>NC_056750.1:141400797-141716591 GCF_019279795.1 Protopterus annectens
CATGAACTGGAAGCGGACCCTGTTACATGCTTTAAAAATCAATGGGATCCAAGGCAGAAACAACATTAGGATCAACAGTCGTGCATTGCTCATTGCTGTTCAAGAATAGAAGTAGTTAGATCAGGACGGTGTAGAACCACCATAAGTGGTCGTTCAACAGAGGATGATTGCTCTCTCTTCCTATTGGACCAGGCAAACACTCTACCTATTGTGAAATCACTAAGGTCTCTTTGCAATTTCCTCTTCTTGATATCAGTGAGACATTTCTAATAGGATGTAATGCGATCCATAGTCTCATAAAACGAGACAGAATGAGCATTCTATTCTATGGAGTCCAATAGTTCAGCAGGCATTTGTTTTATTTCAACTTTCAAAGTCAGTTCAATGGCTGAAAAAAATGTTTGCATCATCCTCATATATCCGAGTGAACAATTAATGCCAATTTGTTGTCATTGTCTAAGTAGATCAGGATATATTGTACGATAGGAGGGCATTTTAAGGATTCAAAAATCCCTGGGAATAATTATATATTGCAAATAGATGCCAAAACTTAGTCTTTGCCACTGCATACATTTAAAAACATACAAGTTCTGCTCAAAAGTCTTCATATTATCCTTAAAATGTTGCAATGCTTCATTGCCTGGAATCACCTCAACCCTTGCATTAACAACTAAAGTATCAAAATCTTTAAATAAAGGCTTATTAGTTACCTCAGTCAAATCACAAACCGATAAAGTTCTAGTTGGTAGTCTACTAGTTGAGGGTAGGAGTCCATTCAAACAAATGATACTCATGTCTGGCGCACTGGTAAAAGAAGTCCAAAAATCAATAAAATAACCAACGTGTCCGTAAGTCCAGCCGCTTAAAAAAAAAAATCACAAAACCAAGAATAAAATCTTATTGAGCCACATGTAAACGTAAAGTGTCTTTACTACTTAAAAGCAGCAATAAAACAGCAAATAGACAAGTATCCAACTTTCACATATCACTTCATCAAGCATGTTTAAACCACAAACTCAGACAGCTTAAATACAGATTCAAGATCACATGACCAATAAAAAACAATTAATAGATGAATTAGTATAATTAATACAACTGTTAATTAGTGATAAAATATCAGAACTTCACTAAAAATGGCAGTATTTAAGCCTTTCAATTTTGTAGTTCACATAAAAACAGTTTAATACTAATGTTACTGTTCAGTCCTGGGGAAGATGTGCTTTAAACCAAAAAAATCCATTTTAATTCAACTTGTTCCCCTAAAGCAATAAGATCTCCCCCTCTAGGACTGACTTTAATAACTTGCAAAATACAAAATAAAAACTGATGTTTAACCACAGCCTATGAACTGGCTATGTTCTAGCAGAATGGAGAACAGTAACAGTAATCCCTTTGCACAAAGGGGAACCATCAACCGAACCTGGGAATTATAGGCCCATAAGTTGACTAGTCTGATCTGCAAGGCCATGGACAAAATCATTATGGACCTTATTAAAAAGGATATAGGTAATCTCCAAACTCTGCACCTATCCCAGTTCAGATTCGTTAAAGGTAGATCATACCTGGTAAACACGGTTGACTTCTTTGAGAAAGTCATCAAGGCTTTGAATGAGGGAAAACAGTGCACACCACCTATCTTGACCTAGCTAAGGCATTTGACACAACCCCCCACTCAGATATTAGAGAAACTCTTCCAATCTGGAATTAACCCTTATATTACCAGATGGGTAGTCAACTGGCTCACCGACAGGAGACATACTGTCAAAGTGGGTGATTTCACCTCTAGAAAAATAGCAGTCACTGTTGGCATAGCACAGGGTTCTGTGCTGGGCACCTTATTGTTTGGAATTTATTTCTCAGATGTTCAGGCAAACTTGGACAGCCTGTGGCTGACCAAGTTTGCTGATGATTGCAAATTGGGAGCAATCATTGAGCCTCATATCAATGATGTTATTCAGACAGGATTAACGCAGACAAATGATTGGTGCCAAAGCCATGGATTAAAGCTAAAAGCAAAAAATGCCTTATTATTCCTTTTGGGAAAGCTGACTTATAATTACATTATAGACAGCACCCCCTAAGTGTAGACCAGTGCTATGTGATCTGGGTACTCAGGTTGATAGCAATCTGAACTTTGAATACCATGTATCCACGGTAGTAAGAAAATCCTTCTATGTGGCACATCTTATAAATAAAGGCATTACATCTAGATCTAAGGATATTATAATTCCATTATACTCAGCCCTCATCAGACTAATAATTGAATACAATATTCCCTTTTGTATGTATCTCACCAGACACCTGCAACAACTGGAGAAACCACAGAGGTTTGTCACCAAGAAATTACAGGGTACACAAAACATGTCTTACACAGAAAGACTGAAAGCTCTGTCACTCTTTTCTGTCTCCTACAGGTTGCTAAGGGGTTACCTGTGTTTGGGTTACAGGGCAGTCTCTGACCATTTTCTAATGGAAATGCTATACATTCATAAATCAAACTGCAGGAGGATCACTCGCTCCAGGGATCTTAACCTAGCCTCTGACATGAACAGGTCATGCTGGAGAGAGAGATACATCTCCCAGGAGCTGCTATGTCTCTGGAGCAAACTTTCAATTCACGTCAAACAGAGCCTCTCCCTGACCTTATTCAAACACAACCTAGATCAATGGATGGGTGACTGCAAATTCACTCCTGGGTTGATGCTCATGTCCTTCCTGGACAGAAAGTTGCTATTAATTACTATAAACGCTTACCTCTGTGCACTTCACTCACCTAACCACTGACAACTGCAGCAACTTGAATAAATATGGCTAGGCTTGTAAGGGCTCTAGGGACATTAACCTAGTAACCTCCTATGAAAGAAATTTTTAACGAACACTGGAAAAGTTTTAGAGCTAACTAACAGTTTTTCTTGAGTGTGGATGAAAACCCTAAGCTTGTATATATAACAGTGAGTAATGTCAAATTAGAGAAAACAAACAAATTCATACTCAAGGAAAAGGTGGTAACAAGGGGATGTTTCAATGTGGACCTTGCAATCAGTGTTTATTTACTATAACTGGAGACAAGAGTAGAATTGAAAATTTAAGCATCCTTTCTCTTTTACAAAGGGTTTTTTTGTGGATGCAAAGGTTTGGTATACCTGGCCAAATGTTCTACATGCCCCTGTTTTTATTTAGGGAATATTTATTTTTTATTTTGGTCTTTGCGAACATTCAATGCAATGTTTTAATTCTTCAAAGTTCATGTTTGGTATCCTTGAATTTGTATAGTCTAACCCAAGGGGCAGGCCATGAAAGACAAGGTTGGAGTTTAGAGAGCTGCTATGGTAAATGCCACATGTCCCTGGGGCATTAATAGATTGGTGTCAATTAATTCAGTGCTAAAATTAAGGGCAGCAAAGCTTTTATTCAATTTTTAAGGATTAGATTTTTTACTGTCATTACTTTTTATATAATGACTTTGTAAAAGAAGTTCTCCACTAGACAATATTCTGTGTTTTTTATATTTTTTATATTTATGTATCAATTAGGGATGGACCTCCTAAGGTTTGATTCTTACTGCTGAGGTAAGGTATTTAAATTCAATGCTGTCATTGGTGTTGTTTGTTCTGATGAAGTCTGGTTCTGTAAAGAGCTTAAATTTTGCAATTAAAGAGTTTTTGACCACTTTGTCAGCATTGTTCTTGGTTTACTAGTCCAGATTTGTGCAGTTTTTTGCTGGTTACTTGCTTTACTTATGTACAGGGCCATTTTTTGTTTGTTATAAATATAACATATCCCTTTTCTCTCACTTCATACTACAATTCCTGTTTGTATTCTACTAACTTACATTTAATTTCTCTAAACTGGTTAAACTTTCTATAATATTAAATCATTGTCATACAAGTTATATCTATAACTAATTTTGTCACATTATCCTGGAGATTCAATAACCTCTGTGTAGGCTTAGTGCCTACACAGCGTTTATATGTTTGGCAGTGGGCAGTAGCAGCGCTAATTACATATTCTTGCCACATTCTATGTTTAAATGTAAACAAACACAATTTTATGGCTAGCAACAGTGTTGCTGGCCAGGAAACCATGTAAAGCAACACAGAGAGAAGCAGACATCTAAACCACTTTACCTACAAGCAAACTAGGTCAGAGTGTTTGCATTGCATGTCAGACAGATTTCCAGTGTTATGAATAAAGCAATGTATACAGTTACAACACATTACATGAAAGTGCATACAGTGCAGAGTAGTGTGAAAACCTGTGTCAGGCATAGTGAATGAAAGGTGTGTAAATGATCAGTATAGGTAGATAGACTGCATTATAAATAAATAGTCGGGGGAAGTATGCATATTGAAAAGGGACACAGATGAATTGTACGAATGAACACTGGGAAGAGGACTGGTGAAACATGGTAATGTACAGCAGATGAGGGTATGTCAAAGAAGACAGTTGTAGCATGAACAGTAATCGCATGCTGACATGACAGTATGGACTGCACAGTTATTGTATATTATGTAACTGTCACACACAGTGACATAGCAATGCAGCTGATACTTTGTGATACAAGCATCCTAACATGAACAATGGACACGATATATATCAGGGATGGCATATACAATAGGGATTATGTCCATATTGTGAAGCTGTGCAAAATGAGTTGCCTGAATATGAATGTAATGTCAGCATAGGTCTCAACCAAGTGGGACACATAGCAACAGGCTCATGGACAACAGTACACAGAAGCACACACAATCAGGGACAATATCAGGATAATGACATCAATAATCCTAACTCTTCCACATAACATGTGACTGAGTGATCATAGATGGCTCTACAAGAACACACTTGTACAACTGTCATGAATTGTCAGCAATCACTGAGAGGAATCAAGCACACCTCCCTCAAAATGTGTTTGGAGGGACACTTTTATGCTTGTTTTATAAATAATGAGCAGTCCTGGCTAGTTGACAGGTGTACATACCACTTGGTCTATTCAAAGGGGTATGTTGCCCATATTATAATTTTTTGTGCATTTGCATTCATAATGGAACTAATCCTCAGATGAGTTTCCTTCATCTACCATGTCCCCATGGCTGTGGCGTCAGTCCATTGTCTGTGTTGATATTGCATGCATTATATCAATACAACAATTAGATTCAATGATTGTCCACAAATTGCAGTCCTCCACAACACTGGTTGCAGAAAGGATGTGTAAGTGAATTTTGATGTCTACTTAAATGATGGACTGGAAAGGGCCTACCACAGACCCTTGAGGTACTGCCCTTGTCACCGGACTCCAGATAAAAGTGACTTAACACACTGCAATATATTTCTCTGACATGTCCGTGTTCCAGTTCTCCACACACTTGGTGATGTAGGTTTTGATGGCCACTTGTGGCATTTCTCTGTAATACCTGACTGTAGATTTGTGAAATGGCTTGGCAAGGTCAAGTTACACAGGATGATAGTGTTGTCATCATGCATGCCCTTGGTAACCCTCTAGAAGACAGTGAACAGTAACAGACATGATGTAGCCTAAACAAATTAAATGTGGGTTTAGTACACAGTCAGGATATTACCTCTGTCCTTTTAGAGAAGGGTGATGATGACTCCTTGGCCTACCTCACAGATGAGACTCAGGATGGCTGTATAACTTCATGCATCAGGTGATGATCCCCCTTGAGTCAGAAGCATGCATGTTGCTGTACACCCTTCTATGGGAACACAGGCTATTTGGAGGCTGTGTTGATGTACGGATCCAATTGT
Organism: Protopterus annectens; assembly: GCF_019279795.1. NCBI lineage: Eukaryota > Metazoa > Chordata > Ceratodontiformes > Protopteridae > Protopterus > Protopterus annectens. The sequence continues at coordinate 141,406,561 of NC_056750.1, forward strand.
AAGTTGTAGATCAGGTTTTAATTCACACTATAGGCAACCTGTGATTTTGTTTGGGCCATTTTTTTGTGTTATTATCCACAGAACACACAGATGAGCTGCCCTGCTGTAAATAATGACTAAGTAATGTTTGCATGTATACTTTGGCTGATGGCCAGTGGAGACAGGGTAATGACATGTGAGACAAACTGTCAGCTTGCAGATGGTCTGTCCTCTGGGTGGGCATATCCGCTGACATCAACACACGGATCTGTGTTTGGTTGTATATTCCATTTAACATTTCATATGCATTGGAATAAATGATTTGTGACAAGATCTCTATATGGCCTCAGTCATTCATCATATGCCACACTCTGTTGTTATGCACACAGATGTAAAACTGTACCAATATCACATACTTACATCACTTGCACCACATATGCCTATATGTGTTTCACAGGCAAATGGTGTTTGAATGGCCTAATGTCGTATCAGGACACATTCAAGATCAGTTGTTTGTGGCTCATGCAGAACATTTCCTGACACAAATGCTAATAGTCACAAAATGGTTCTGCTGACCACCTTAACAATCATTGGGTGTAGCAACATAACTGCACATACAATTCCACAAGGTTGCAATTGCATCAAAATGTGTGATAAACTGATTGTGTATATCACATCATAACAACCATGTGTGTGAGACTTGTGACCATGTAAAGAATATGATTTTATATTGATGTCTGTCAGTGAACATTTAATGATGGTATGTAGATACATGCACACCTGTGCCATACTGCAAGTGTCACTGTGAGGGAGGAATGTGAACTGTGTAGAAGGTTGATCTGCTCCACTACAACGCATGTCCTAATACACCAAAAATATACATAAAAGTGTATCATTCCATGTCAGCAGTTCTCAAGAGGCATATTGCTACAGCTGTTATAGAAGGAGCATGTACTGCGATGGCATTAATGGCCATAAATACATTAGCTCACATCACACATTGTAAGACCCTTTTAATAGGTTCATAGGTATGTACTAGGCTAATGGCCCTTGAGCCTTTACAAGCCTAGCCCCAAAAAATTGCCCAGGCACTGTGCCACCCAATGTTAGTTCACAGTGTCCCTATGTAGTAGGGCAACTGGAGAGATCTCTGGTGTGAACATTGTTACCCATCAACACATCAAGATTTTTCTTGAAAAGGGAAAGCAAGGTGCTCTGCTTGACATGAATGGAAAGCTTATTCCAGAGTATGGGCAGTCTTTGGGAGATGAACCTGTCCCTCCAGCATGTTCTGTTAATTGTGGTAATGAGGTTGTGATCTCTGCAGTGTGTGGCACGGAGGGGGGATTGGGATTTTTTAGGTGTAGCATTTCAAGTAGGGCTGGGTCTGACATGGCTATGTAAGTCAAGTAGGGATCATCTCTAAGTAGATAAGAGACTGAGAACAGCTGAAGTTTGAGTCTGTCCATGTAGCGCATGTGTTTAAGGCCTAGGATCCTTTTTGTGAGGTACTTTTGTGACCTCTCCAGCTGTTGTAGGTGTCTGGTCAGGTACATGCCAAATGGGGCATTATATTCCATGATTGATCTAATGAAGGATGAGTAGAGAGGGATGATGACCGCTTTCTTCCTGGATGCGAAACCTTTGGTTATAAGATGTGCCACATAGAAGGACTTTCTGACCACAGTGACAATGTGGTGGTCGAAGGTGAGGTGGCTGTCAACTTGGGTGACCAGATCTCATATATATATATATATATATATATATATATTCAGTGTTCAGTGGGCTCCCATCATACATGGTAATATGTGGGAACTGAGTTTTTTTCAAAGGGGATGATAACGCATTTTTTGGTGTTAAGCTTCAGACCATGGTTCCGACACCGGTCACTGGTCTCAGACAGGCCCTTTTTTAGGATGTCTGCATCACTTGGGGAGTTGATAATGACTCCTAGCTTGCAGTCATCAGTGAACTTGGTCAGCCAGAGTCCTTCTGTGTTGGCCTGGACTTCTGAGAAGTAGATGCTAAACAGGAGAGGGCCCAGGACTGAGCCCTGTGGGACTCCACTCATGGCTGGTTGCCAGTCTGACTTGGAATCCACAACTTTCACTCCATGGGTCCTGTCTGTGAGCCAATTTACAGCCCACCTAGTGATGTAAGGATTGATGATTAGTTTGGTGAGTTTATCAATGTTACCTGCATGGGTAACGGGGTCAAAGGCCTTGGCCAGGTCAAGGTAGTCTATATGCACTACCTTACCTTCATCCACAGCCTTGGTGACTGCCTCAAAGAAGTCAACCAGGTTCAGTAGGCAGGATCTCCCCTTGACAAAGCCAAACTGTGTGGGGTCAAGAGTTTGGTGATTGCCTATATCTTTGTTAAGCAGGTCCATGAAGATGCGCTCCATAGCTTTGCATGCCAGGCTCATCAGGCTAATGGGGCGATAGTTCCCAGGGTCTGTAGTTGCCCCCCTCTATGCTGTGGGATGACTAACAGTGCACCATTCATTAGGGACATATTCTGAGATAAGGTTGTGATTGAACAGGGCACACAGATGTGGTGCCAGTTCATTTTGTAGCTCATGTAGGATGCAGCCAGAGATATTATCAGGTCCCATGGACACTGTATCCTTGGCTTTGGACAATGCAACTTTTACCTGTGCTGCAGAAATGGTGGGTACCAGGCTTTCTTCTGGTATTATGATAGGGACCTTGGGGGGAGGGGTAAAGTTGGCACTGAATCTGTCGGCCAGTATGTTGGCTATATCTGTTGGCTCAGTATAGGAGGTGCCATTTTGAAATAACTCAGAACAAATCTGGGTATTGTGTTGGAGGTTTTTGATATAGCTATAGAAGGCTTTGTGGTAGATTTTGGTGTCAGCTGCAATTCTGCCTTCATAGCTGGCTTTAGAGGATTTGATAAGGGATCTCAGCTTTTTGAGACTGATAAGGGAGGTTTTGCAGTCTTGTGACGTAATTTTTTTCTGCAACAGTTTCTTCCTTCTGTTGTAGAGTTTATTGATAGTTGAGGACCACCAGATTGGCTTCCTTTTTTGAAGGAGAGCGTCTTAGTTCTATTTGGTATGGCAAGGTCCATGCATTTGTGTACGTGCTCATACAGTGCATTGGTGTATGATTTAGCAGTCATGCAGCTATTTTCCATTGGCATGGGTGCAGAGAAGTTAGCTACCTCTGTTTTTAAGAACCCAAAGGTGGCTTTAGAGAAGTTTTTCAGGGTGGTCACCTTAGCAGGGGGTGTAGGTGAGATGGAGATTTCCATGGTGGTCAGTTTGTTGTCAGATTTAACCAGGGAGGAATTGACTATAGGTGTGTAGCTAGGATCTCCCATGTTGGTGATAACTAGGTCGAGAATGTTGCTTCCTCTAGTGGGGGTCAGAATGAGCTGGTACAGGGCATTGGAACTGATAAATTCCAGAAAGTGTTAGCCCTGTACATTGGTACTTGAATAGTTTTCCCAGTTTATGGAAGGGTAGTTGAAGTCACCCAGTATGAGAGTATTGGGTTGGACCTTGATAGATTCCAGGGTGCTTAGGAACTTGGAGTGAAAATCTAGGGACATGTTTGGGGTTCTGTAGCAGGCTATGACTTGTATCGCCGTCTTACTCAGTGCTACTTGTACCTGAAGCATCTCAGATGTATTATGCTGGGCTAGCAGTCTAGAGGTGTGTGTATCCTTTAAGAATATGGAGACACCCACCACCTTTGGAGCTTCTGGCTGTATTCTGGGGCCAAAAGGTATGGAATGAGTTGTAGCTTGGGAGTGCAGGGGGTGCTTTCTGCCTCTTTAAACAAGGTCTCTGTTACAGCACAGTTGTTGACATTCTCCATTTTGAGGAGAGCTTCGAGCGAGTGCATCTTCAGATTTAGACTTCTAGCACTGAGCAGCATGACCCTCAGATTGCATTTGTTTGTAGTTGTTACGGTGGAATTTTGTTTTTTGGAACACTGTCTAAAAAGGCACTATAGGGGTGGCAAGAGCCTTAGCCAGTGCCTAGAATCCCAGGGGTGACAGATGCAGGCCTTCTCTGGCAAAGCATTGAGGTCTGTCGATCATGTCATCCTAGGCAGACAGATACTGGATCCCCTTAGAATGACACCAGAAACTTTTGTAGCCATACTGTATATCCACACCTCAATATAGCATATGTGAATGGCAGTAACATTGACATGTAAACTGTTTATAGGGTCATAGGACATTATTAGGCTAATGGCCAACATCACATGAAACCATTATACCATTTAAGTAAAATTCTCTATATCTATGTTATGAAAGATAGTAAGACTATATTGCATAAGTGTATATTTGTTGGATTGCATTACAAGTTGCCACTGTCCATATGGAACATGTGCACCACACCATGACAGAATTAGTAATCACACATGCAGTGTTCTGAAGATGGCTTGCAGAGGCTTATGGAAGGACTCTGCATCATGATGTGTGTATGCATATTTGACATGAGGACATCCTCCACTCCTCTGCAGGAAGGATGTCATGTAGCCAGTGGAATAAGGAGGCTGGTAGATGCATGGGGCTAAGGGAAAGGTTTTTTAAGTAGCAGTGCAATGAAGAACAATTGCAAAGATCATACAATGCCCATGGCGTGCCACAACCACACACACAGCAGTAGACTGGGCCTGATTTGAACATTACACCTGTGTAGGTCCAGAATATGAATATCATGCAATGTGACAGTAGTAACATCGCAAATGTCTGACAGTAACACTGTCATGTTGCACTTTACGGAGTATGATATAATCATGGTATGCTGAGGAGTGCATTGTGAGTAGTACAGGACATGGATGTGGAGCCACATTACTGTGTAAAATTTCTCAAAAGTGATAGTTGTATGTATATAGATAGACAGGTTGCCTGCTGTCAGATTAGAACACTATGTAAGTAACATAGCTTGGAAATGCACTAGTTAATGTTACTGCCATAGCAAAGGTTTGTCTTGAATACTATCAGAGTGCATGTTATATAAGATGACAATCACTTTATGCTACAAGATGTCCGTAGGAGGGTTTGACATAGCTGTGGACTTGCATATCATTCTAAAATTTTCACCACAGTGATTGCTGAATACAATGAGAATAGAACCCCTACCTAACTATTTACAATGCACAGTACTTAAAGCAAGTGCTACAGCACTAGTCTGGCTTTTATATTAAATTAGTACAAGTATTAGACAATCTGAATGTGTATTGTCAGTATAAAGATGTAGATGGTATGTAACAAAGCATTTTTACATTTATTTCTATAGTGTGGTTGATATTTGAAAACAAGTACTGAAATATCAAGTTTCAAGTACACAGGTGCAGGTAACATGACTACAGTGTTAATATGTGCTCAGTCTTTAAAAAGTGCCTTCCCTTTGACTGCATTTTTACATGTATTTTAATGGGATGAAGAGTAACTGGGCAGTAAACACAGCTAATACATGCCAATAAACACCTTTCATAGTGCGCCACCGAGCAGCTGGTTTTCGAGATGGATGGCAAAATGTTTACACATGCAAGATTAAGGACTTGTAAGCCACGGTGGTACAGCGGTAGTGTTGTTGCCTCACAGCAAGAGGTTCTCCTGTTCAATTCTCGACTGGACTGCCTTCTGTGTGGAGTCTGTATGTTCTCCCCATGGTCGAGTGGCCTCCAAAAGACATGTGTGAATGGGTGTGCCTTCGCTGAATTTTAGGCATCGGGCTGGCAACTCAGCACCATAAAAATCGACTGCCATTCATTAGTGGACTGGAGTTCCACTGTGGTGACCCCTAACCAGGAAAAGCCAAAAAGACAAACATTTGAACTTGAGAAGTACTTATCCATACTGGCTATGGTAGACCCAGCTAACAGGTACTTATGGAGATATATCAGAAGCATTGTGTCATAAAGTGTCCAACCTAAAACAGGATATATACTGCTTTTTCCATTTGTCAGTAGTTACATGAAGAGCAAACATGGGCCTCTGCTTCACTGATAAAATTGAGAGGTCTGTTGGTTTGTTTTCCTCCAAGCAAACATTTTAAGTGGAGAGGAGTGGGAGTCAGCACTTTGGACAGTACTGAGTGGAAGAACACACATGCAATTTAGCTGGCTCTGTGCAGCAAATGTAAGAGCACTGAGGTTTTTATTTTGAGGCTAGATGACACACGGTTCGAATCCAGCTCTATAATATAATTTTAAATATGTATTCATGATGGAAATAAATAATTATATGTGATAACTATTTGAAATATGAGACAGAATGAATACAGTGAAGTGCTGTATATAAACAAACAGTACTCAAGTGATTTATGTCAACAGTACATGTATTGAGTTACATACTGATACAATCATCAGACTAAATAAATAGTTTTTTTTAAAGGAAATTTTAATACAAGTGCCTTTATTCTACTTTAACTGTGTTTTCATATTACAGGTGGTTTAAGCAGCATTGCATGCAGCTTACCGCACCATGCCACTGGATGTGAAGAACCAATCACCGTCACTCAGCATTGGTGCACAATGTCAAACTCTGTGCAAACACAGAGGACAAAAAGTGAAGGGCTTCATTGGGCATTTCTTATTTAAGTGTCTGTCTGGTGTGTGATTCTAGTTTTTTAACCAGATTAAAGGTGTTAAAATGGGGTAGATAGGAAAGTGGTGAAATGGGGAGCAAGCACAGGGAAGACAAAGGAAAAGCAATATAGGAATGTGCAGGAGGAAGGCAGGAAAGAACCATAGCTGGCCACTTCAACAGTGTAAAAATGAATATGTATAGAATATTGGCTGAATTTGGACTGTCACCTCAACAAAGAAGGGTGACAACAACACAATCATGTTGTATAGCCAAATGGAGCAAATCAAGTTTGTTGAGAAGACACATGTGCAAAGTGGAGAGCTATGTATGGGATGATATTTTTTGGGACATGTGCCCATTTATGATTTTGTATTTCAGTAAGAGAGGAATGTTGGGTAAGGGACATAGATATCTCTGTTTCAGGTAAGTGGGGTAGGTGAGTTAGTGTATGCAGACAAACAGGACAAACAAGACACAAGACAGTGATGGGGAGGGACACAACAGGTTGGGAGACACTGACTGGGGATAGAGAAGGGACATTGGATGTCCATGCCCATCAAATATGGGGACAGTGAGAATCTAGTCCTCACCCTCAGAACTGTCATCACTGTCCCCCTCCTCAGCTTCCTGTTGGACTGCTTGATGTTTATGTTTTCTCAGTGTTCTGGCAAGCATCTTCTTTATCTGGCCAAGGTGTACATCAGTGGTGTTTACCACAACCTCACATACCATGCCCGTCATCTCCTGGCAGGTCATAAAATCACTACCTCCACCAATATTACAGGAGGGTACCACTGGACCAGCTGCCTGGTAATGCTACCTGCAGTGGATAGCCCAGGTAGGGCAGGGACAGCAGAGGCAGTACTGCCAGGTTGGGTCCCAGATGTGCAAGAGCCATTGGAGCAGGGGTATGCTGTGCCACAGTGGTTGGCTTACCCCCTGCTCTGTAAAGCATTTTATGAGTTGTCAGAAACTGATGACATCAAAACGTTGTGACCACACATATAAAAATAAAACGAGAGGTAAGGGTTGGGGCAAGAGAAAAAAAAGACTATTGATGCCATCATATGTGACATACAATAAATTAGCACCATATTTATTTCTACTTTTACATTTAAGTATACTTTGTAACAACTAAACACTGACGGTTACTCCAAGTAATCCTTACAGCATGTATATATTGCACATATGCTTGAGCAAATAATACTCTGTTGAAATTATGCAATATTTTAAATGAGTTTACTATATTTTTGTTCCTTGTGAGATTTTAACTCAACATCTGAATGCAGTATTGCAATTGACTGCTACAGCTGGGTTGTGCAAGAAACTGAAGCATGCATGCTTGATTTTACAGTTAGGATATGCACGCTTAATTTGCTACTAATGTACAGAAGTGCAATAATTTAGATAAAATAATATGTATGTTGTCCTGCATCCATACCCCTTGCTTCCCTAAGTCTTTCTAAACTGTCAGCATGGGCTCCCCTGTTCACTGCAATCTCCTGGTTTGCTGTAGAAAAAAAGGAGAGAAGAAGAGAAGAGCATTATGCATGCCAGTCTATATCCAACTTTCCATCCAATTTAAATTATCTTTATCTGTATACTTGCACAACTGTGGGATGTCAGCAATCCTAAACTCATCCTGCCACTGGTTGAGTGTATCCTGCTTGCCCCATTTAAGGTCATCAAAGTGGTGCCAGCATTGCTTTCCAGCACGTGGAATGCCAGTCGCACTGGAGACAGCCTTAACCAGACTATTACGAGTCTCATATCAGCTCTGAGACCCGGTATAATCCCCCTGCAGCAGCCTTCAGCTGTGGCACTTTAAAAGGAGTCCAGTAAAGATTCTGGACTCTTCCACACCCTACCTTTGAGCCATAAATTAGGCACCTTCCCTTCTATCTCCAGACATGTCTGCTCAGGTCAAACAGCAACAGTTAAGAGTGTTTTCCCACTAATTTGTGTTAGCACATTTAATGCTAGTGAGCATACCTTAACACCCATGCCAATCAAGTTGCAAAATGTTAAGCGGACAACAATAGTGCCAAAAAGAGAGGAAAACCGTTTTTGAAATAGGAAGGTTAATCTGACAGTTGGCATTAGTTTATGGGTTGGTTGTTGCTGTATCTGGTATTTGATTTAACTTTGCAGACATGTGTTGGGGGCATATATTTTATGACCTGGCACATTTGCTGTGTGGCTTTGCACACTGATAAAATTAATTTGTACAATGTGGGATTCAAACCTATGCAAAATATGTAAAACATAATCTTCCACATAGGTGACTTTTCATCCTTGAACAGCAAATAAGATAAACAAACCAAAGCAAGAAGGCTGGAGAACACTGTAAAACTGCACTGTTCAAGAATAAAACAGTAAAATATGGCCAGATAAACAAAAACACCAGTTTTATTCAATGTGAATCGCTTTTCTTCTTGCTTTTAGCGAGACTTCTTCAGACTTAAATCATTTACTTAGGGTCAGTTATTTAAATTATACTGACAATTGTCGATTTCTCCAACCACCATTCAGGACACAAAACATACCTAGAAGTACCATTCAAACTACTCTAAACAATTAATCATAAAAATAAATAATTTAATATTGTCACTATATATGTATATATACAATATCTAACAAGTCCATATTTAAAAATGTTAAAAAATCAACTAATCATTACTGCAAATACAACTCAAACTGCTGTTTCCTAAATTCATCAATACATAAATACATAAATTAGCTCAGAAAGAGCAGCAAAGCCCTTATTTTAACTTAATTACAATTCTGAAATACCCATATTACCCCCCCACAAAAAAATACATATCTGAAATTCATTAAAAATACATTGAAAATACATATACAATTAACACTCATGATATTACCTTAAGACTTTTCAATTTCAAAATACAATATAATGCAATTGAATATATTTCATTGAGGCCTGGAAACTGACAGGGGTGCGAGTACGTAATTGCCATATTAATTTCAGCCTTTCCAACAATAATGTAGTATGTCCCCCCCTCACATCCATTGAAATGCAATCTTGTTGGAAAGGCTGGAACTAATTGAAAAGTTTAAGGTAATATCATGAGTGTTCATTATATATGTATTTTAAATGTATTTTTAATGAATTTCAGATGTGCATTTTTTGTGGGGGGTGGGGGTGATATGGGTATTTTGAATTGTAATTAAGTTAAAATAAGGGCTTTGCTGCTCTTTCTGAGCTAACATATTTATTTATGTATTGCTGTATTGATGAATTTAGAAAACACAGCAGTTTGATTAGTTGTATTTGCAGTAATGATTAGTTGATTTTTTAACATTTTAAATATGGACTTGTTAAATATTGTGTATATACATATATAGTGACATTATTAAATTATTTATTTATTTTATGATTAAGTAGTTAGAGTAGTCTGAATGGTAGTTCTAGGTAGGTTTTGTGTCCTGATTGGCGGTTGGGGAAATTGACAATTGTCAGTATTATTTAAATAACTGACCCTGAGTAAATGATTTTAAGTCTGAAGAAGTCTTACTAAAAGCGAGACGAAAAGTGCTTCACGTTGAATAAAACTGGTGGTTTTGTTTATCTGGCCATATTTTAGTGTTTTATTCTTGAACAGTGCAGTTTTACGGTGTTCTCCAGCCTGCTTGTTTTGACTTTTCATCCTTGCCACAGAAGTGCTTGTTGCACATGCTCATTAATTTTATATATACACATAAGAGTGAAGAGTCAAATGTGTATACGTATTACCGGACAAGTTTCTGGTTTATATATCCACGTGTGTATGACCATCAGTGAACTTCTTCCTATATTTAAGTATTTTCTACCGTTAATCTTTATATGAAGTAAAGTGGAACATTAGTAAGAAAGGTTTGGCCTTAGCCGGATTAGAACTCAGGCTCACCTGTATTACAACCCTAACTTACAACTGCTGCCACAGGAACAACTAGGCAACAGTTCTATATTTTCATTACTCTATGTGTGCTGACTGCCTCGTACTGCTGCTTAGCGTGTTTGCTCTGTGGTAAACCACGCATGATACAATGTATCCATTTTGAAACGGACTACTGTATGCTTTCTGTCTGCAGGTGTTCTGGACGTACAGTTGTTGTGGGAGCTTGCTGACTATCTCACAATGTTGCTTAGTGGGTTTGAGTGATGGTCAGCAAAAGAAGTAACAATATAGCCTTTTTGAAATTGAGAATGACCGCTTCTTGTGTTTCCATTAGACTATATTTGCACAAAGGTAGGTAGTGTGTAAATATGACAGGCAAAGCTCATTTTCTATTATCTTTTGTATTATCCTTCTAAGAAGTATTTATTAGGTTTCACCCTTAAAAGATAAATGTGGGACTTCAACCATGATTTACAGATAGCATATACTGTGTGGTTCATTGTGTTTACCAGGCGTGCTATACACACACACACACACACACACACACACACACACACAAAACTTGATTCACAAGTGTAATTTATGCAGTCTTTATAACAGAAGTACATTACATGAAATTTAATTTATCCATTTCACTTTGTTCGCGCTAAGCCTAGAGCTGTGCAGATATTAATATTTAAGAAAAACAAATATTCCAAAATAAATTTTAGTGCACATCACTGATTTTTACACAAGTCTAGATTTGAACTGTCACATCAATGAAAATACAAAACAAGGAGTGTATTTTCCCTCTTTGCCACAGAAACAGCTTTGCAGCAGGAAAGCATTAGCAAACACTGAGGGAGTGCCTGCACTATGTTTACAGCTGCTACAGAGACACAAAATATTGGGATTCAGAAATTCTAATGAGTTCACACCTCATTTACATATTTACCATGTTCACAGGCCTGAATATTAACTATGAAAAAGTAACTGTGCAGCTATGGAAGGTGAGGAGAGTTGTATATGTGGACAACACAGAAGACTGCTATTAGTTTGGATTTGTCTGCACAGAAGACTTCTGATCTAAATAAGGTATGACTGAATTTTAGATTGAAATTTTCATTCACATACTAGATTTGCTCATGTTACTAGAAAAAATGTTTTATATAGATTTACCTCCATAAGGTCGCAAATAGAATCTGCAACCAGTCAAATATCCGACTCAAAACATTGGAAACTGCACGTTTGCTTAAAACAGCGAAAGTGCTATACTACTAATTCCACAATCCCAAAATGTCAAATTTGTTCGAAACACCCAACATTTCCAGATGTTCCAAACACTTATGCAGGGGGGCAAGCCGCCCTGCACCCCCCACTAATTTAATATGCTAACTCCAAGATAGCACAAGGTTCATAGGTTAGTAGTAGGCTAACTACCTTTGTGGGCCATTTTAAGCCTAGCCAATTACTCCATGTGAGAATCAAACCCTGCATGTTCTCTGTGTAGGGTAAACACCTTAACCATTGTGCCAGCCTCAGTGAGGGAAGGGGTACATGTCCCAATCCCCACTGTAGTGCGATCTGCACTCAGACTGTCAAATTCATATGAGCGAATGCACACTGGCATTTGCTCATTTGAATTCACACTTTGGTTTTTCCACATTTAATCCTGCGGTGGTGGTGCTGCGGTAGCATTGTCACCTCACAGTAAGATGCTGTCCGGTTCGATTCTCAACTAGAACGTCTTCTGCTTGGAGACATGCGTAAATGGGCGTACCTTCGTTGAAGGTTGTGCGTCAGGGCTGGTAACTCGGCATGTAAAAATCAACTACCAATCATTAGCAGACCGGAGTTCCACTGTGGCGACCCCTAATCGGGAAAAGCAGAAAGACACAACAACAAATCTTGCCATTGTACTTTTGCATATTAGAGCATCATATAACGACATTGTGACCTTAACACATATTAGCAAATGCAACTTTTATCTGTATGCGCTTCTTAGAAGATTACTAATGGCATAGGCATTTTGGTCAAGGCATTTTACTTTCTCAGATAAACAGTCTTATTATCTCTCATCACAAGTGTTATTGTTACAACTGTTTATCTTACACTCTTCTATATTATTTCAGTGAAGTATACATGTCCTATATTGTAAATGACACAGGGTTGTTAGGCTTCTAAGATGGCCCATAGACACCACTAGAGGACTGGACACAGGTAGAGGTGACTGGCAATTCTGTGAAGATGACTTTTCTGTTGTAAATGTGTACACATTTTATGAGCATTTTTTGGTAAGCACTTATAACAGTTGACTGATGCGTTATTCCTTGCTTGGTACAAACTGTCATTTTGCCTGTTATTTTGGGGATGGAGTAGCCAAGTTCCATTTGTGTGTTGCCACAACCAAAAACCTTTTTTAAGAGGTTTGCCCTTGTTATGCCTTGTTTTGCAACAAACCTTGGTTAGTGTGTGACTGTGATATGCTACAACCACATAACCTTTTATATTTTAATACCTGAAGTTTTGTATTTCTCCAGTAGGTAATACTGAGGAAAAAATAATGTGTATATATGAGCAGAACTTTTATTTATGTGTAGTGTCCATTTTTTTGTTTTATGTCACCTAGCATTATGGCACCCAAGCTTCCCAATCCCCGCAACCCACCCCTCTTCAGTGCCTTAGAATGATGTAATTGCCCAAGCATTTAGGCTACACAGCGCCTTTCTGCTTGAGAGAGGATGTGGGGATAGGTCTGTCAGAATGAAGATTAGGAGCCAGATAATGAAGGTTGTCAATGCTATGGGGAGGGGAATGCAGCAGGACTTATGACCAGGTGCGTCATAGGACAACTAATATGATTTCATCAGCCCGGAGGAGAGCAGCTGCAATGGTCCATGGACAACTGACTTCGGGGGGGGGGACCAATACAGAGCCACAACTGACACCAAATGAAGAGTTCCTGCCCACTGTCAGGTATCCAGAGGGCTCAGTGGAAAGTGCAGAGCAGCATGTGATTAATGTTGGTGCTGCTGTTTCAGGGAGGCCAAGTATGCCCTAGGATGAGCTTTCAGGTACACTTACATAATGTCAATTTTTAACATTTTCTTGTATAGTAAAATATTGGAAGTAATAGTTCACTTGTTTTAATTAATCTTTTTTGGGGGGAACCTATTGATAAATTGATAGTTAACAACACATTCTGGTTCATGACACATGGGTTTGGGTGAACGTATCAGACAAGTTTCAGTTAAAAGTATTGTTAATGAACATATAAAGGCAAAACAACTGATCGCCTTGCGTTATGCGAACTGTCATGAGTGTCCTTGCATCCTTACCTTTTGCTTAATTCCAGGACCCTTCTCCTTAGAAAGTGTGGAGTCATCTACACATGGTAAACCAGCATTTTATTTGAGTTCTGATGATCATTTGACAGAAATGTGCATTTATCCATATGTGTGAGGTGGGCATCATTAGTGTGTGTGTGTGTGTGTGTGTGTGTGTGTGTGTGTGTGTGTGTGTGTGTGTGTGTGTGGCTGTAATGTCTGTGATAGTGGCACCAGTGTGACTTTGTTAGCATATATTAAATTGCAGTGTAAGTATTAATTTCTTTCCTGTGTTTGTTGCTTATCACAGGTGATCCTGACAGTGGAAGTGTAGAACTCTTACCATCTGATTCAGAGTATCATCAGATTCTGATGATAATGGTGGACAAACAGGCAGAGCTGGGGGAGCAGAGGTTAAATCTGACACTGAGGTTGACAATCAGCCATCCTCTGCATTTCCGACAGACACGGCCAGTAGGCCTGTACCATACATATTTCAGTGAGCCCTCAGATATTGGACAGGTGGAAGTTGAGACAGTTGATCAGGGTAGTGTGGTTACTGTGGCTTCAGTGCCTGTTGACTCTGACCATAGCCAAAATGTGGGTGAGGTGCCACACAGGTGGGTGCTCGGAGGTCTGCTGTTCACCCTCCACCTGATCCTGGTGTGAACTTTCCATACCACTCAACATATGTTTAGGGGAGTCATGGAGGCACAAGCACATTCTAATAGGGCCTACAATGAAATGCTTAGGGTTGTAGATGTGGCACAGGCTGACAAACATGTCTGCCTCCACTATGTTGCCAATTCAATGCATTGGATGAATGACACATTGGAACTGGTCATGTTTGTGATGGAACATCTGCTAAGAGAGTGTTGGCTTCCACATGGGTTTAGGTCAGTCACATCATCTGATGTTAGGCATCATGGCCATGCTTGGTCATGTTCCCGTAGTGGGACTAGTTCAAGTTCTCAATCAGTGATTGAGGTGTCCACACCCAGACATTTTAGGCCATGGGGTCATGGTCTTGGGCACCCTCATGAGGAGAGTTCATCCAGCAGACATCAGTCATGTTCAGGTAGCAGCACTGCATCTGGCTGTGGGTATGGATGTGCCAGTCCAACTCCTGGCAGAACCAGTTCTTGAGGTTGGGGATGATGATGACGTGTTACCTCTATCATGCACGGCTCACACCTGTCTGATATATCAGGATGTAACGCTAGCACAGAGCTTGGCGGTGTCTTCACCTTGAGTGCCTATACAGACACACACACATAATTACATGGGGTCAGTTGTGAGCCTTAAAGTTCATTTGGTCTCAGTGGCCATTTAATACTTTACCCAAATGTTTGCCTATCTGTCTTTCTTACTCACATGCACTCACTACCTTTTGTGCCAGCATTGGGCTCCTGCTTCCCCCACCCCCCAACAACACCCTGTGTAAATAACTGTCCAAAACAAGCAAAGAAAAACGGCAAAGTTATGTCCAAAGGATTTATTATTAAAAGCAATAAAACATGGTCAAAAACAAAAAACTTATTGCCATAAGACGGCATCTTTAATACTCGTAGCCCACAAGGAGCCAAGCCAAAATGTAGATATGCAGGAAAGCTAACACGTTGCCACTGTAGCTTTTTAAAAGCTTGCACTTTAAATTCAAGCTTCTTGATTCATTGCACACACATCAGCATTATTAACATGGAATGAAGACTCACCATTCGGTGCAGTTGTCATATCTTGTAAGAGTGTATTGGCTCTTTTTGCCAAAATGTCACTTAACAGCAAACCTCTGTTGGTGTTAGAGGATCTTCCAATGGTTGGCTGAGATATCTTTAGAAATGATGTTTACAGGCGTTGGTGAAACAAGTCAAAAGCAAAGAAAACAAAGACCTGTAATGCACTTGCCATTCACAAAAACATCCAAAACAAGCTAAGAAAAATAGCAAAGTTACTCCAATGGATTTATTATAAAAAGCAATAAAACAAGTCAAAAACACAAAGCTTTTGGATTTTTCCTTCAGTGTGATACAAATACATCAAACACATCACTATTTAAATTAAATATCACATGATAACAAACAGCCAACCAAACATTATTATAAATTAAGTAATCTCATTAATAACAAATATTATTTAAAGGAATACTCTTATAAAAAGGCTATAAAAATAAAGCCTATATAATTTATTTTTTAAGGCATAATTGCATACGTTTTAAAACAGGTTTAATTGATACTGTGGAATTAATGCCTGGGATTCTGTCTGCTTGTAGTCTAATAATCCAGTTATATTCTTTAGTCTCTAGATCATTATTTTTATCACTCCCTCTCTTACTAGTATAACAAATGTCTAACCCTAAATGAGAAGGTATGTGCACTACCAAGTTTTACATTATGCTTTGCAATAGCATTTGTCAAGACACTTCTTATAACATCTGACCTGTGTTGAATAATATACTCACGTAATTTTCTAGTTGATTTGCCAACATAAAAACTTGGATATTTATCACAAGTAGCTAAATAAACAATATTATTGTATTGCATGTTGCTGTATAGTTAAAAAAGAAAGTTATACAGGATGTATAAATGTATTACCTTTACAAATGGTATTACATACAGAGCAGTTCATACATAGAAATGTGCCCTTTTTATTTAATTCTAATCCCCTTTGGGTTTTAATTCGCAGACCTTTATAGCACAATTTACTTTTTAGGCTAGTAGAGTTTCTATAAGCAAATTTTGTATAAGGTGAAATAACAGTGCCTAGTTCAGGTAAGGCTTGTAGAGTAGCCCAATTATTATAAATTATTTTTCTGACCTCAGGTGTACATCAGGTAAAAGTAGTGATATATCTCAGCTGATTCGTAGTAGATCTAGAAACATTAGTACTATCTTGTGTGGTTGAAAAATAAGGTCCAACTTTGTTCTTTCTTTGATCAAGAACATTTTTTCTCTTCTTCTAATAATAATTTAGGGTCATAACCTCTTTTGAAATTCATATTTTATATCAGACAACTGTTCCATACATATATCATCTCTAGTATTCAGTCTACTGACTTTGCTATACTGACTCTTTACTATACCTTTAAATGTGTGGTTAGAATGCATACTCTTGCTATGCAAATAGTTATTTTTGTGGGATTTTTTTTTATAAATTTGTGTGGATAAAGTATTATCTAAAATGCTTAAGTGTACATCCAAAAAAAATATTTCATTGGTTGAATTAGCCATTTCAAATTTTAAAAAGGTAGTAGTAGTATTTAAATAATTAGAAAAATTCATTTAACAGTTCTGGAGTGCTCCCCCAAACAAAAAACACATCATCCACAAAAAGTTTATAGAACAAAACAAGAAGTTTAAATGCAATAGGACAATTATATACATATTTTTCTTCCCATTCATTCAAAGTCAAATTAGCGTATGTATTACAGGTGTCCCCATTGCAATACCAGTAATCTGATAATAAAAATCATCATTGAAAATAAATATATTGTTATTTAGCACTGTATCAAGCAGTTCACACAATGTTTCTATTTCTCTGCCCTTGTATTTACTGTATCTGCATAAAATATCCCTGATAGCATTAATACCATAATCATTAGGAATAACAGTGAAGAGTGATTGTATATCTAGACTTACAAAAATACATTGATTTATATTCATTTATTGATGCCAAATGTAAAGTTTACTTACAAAGTCACCTGTATTCTTAAAACTCTTCACATAAACTAAAAAGGGTTTTAATATAGCTAGCAGCTAAAGTGAAATAGGCTCTGTTAACCAACCTCTACCAGAGACAATAGGTCTCATGGGAGGGTTGGTAAGAGATTTATGTACCTTGGGTAGGCCATATATAACAGGTGTTTTAGGGCAAGGTATGGAAAAATAGTTTAACAAATCACCAGAAATATCATTGGTTTGCAGTTCAAATAAAGATATGTTGACTCTGCTAATATATCGTGCTACATCACTAAGACATTTGTTTAAATGCAGTAGGATCAGAAAGAAGTTTGCACATAGAATTGTTAGAATCAGCGACCTTCATTAAAACAATCCCCCCTCACTTATCAGCTTTTTTTATAATGATGTCATTGTTATTTTCTAACTTTTTCAGCGCTTCTAGTTCAGCTATAGATAAATTATAGTATCTTTTAATTTATCCTCAACATATAAATTATACAGCTGTTAACAAATATGTTGTAAAGCTGTAACAGCATTGCTAATGGAAGTGCTACTTTTTTTTACATTTTGATGGTAAAGACATACGAGAGTCTTTATAAAGCAATTTCAAATTGAGATTTCTTGTAAATAACTTAAGGTCAGTTAATGCATTTACAATAGTGTCTTTTTCATCTGGTATAAATGTCATGCCTTTGCTCAGTTTGTCTGCTTCAGTTAATTTAACATTTGATAAGTTAAAAACTGGGTAGTCAATGTTCGTTACCTCCATGCCTTGTTCCGTACTTGTGGGCCGACGCTCACTTCTCTGGTTCTTTTCCTGGAGAAAGACTCTCCACCGGTTTTATCCTGTTTCTGATTGGGTATTGCTTCTGGTAGTTTCAATTTGATCACCGTGGAGGCTCGCCGAAAATCCTGCCATTGATTGGATGATCCGGCTACTACATTTATATCAGTAATGCTTTGATGCATTGATTCATTTGAACTATTACTTAGTTTGTCCAGTGGCCGAGTTACTAATTTCACCATTATCTATATTTATGATCAGTAATAGCTTTATCAGTTACTAGAACAGGGAACTGATCAAGTTCATACATAGAGCCTTGCAATGTGCGATTAGTACGGTTCACAGTCTCTACTTGTAGTATCCTTAGGCCAGGAAGAGAGGTTACCAGAATGGAAATCATTGATGTCCCAGTTGAGCTTATTCCTTTTGTGCTGCTCTAGTTTTTTATCCAGGGCTGCCAGTCTCTCTAGCATATTGTTATAAGCTACAATGTTAGTGTTAAAAGTAGATAAGGCACATAATTCTCCTTCCAAATGTTCAATTTGAATGGAAATAAAGAATTAAGGCCATATAGTCCAGATCTAATTTGATGTTTAATTCCTGCCAGCTTTTCAGGAGGTCAGGATATTTATTGCCGTAAGATAGCATCTTTAATAGTGGTAACCCACGAAGAACCAAGCCTAAATGTAGATATGCAGAAAAGCTAACACGTTCCCACTGTAGCATTTTAAAAGCTTGCTCTTTAAATTCAAGATACTTGATTTGTTGTAAATACATATCACCATTATTAACATGGAATGAAGACTCACCATTTAGTGCAGTTGTCATATCTTGTAAGAGCGTATTAGCTCTTTCCTCCAAAATGTCACTTAACAGCAAACCACTGTTGGTGTTAAGAGGATCTTGCAATGGTTAGCTGAGACATCTTTAGAAAGGACGTTTACAGGCTTTGGTAAAACAACAAGTCAAAAGCAGAGACCTGTAATGCACTTGCCATTCACAAAAAAGTCCAAAACAAGTAAAGAAAAACGGCAAAGTTATGTCCAAAGGATTTATTATAAAAAGCAATAAAACGTAGTCAAACACAAAGCTTTCAGATTGCTCCTTTAGTGTGATACAAATACATCAAACACATTACTATTTAAATTAAAATTAATGTCATATGATAACAAACAGCCAACTGAACATCATTATCAATTAAGTAATCTCATTAATAAAAAAATATTTAAAGGAATATATACTCATATAAAAAGGCTATAAAATAAAGCCTATAGAATTTATTTTTAAGGCATAATTGCATACTTTTTAAAATAGGTTTAACTGATACTGTGGAATTAATGCCTGGGGTACTATCTGCTTGTAGTCTAACAATCCAGTTATATTCTTTAGTCTCTAGATCATTATTTTTATCGCCCCCCCCCTCTATTACTAGTATAACAAATGTCTAACCCTAAATGAGAAGGTATGTGCACTACCAAATTCTACATTATGCTCTGCAATAGCATTTGTTAAGACATTTAACATCTGACCTGTGTTCAATAATACGCTCACATAATTTTCTAGTTGATTTGCCAACATAAAAACTTGGACATTTATCACAAGTAGCTAAATAAACATTATTTATTATTGCATGTCATGACATGACATACAGAGCAGTTCATACATGGAAATGTGACCTTTTTATTTAATTCTAATCCCCTTTGCATTTTAATTTGCAGATCTTTATAGCACAATTTACTTTTTAGGCTAGTAGTTTCTAATCTGTATGTAATGTCATTTGTAAATGTAATATACTTATACATCCTGTAACGCAAAAACTTTTTCTTTTACCTATACAGCAACATGCAATACCAATAATATTGTTTATTTAGCTACTTGTGATAAATGTCCAAGTTTTTATGTTGGCAAATCAACTAGAAAATTACGTGAACGTTTTATTGAACACAGGACAGATGTTAAAAGAAGTGTCTTGACAAATGCCATTGCAAAGCATAATGTAGAATTTGGTAGTGCACATACCTTCTCATTTAGGGTTAGACATTTGTTATACTAGTAAGAGAGGGGGGGGGCGCGATAAAAATAATGATCTAGAGACTAAAGAATATAACTGGATTGTTAGACTACAAGCAGACAGAACCCCAGGCATTAATTCTACAGTATCAGTTAAACCTGTTTTAAAACGTATGCAATTATGCCTTAAAAAATAAATTATATAGGCTTTATTTTTATAGCCTTTTTATAAGAGTATTTATTCCTTTAAATAATATTTTTTTATTAATGAGATTACTTAGTTGATAATGATGTTTGGCTGGCTGTTTATGTGATATTCATTTTAATTTAAATAGTAATGTATAAAAACAAAAACCAATATGGACACAACCATGGCTGCTGCTCTTCCAGTATAAAACTTTACTAGTGCACAGAACAAACACAAGCGCTTTCACGAAGTTGCTTCATCAAGTGTAATAAAAGTACACTTCAGAAACACACCCTTTTAAATAGTTAATGAAATCACATGACAACATCCAATTAATAAATTTAAAGAAAAAAAAATCACTAAAAATAAAATACATTATTACATAAAACATATATATAATATATATATATATATATATATATATATATATAAAATAATAAACACTCATATCTCATAACTTAAATAAAACTGCCTTCTAAGAGGTCTAGACTAATTTAGGTCTAAGTGGTACACACTCATTCAATCCACTCCCTGCATCAGCACTCATCCTAACTATCCATGTAGACTCTTCTGTCCTTAGCCATATATCGCCTATTCTAACATTTTCATAGATTCTTCCTATAACTAAAAACTTAGAATAATGCATAGAGTCAGTGTTGTTAGCATGTTTGGCTAGGGCATTGACACAATTTAACTTACTGATGTTATAAATGTGTTTCCTAATATGATCTTTAAAGGGCTTGTCCATCTTGCCAATATAAAATTTACTACATTGTGTGCAGTGGGCAAGATATATAACATGTTCTGTTGTATGGGTGGCTGAGATATTACATTTGTAAGTCTTCTTTTGATCTGGATAATAAAAGCTACCTCTAGTATCCAAAAACTGGCAATATTTACATTTACCACAAGGTATAGTGCCTATACTTTCCCTATTCTGTTGGCTATCCTTAGGATAGCACAGTCTCCTCCTTAGAGACCTACTATTTATAGACATAAATTTTGGCTCAGAATCAATAAAATTGGCCATGTCAGCATCTGTATTGAGAATATTCCAGTGCTTTCTTATTATTTTCGTATACTTATCAACATCCGAAGTATAACATAAAGGAACTTTAAGTTTAGTACTAGTCATGCTCTTCTTTTTATTTTTAGACCTATTTATAGCTCCATCCCTTGCAGAAAAATATGGTAGAGCTTGTGTACATCTTTTCCCTACAACTACTGAGACATTAGGTAGAATCATTTGATCATTATAACCCCTTTCCTGCAAATGATCAATAGCTACATCAACTTGCTGTGCAAAGTCAACATCCCTGACATTAAGTCTCAAGGCCCTATACATTTGATTGCGCACATTCTTAAATATATATGGAGGGTGGGAACTCTCTCTGTGCAAAAGATGATTAACATAGCATTCCTTCCTGTATAATTTGGTACAAATTTCACCTTTGTATTCCCTAATTACTTTATCAAGAAAATCAATCTCAGACATAGAATACTTATTAAGTAAAACACAAAATATTGTGTCGTATTGTTCAAATAAGTTTGAAACTCCAAAAAAAGTTCATAAGTACTTCCCCACAGAATAAAAAGATCTATGAATCTTCTATAAAATAAAATGAAATTCTTATATGGGCCCTGCAATATATGTTGCAACTCCCAAGCAACCATTACAGCATTGGCGTAACTATTAGCACATGCAGTGCCCATAGCCACGCCATTGCATTGCTTGTAATATTGTTGGCCAAATACAAAAACATTATGTTCCAAAACTATTTCTAGTAGTTTAGTCAGTAGTTTAGAGACTCATTTGACTTGTATGTGTCCATTATTAAGTAGCAGGCCTCAGCAATCAAAGATTTACACAGCCTCTCCAAAGTAGTGACAGTCACTGCATGCCTTCAGTTTAGCACCATACATTTGTACCAGAAAATAGCTAGAGAGAATTTAGAAATTAGTGATACATATTGCAGTTTCAGACTTTGCATCCCTCACAAGATCATTAACAATAAGGATGGAAAATGTTTGATGATATCAACTATGTACCTTTCTAAGACCAATATGTCAAAAGTACAATTACCAGCCCTACACCAGAAATGCAGATATACTAGGTTCATAGGTTCATACTAGGCTATCTGCCCAAGGGCATTTATAAGCCTAGCCCATAGTTATTTGGCTTTCGCCACCCCTTTAGTTTGAATAAAACTATGCCTATTATTTTGCTGTGCCTCTGTCAAGCAGTGACACTGAAGTAATCCCTGGGGTATATCTGCGATCCCCCATCCATTGGTCAAGATTCCTCTTGAACAAGGCCAGCGAGGTGCTCTGCCTCACATGTACCGGGATTTTGTTCCACAGCATAGGGAGTCTCTGGGTGATGAATCTGTCCCTCCAGCATGTTCTATTAATAACCGTGTCAAGGTTTAAGTCTCCGCCCTTGTGGTTCTGAGGGATCTAGATTTTTGAGGTGAAGCATATTCATCAAATCAGGGTTTGACATGGCCTTATATGTCAGGCACAGGTCACCTCTGAGCAAGCGGTATGAGACTGAATAGAGCTGGAGTTCTTTCAGTCGGGCAGCATAAGACATATTTTTGAGACCCTTTATCCTTTTGGTGAGGAACTTTTGGGGCCTTTCCAGCTGCTGCAGGTGTCTGGTCAGATACATTCCGAATGGGGCATTGTACTCAATCATAGGTCTAATGAGTGATGAGTACAGGGGGGCGATGACCTCCCTTGATCTAGATGTGAATCCCTTCATGATCAGGTGGGCAATATAGAAGGTTTTCCTAACTACTTTAGCAACATGAGTGTCAAACGAAGGCTACTGTCAACCTGGGTCCCCAGATCCCTGATGACTTCTTCTGTGCTCAGTGGATTGCCACCTATATGGTAGCTAGGGATAACCTTGTTTTTCCCGAAGGGTATGACTATGCATTTCTTGGCATTTAACTTTAGGCCATGGCTCTGGCACCAGTTATCCATTTCTGTGAGGCCCTTCTGAAGGATATCTGTGTCAGATGTGTTTTCGACTATGGCCCAGTTTGCAGTCATCTGCAAACTTTGTCAGCCATAACCCTCCTGTGTTTGCTTGTACTTCAGAAAAGTAGATGCCGAACAAGAGTGGACCCAGGACTGAGCCCTGTGGGACACCACTTGTGACAGGCTTTGAGTCTGACATGGCTCCAGCAACTCTGACCCTGTGGGTTCTGTCACTTAGCCAGTTTGCAACCCATCTTGTGATGTATGGGTTTACATTCAAGCTGATGAGTTTTTGATGATACCTGAGTGGGGTATTGTGTCAAGGCCTTTGCCAGGTCAAGGTAGGCTGTATGGACTGCCTTTCCTCATTAATGGCCTTGGTGACTGTCTCGAAAAAGTCAACCAAGTTTAAAAGGCATGATCTGCCTTTGACAAAGCCAAACTGGGTTGGATCCAAAGTCTGCAAGTTCCCTATGTCTTTATTTATGAGTTCCATTATGATCCTCTCCATGGCTTTGCAGATAAGGCTTGTCAAGCTAATGGGACGGTAATTTCCAGGGTCGGTGGAGGCACCGCCTTGTGAAGTGGGACCACAGTCACCGCGCCACTCCTTGGGTGCGTATCCTGAGGTGAGGCTAAGATTAAACAGCTGTCCTAACTGCGGGTTTAATTCCTCATTGAGTTCATGGAGCACACAGCCGGGGACACCATCCAGTCCCATGGATGCTGTGTTTTTTGCTTTGGAGAGAGCAGTTCTCACCTGGGCGTTGGAGATGTTTGGGGGGCTACAATCCTCTGGTATAGATATCTCTCCTTTTGGGGAGAAGTTTGCACTGAACCTGTCAGCCAGTATGTTGGCAATGTGTGTAGGTTCAGTAATCTTCACATCATTTTGAACTAATTCTGAGCATATCTGGGAGTTTCCTCCTAGGTTTCTAACATAGCTAAAGAAGGCCTTATGATTGTCTTTTGAATCCTTGGCAATTTCTTTCTCAAAATTTGCCTTGGATGATTTTATGAGAGCTCTTAGTTTTTTACTTATAATGATCAAAGGTGTCTTACCTTTCAAGGATTTTGCTCTATCTTGTAGTAGCTTCCTCCTTTTGTTGTAGAGCTTGTTTATGGCTGGGGTCCACCAGACTGGACGCTTGCCTTTGGTACAAAGAGTCTTAGTTTTGTTTGGGATTGCCTGATCCATGCAGTCCTGTAGGTGCTGGTAGAAGGCATTTGAAAGTGATTCAGCGGTTTGAGTAATGTTTACCACTGGCTCAGGGGCCTTAAAGGAGACCACACTAGTTTTTAGAAGTGTGAAGTCGGCTTTTGAGAAGTTTTTCACTGTGGTCTTTTTTGTTTCAGGTGG
Source organism: Protopterus annectens (assembly GCF_019279795.1). NCBI lineage: Eukaryota > Metazoa > Chordata > Ceratodontiformes > Protopteridae > Protopterus > Protopterus annectens. The sequence continues at coordinate 141,431,323 of NC_056750.1, forward strand.
GGGCGGGATGAGGACCTCCAGCTAGATTAGTTTATGATCTGATCTCACCAGTGAGGGGTATACTTCCGGTGTTGAACATTGTGATCCCATGTTCGTGATGATGAGATCAAGTATGTTTTCTCCTCTTGTGGGGATGGTGACTAGTTGTTCCATGGCATCTGAGTTTATGAACTCCAGGAACCTTTGGGCTAGAGTGTTTGGGCTTGAGTAGTGTTCCCAGTCTATATTAGGGTAGTTGAAGTCACCTAGTATGATGGTGTTTGGAGATACATTTATCCCTCCATTGTTTTCAGGAAGGCCATGTGAGGTTCCTGAGTTTGAGAGGGTGGCCTGTAACATGCTACAAATTGCAGAGCAGTCTTGCCTATGGTTAATTGCACCTGGATGGTCTCCGATGCATCGTGCGTTGCCACCAACCTTGAGGTGTGGGTGTCCTTTATGAATATGGACACTCCCCCCTCCTTTCTTGGTGTTGTCCGGATTTTGGGGCCGGAACCCATGATATGAGGTGAAACCTGCTAGTGCTGGGGTGCTCTCAGGAGCCTTGAACCAGGTTTCTGTCACAGCACAGACATCGATGTTCTCCATACTGAGAAGGGCCTTGAGTGCGTGCATCTTGAGATTGAGACTTCTGGCATTGAGCAGCATTACCCTTAGTTTTTACTTTTTGTGTTCTAGGGTGGTAGGTTTAGAATTTGAGCCTTGCCTAAAAAGGCACTATGGGGTGGCAAGAGCCTTTGCCAATATCCGGAAGCCTAGGGGTGACAGGTGCAAGCCGTCCCTTGCAAAGCAGCGTGGCTTGTCCAGCATGTCATCCCAGGCAGACAGACATTGGATCCCCTTTGAATGACACCAGAATTTAAGCCAATTATTAAAGCTGATCATCTTATCACTGTATTGTGGCATCATTCTAGGTGAAGGTAGGATACTGCTCAAGGTCAGGGTCATACCTGCCTGGGCTACATAATCAGAGAGCTCCTCAATGTCTCTTTTCATGTAGTCCAAGGAGGTACGTCTCAGGTCGTTGACACCAGCGTGGACAATGACTGAGTCGTACTTGTACCTGCTGTTGAGAGACCTGAGTGCTTGTGTTATGTGGCGGATTCTAGCGCCCGACAGGCAGCTTACTGTGACCTTCTCCTTACTCAGTCTGGTGAGCGGGACGTCAGTGTGTCTGACTATGGAGTCACCTATGACAAGAATGTTTGGTGTTGTATTTGGCCTTAAGGGCAGTGACTGCTTTGCACACTGATTTTGTTGTTTATGTGTTGTTTGTGTGGTGTATTGAGTTTGCAGTTGCTTGGGTGTCTGCTTTGGAGGCCTCTGCTGTTTAGGTACATTTTTACTCAGAGCCTCCGAGTATGTCTTAGTGTGTTTATGTGTTTGATTCAGTGGTGTGGTTGAGTTATGTGAGACTGGTATTGTGGTGTGTGTAGTTGCCTTCTCCTCCTGCCTGGTCTTGCCAGTCCTGAGTTGAGAGAGCTCAGCCTCCAGTCTGGCTAAATAGCTGCATCTCTCACAAGTGTTAGTGTTACATGGGAGGAGGAGATGGTTGTCCGTGTACATGAGGCAATTGTAACATTGTCTCAGAATTCCCAGATTCACCAAATGGGCAGGAGAGGACGCCAGCATCTGACCCTTCGACATGCTAGAAAGAATTATGAGTTGGTATGAGACAGAAAAGTAGTGGGCTTAGCAGGGAAGTGGGCACTCCTGGGGGTTTTGCTAGTGAGAGATTTGTATAATATAGGAGTGCTTGACCTGCAAAGAGAATGCTTATAAGACAAGGGATATGCTTATAAGACAAGTGCTGAGCTTTTTGAGAAGAAAAAGCTATTTGGAACAAGTGCTGCACTTTTTAGTGTAGGTGTAAACTGTTTAGGTTCCTAACAGAGCAGTTCTAAGGGAAAAATTGAAGAACAGACTTTCTGGAGCCAGAAAGAGTTTAACCTTGTTTAACCAGCGCTGCCCGATGCTGCTCTAGTGGCAACTCCGCGCTAAATCTCGCTAAAGCACGTTGAAGCATGCTTGATAGCAGGGGCTGGAAAGAAGCAGGAATAGACCCAAAAGGGAAAATAAAACTACAGTTTCAAGTCAGTAACCACCTCTACGGGGGGCAGGGAAGCTGCTCAATGTTAGTCACTGCCACTGATGAACAGAGAGACCCTCCTTCAGCCCAAGCAAAAATGGCCTCACAGAAACTTTCAAACAGTTCAGGAACAGCAAGCCTGTAACTGAACTTTTTTAACTCTCAGAAAAGTGGGAAAAAAGCAAGATTTTTTTTTTTGTTTTTGTTTTTACAGAGATAGCAGAGGTTCACAAGTAATATCAAGTTATAACAGTGCAGTAAATGACCCCACACAAGAGTGCTAGGTCAAGGACAGAAAATATGCAAGTTTTAAGAAAAAACGATTTAAAATTAAGTGCAAACAGGAAATTCAGCAAACAGCTTTTGGTTGTGCTCTAAATACAGCTACTAATACAGAAATCAAGTTTAACAAGCCAGAAAATGCTCAAGCTAGGCAGCTATGCAGAAAAACTTAGCAAATAAACAGAGAAAATATACTTAAAATCTCAAAAGTGGCTCCCTTCTTCTCTCAGCGTTTTTTCCTCTTGGAGGGTGCTTCACCAACAGCCAACAAGCCTGAAAAGATGCTCAAACCACGAGGCAACTAGGTTTTAAGAGAGGAAGATGAAGGAGTTATGGAAATGACCCCTAGTGGCCAATAAAACTACAGTTTCAAGTCAGTAACCACCTCTACGAGGGGCAGGGAAGCTGCTCAATGTTAGTCACTGCCACTGATGAACAGAGAGACGCTCCTTCAGCCCAAGCAAAAATGGCCTCACAGAAACTTTCAAACAGTTCAGGAACAGCAAGCCTGTAACTGAACTTTTTTAACTCTCAGAAAAGTGGGAAAAAAGCAAGATTTTTTTTGTTTTTGTTTTTTTACAGAGATAGCAGAGGTTCACAAGTAATATCAAGTTATAACAGTGCAGTAAATGACCCCACACAAGAGTGCTAGGTCAAGGACAGAAAATATGCAAGTTTTAAGAAAAACGATTTAAAATTAAGTGCAAACAGGAAATTCAGCAAACAGCTTTTGGTTGTGCTCTAAATACAGCTACTAATACAGAAATCAAGTTTAACAAGCCAGAAAATGCTCAAGCTAGGCAGCTATGCAGAAAAACTTAGCAAATAAACAGAGAAAAAATACTTAAAATCTCAAAAGTGGCTCCCTTCTTCTCTCAGCGTTTTTTCCTCTTGGAGGGTGCTTCACCAACAGCCAACAAGCCTGAAAAGACGCTCAAACCACGAGGCAACTAGGTTTTAAGAGAGGAAGATGACGGAGTTATGGAAATGACCCCTAGTGGCCAATAAAACTACAGTTTCAAGTCAGTAACCACCTCTACGAGGGGCAGGGAAGCTGCTCAATGTTAGTCACTGCCACTGATGAACAGAGAGACCCTCCTTCAGCCCAAGCAAAAATGGGTACTAAGCACTAAGTCAGATATGCACCCTTAGCAACAGGCAAAAAGCTTATGAGAGGACATTAAATAATTTTGTGGTCACTGTATTGTCGTATTTGCCTTTACTCTTCTTTTTTGATGCTGTTCCTAACAAAGCTTATGTATCCCTAAATTCAAAAGATACAAAACAGATGTATGGGACAGTTATCACTTGAAGAGGGTGTTGTGGGGGTAGGAAGCATAGGCTGACAAAAAAGGTACTCAGTGTGTGTGAGTAAGAAAGTGAAGCAGATATACATTTGGATAAAGCAACAAAGAGCCAGTAAGACAAAATGAGCTTTAATCTGCGTGGCTGAACCATGGTAACTGCTGTGTGTGCGTGTGTGTGTGTGTGTGTATGGGTCCTCTGGGTGACATTGGTGTGAGTGTCTGCATGAACACAGCCAAGTTCTGTGCTAGTTCTATGTCTTGGTATGTTGGACAGATGTGAGCTGTGCATGGTAGAGGTGGCAGTTTATCATTGTCATCACTGACTACGAGAAATGGCTCTGCCAGGAGTTGCACTGGCACATCCATGTCCACGCCCATGGACAGATGCACTGCTGCTACCTGAACATGACTGATGTCTGCTGGATGAGCTCCCTTCATGAGGGCACCCAGGACCACAACCCCATGGTTTGCCACATCTGGGTGTGGACAGCTCAAACACTGATGGAGCAGTGGAAGTACTACCACTATGGGAGCGTGATCAAGCATGGCTGTGTTGGCTAACAGCAGATAATGTAGCTAACCTACACCCATGAGGATGTTGTCCTCCTCCCAGCATACATTCCATCACAGACACCATTCATTCCAATGTTGAACCAGCAACACGGTAGAGGCAGTCATGCTTGTCAGCCTGTGTCACATCTACAACCCTAAGCAAGTCTCTGTAGCAACTGTGAGAACATGCCTGTGCCTCCATAATGGCCCTAAACATACATTAAGTGGCACAGGAAGGGACACCTGTATCAAGTGAAGGATGGATAGCAGGCCTCCTCCAAGCACCCCTAACAACCCTCCTGCATGGCACTTCATCCACACTCTGGCTACAGCCACTGTCATCAGCCACTGAAGCCACAGTAACCACACTTCCCTGATTGATTGTCTCACCCTTAACCTGTTCAATATCTGAGGTCACACTGAAATGGGTAGGCATAGGCCTACTGGCTGTGTCCGAAGGAATATCAGTGGATGGCTGTATGTCGGCCTCAATGTCAGATTCTACCTCTGCATCCACCGACTGTGCCTCTGTTTGGCCACCATCATCATCAGAGTCTGCTGATACTCTGACATCAGGTGGTAGACTTCCCACACTTCCAGTGTAAGGACCATCTGTGATAATAAGCAACAAACACAGGAACAGTTAATACCTAAACTACTATACTCCAATATATGCTAAAAAAATGGCAGTGGCGCCACTATTAGACAATACAGCAATACACACAACAGTCCTGACATCAATATCACACACTAGAATATTCCTTTGAAGTGCTAATCAGTACTGACATAAAAATGCTTGGCTTACCATGTGCAGATGATGGTATGTTCTGTATGCTGTATGGTCCTGGAATAAGTTAAGCAAAATGTAAGGTCAACATCATCACAATTAAAAGTATCATACACGGTAATACTTTTGCCCCTTTATATGTCTATTAACTATATTTTCAACAAGAACTTGGATGACAGGTCCAACCTAAAACCATGTGTAATCAATTAGAATGTGTTGTTAACTGTAGCAATCTTCAACCCCCCCCCCAATTCTTGTGAAACAGAACTAATGCATTGATTTTAAAATTTTTTGTACTGTACAACAGTGTTTAACAATTGAGATACAAAAACCTAGGAAGCTCATCCTGGGACATGGTTGCTGTCCTAGAAACAGTAGCACCAATGTCAAATACATGCTGTTTTACACTTTCCTAGAACTGTCTGTATCCCTGACAGTGGACAAGAACTTTTCATTTGCTATTAGTGGTGGCTCTGTAGCAACCCCCCCAGTACCCATCCGGTCATGGGCCACTGCAGCTGCTCTCCCACGTGCAGATGATATCATGTCAGCAGCCCTATGGAGCACCTGGTCATATGTTCTGCTGTGGCTACCCACTGCATTCACATCAGCAATGATCTGCTGCCAAATCTGCATTCTGCCTGACATATCTCCATGTCCTCTATCAAGCAGGAAGGCACCATGTCGCCTAAAAGCTTAAAAAATGACCTGATTCTCAGGGTCAGTGAATGATGGTTTTTGGGGATTGAGACACCTGGGTAGCATAGTCCTAGCTGTCCTAAAAGACAACAGAAGGTTGTCACATGACTACAAAATAACTGTTCCCAGATAATAGAAAAGGTAGGAAATCCTTCTATACCACTCCTCTGCACAAAGATGGCAACTCTGTTGAACCCCCTAACTATAGACCAATCACTATTCTCTCACCGCTCTCAAAGATCCTTGAAAAATGTATACATACTCAACTACTTTCCTATCTCATTTACGAAAATCTCCTCACCCCTTCGCAACATGGTTTCCACCCTAAACATACTACCTCGACTGCCTTACTATCCTTTACTCAAAAGGTTGCAGAAGCTAGGGACAACAACCTCCTCATCTCCTGTCTATTCCTTGATCTCTCTAAAGCCTTTGACACTGTGTCTCATCCCATCCTTCATAACAAATCTCAGACTTAAACCTCTCTCCTTCTACTCTTGTTTCATTCCAGTCCTTCCTTACTGGCAGAAAAAGCTGTTAGATGGCAGCAGGCTTTCTCACCCTTCCTTGCTGTTCAGTTAGGAGTACCCCAAGGCTCAATACTTGGACCACTCCTTTTCAACATTTTTACCAACAACCTACATTCATCCTGCAGTCTCTCATCTGTAATGCAATACGCAGATGACTCTACTCTCTCTTATCTATCTCCAATGCTATCTCTGAACTACACACACTAACACAGAATTCCTTTATCTCTGTTGAAAAATGGCCCAGAAACAATCAACCCATCCTTAACCCTTAGAAAACTCAACTCCTTCTCTTCCTACCTTAGACACTCTCCCTCAGCTTAAATCCAATTTTTCTCTTTCCTCCCTTGATGGCACCACTATGTCCCCTGCCTCATACACCAAACTCCTTGGGGGTAATAATTTATGACTGACTAAAATTTGACTTGCACATACAACAGGCCATCAAAAAAAAAAAACTCCACCAAAAACTTGGACTACTTTATAGGAACAAAAAATTCCTCACTACTGCCACTAAAACTCTTGCTCAGGCATTTCTCTTACCTAGTCTTCTATACACTTCCCCATCCTTATCAATATGCAGATTACCTCAATCCAGAAAATGGAACAAACATACAACAAAATTGTCAGATTTATTCTAAACCAATCACTCTTTTCACATCACTTTCCTTTCACTAAACGAATTTCAGTGGCTGGAATTTCTGCACCTTCTCCTACAACCGCAACTCCACACTACCTTTTCCATACTCAACAACCCCTCTGCCTGCCCTGCTCTCGCCTCCCATGTTACTCTCTACTCTCCCCTCCAGCCTCTTTGGAGTGCTGATCAGAATCTTCTCTCAGTTTATAAACCCAAAAGAAATATTGCTGATCAGAATCTTCTCTCAGTTTATAAACCCAAAAGAAATATTGGCAAACTACTTTACAAACACTCTGACTCACTAAATTGGAACAAACTCCCTCTCCATATTAGATCCAACCTTTCCTTTCCCTGTTTTAAAAAGGAGCTTAAATCTCACCTACTAAACTTGAAATGATGCTGTTGCCTTGACCACACGTAGTCTTAGTCTGACCTACTGTATAACCTGTTGCAACTCCTAACTTTTTCTCTTTTAGTAACTTCTGCTTAAACTAACATCCTAAACCCTCAGCTCTACTACTATAGGCCCCTCCTTTCTCCCCCTCCCATTCTCCACATTATTCATCTTCCTCCCACTTCCTATCAATGTCTATACATTGTCTTTCTTTTGAACAATGATTATCTTTTTTTTACTCTCATGCATAGTAAATTTTAGACCACTGCTGTCAGTGCAACCCTTAATGTTCATACATTTTTCTTTTGTTTTTCTCTTTATAATTAATTTCATATTTGCATTATTTTAATAGTTTTTGTCCTGTATGTTTATCTTTGCTTCTGTTTGCTGGGGCTGTTTCCCCTTGGTTCTCCACTGAAAACAGGTTGCTTGCTATTAATGTAATGTAAATAGCTAATAACCTTTTCTTTTTACAATTATTTTGTATTGTGATTATTTAACATTTGTATATTGTCACTTTATCTTTACTTATGTTTGCTGGGGCTTTTCCCATCAGGTCTCCACTGAAAATGGGTTTGTTTGCAAACTCAATTGGACTAACCAGGTTAACAAATGTGAAATAAATACATTTCAGTATCATCCACTGGAGAAACATAAAACAGACTAGAGATCTGAAATTTGAAATACAGTCTGGATGCAAAAAAGGAGAGTAACAATAGTAACATATCCTTGTCTGTGCCATAACTGAAATGCAGCTTTGCTCCCCACCCCAAAACAGGCAAATGATGTATTTTGCTAGAAAACCATCTTTGAAATGTTAAAAGTGCTATCAAATAAACTTTCCTTGAAACATCTACAGATTTAACACAGAACAGTCCATGTTAAGGTATTGCCAATCATGTATACTTGTGAAATGCCCTGACAAACATGCCTATGCCATCAGTACACTTCTAACTAATGCATACAGATAAGTGTAAAATCCTTTTCTAATCAATATATGTATAAAACTATTAAACCAATTTTTCTTAATTACATTTCAGCATATGCAGTATGTAGCTGACAAAATGCAAGCATACCTTCTCATGTTCAGTATTCCTCTGGTAGATATATCCCAATGTAATAGCTTCTTTTCTGTGTTCTCCACACAAACAAATCTCCTCACCTTCAGTTTCCCTAACTACATGTTTGCTTTTTTATGGTGTAGATTCAGGGCTGTCAGCACAGTAGAGATGCAAATGAAGTGTGAACTCATTAGAATTGATGAATCCCAAGTACTTGGCTCCATGTAGCAGATGGAAACAGTGCAGGTTTGTTTTTAATGGATTTCAGCTGTGAATGATTACTGGTAGGGAGAAGGAAAACCCAACAGTAATGCAGACTGCCCTACATCCAGTGACTGTGCCTGGTTAGACATACAAAGTGTTACATGTATTTTGTCAAGGTTGGACATGTAAGTAAGCAGCACACAGCCCACATGATCTATTCATCAACATCAACCGCCCCTTCATTTGTTGGCAACTGCATATTATATTATTGCCATTTAATATCCTCACACATTTTAAAGACAATGATATAGAATGGCTTACCAATTGCATGCCTCAGATTACTGGTCAGATAAGACAAGAATGCACAACAAACACAGAGAGGTAAGACAGAGCTGTATATTTGCAAACAATGCTAATAACTGGTTGTGTGATCACTTAGTGCACTACATCCAAAAATAATACATGTATAGAGAACACTTGTATGGTTTCTTATCACTGTAGATGTTGCAGTTGGTTGTATGTAGAATGATTTCAATTCCTTGTTGCAAAGCTGTTTGTGTGGTAAAGAGGGATAAGGCACCCTTACTATATTCTGAAGGTTTCTTTGTGTGATAGCTCAAATCCAGACAAATGTAGAAATGTCACATGTACTAACACACATTTTGTAATGTTAATTTCATAGATTGCTTTTCTTCACTGGAACTACTTTTCCCTTTAATTTATGTTTCAGTTCCCTGCAGTAAATTTGTTTGTGTTGCAAAGAGGGATAAGGCACTCTTACTGTGTTGTGAAGGTTCATTGGAGCAAGAGTTGTCATAGATTGCCATTCCTCATTTCAGCTACTTTTCCTTTTTTTTTATGTATTCATTTATTTATTAATTTTTTGTGGGGCCAGTGTTTACATGATGTGCTGCTTAGCAGAAAAACGGCAAGTTGAGAAAATAAATGTCAGGTTTGGCTGTGCTTTTCCTGTTTGCTCGAAGTGCAACATCGTGCAAACTGGACTAGTGGCCCACCTAGGAAGCAGATAGAACATCTTCAGAACACCTGCAAGCAGGGCATCTGTAAAAGGACAATGGTCAAAAACAATGCATTGTTGCAATTTCTTTGTTCTACCATGCAACTGCACTTAGCGGCATTCCGCACCAGTTAGCAAGGTTCCCCAGCAGCTGCAGCTATCAAACACCTACAGACAGGACTCAAACAATAATTGAAACCAGATACATTTGATTAATTTTGCTGGGCACTGGGCAAACCTGATTAAGTGGCATATTACTGCGGTTAACACAGAGAACTTAGGAATGATTAGGAAATTAAGAAATGTCATGTTAGTTCTGTGGAAACAGATGTAAAAGTAGAGCTGTAGTACAGGTGGTTCTGGGTTCTAGTACAGGGTGTGCAATCATTTTTATTGTTGTGACAGTGCAGTTTCTAGCAATACACTGAAAAATTAGATGTGTTATTTCAACATTCTTGGGGCAACAGGTGTAAGTGTAGGACTGCCATTCACATGGTCCTAGGTTCTAATACAGGATATTCGATACACTTTTACTGTTGTTCCACTTTCCATGATATTCATTCTTACAACACTTTAGATAGTGGAGCTGATATGAATTATATATGAGGGATGAAATACCATTATTGCGTTTTCAGATGTATGACTGAGAGTATACTGTCTACTATATTTCTGCAAGTATAATTCTGCTATTTGGACTTGCATGGGCTTCACATTTGCCTGAGACACATACAAAACTAGATCTATATACAATAACCTTGTCAGGTCACACAAATACATGTTTAGCAGCTCAAACTGTCACCTATAGTTGTGTATGATTCTAGACTATGTCTGAGCAGCACTTCTGTGGTAAAGATGAAAATCAACAGTGGAGAAGAAAATGTTTTATGCCTTATACCTAGGTTTGAATCCCACAATGTAAAAATCAATTTTCCTCAGTGTACAAAGGCAAAAACAAATGTGTCAGGTCATTATATTTATGCGCCCAATGCATGTCTACAAACTTAACTCACCTAACAGTTATCTTCCAATTTCCAATGCATTTTTCCAGGCTACATCAGTAGACACCCCTTAGACTAAAGCCAAGTGTCAGATTAACCTTCCAATTTCAATTATTTAATTCTTCCCTGCTTGGCACTGTTGCTCTCCTCTTAACATTGTACAAATGCAGTTGGGAAAGTTGCTCAGGTTTGCACACTACCAGTAAATATGATAACTGGAAGTGGCAGGAAAGCATCAGTTTCTATTGTCCTAGTTTGGCTGGTAGACATAGTGGCATTAGACAGGAAGGTGCCACGTTTAGGGCACAGATGTGGGGTATCCAGGAGTCCAAGATATTTATTGGATTCCTGGTAAAGTACCATATCCAAAGGCTTGTACAGGGGGACTATTCTGGCTCCCAGCACAAGTCTGGGGCATGGAATAGTTTGGCCCAGGCTGTATCTAGTGCCACTGGTATCCCATGCACTGCAGAGCAGTGTCAGTATCATTTTAATGTCCTATGCAGGTGTAAAAGGGATACTGACAACCATTGGTTGCATGAGTTTCAGACTGCAGACATCCCACAGCTTTGTAAGTATGACAATAAGAAAGCACTTGTAAGATTTAGAAAGCTAAATATAGGCAAGACTGGCATGCATAATGCTTTTCTTTTATTTTCTGTTCTTTCCCCAGCTGCCACCAGACACAAGTTCAGTTGGCAGGCTCATGTTTCTCAACTAGAGAAACTTAAGGAAGCAAGTAGTATCTATGCAGCAGAAGAGAAGTGTTATTGTAGCTTTAAAAGTTAAAGATAGCTTTTTGGTCTTTTATAGAGTTGTATCAAATTGAGCATGCACATCCCAACTGTAAAAGCAAGTAGGCATGCATTAGTCTGTAGCACAAACCAACTGTAGGAGTCCGACATTAGACTGCAGTCAGATGTTGTTCATAGGTTCATACTAGGCTATCTGCCCAGGGGCATTTATAAGCCTAGCCCATAATTATGTGGCTTTCGCCACCCCTTTAGTTTGAATAAAAACTATGCCTATCATTTTTCTGTGCCTCTGTCAAGCAGTGACACTGAAGTAATCCCTGGGGTATATCTGCGATCTCCCATCCATTGGTCAAGATTCCTCTTGAACAAGGCCAGCGAGGTGCTCTGCCTCACATGTACCGGGATTTTGTTCCACAGCATAGGGAGTCTCTGGGTGATGAATCTGTCCCTCCAGCACGTTCTATTTATAACCGTGTCAAGGTTTAAGTCTCCCGCCCTTGTGGTTCTGAGGGATCTAGATTTTTTGAGGTGAAGCATATTCATCAAATCTGGGTTTGACATGGCCTTATATGTCAGGCACAGGTCACCTCTGAGCAAGCGGTATGAGACTGAATAGAGCTGGAGTTCTTTCAGTCGGGCAGCATAAGACATATTTTTGAGACCCTTTATCCTTTTGGTGAGGAACTTTTGGGGCCTTTCAAGCTTCAGCAGGTGTCTGGTCAGATACATTCCGAATGGGGCATTGTACTCAATCATAGGTCTAATGAGTGATGAGTACAGGGGGATGATGACCTCCCTTGATCTAGATGTGAATCCCTTCATGATCAGGTGGGCGATATAGAAGGTTTTCCTAACTACTTTAGCAACATGAGTGTCAAACGAAAGGCTACTGTCAACTTGGGTCCCCAGATCCCTGATTACTTTTTCTGTGCTCAGTGGATTGCCACCTATATGGTAGCTAGGGGTAACCTTGTTTTTCCCAAAGGGTATGACTATGCATTTTTTGGCGTTTAACTTCAGGCCATGGCTCTGGCACCAGTTATCCGTTTCTGTGAGGCCCTTCTGGAGGATATCTGTGTCAGATGTGTTTTCGACTATGGCGCCCAGTTTGCAGTCATCTGCAAACTTTGTCAGCCATAACCCTCCTGTGTTTGCTTGTACTTCAGAAAAGTAGATGCCGAACAAGAGTGGACCCAGGACTGAGCCCTGTGGGACACCACTTGTGACAGGCTTTGAGTTTGACATGGCTCCAGCAACTCTGACCCTGTGGGTTCTGTCACTTAGCCAGTTTGCAACCCATCTTGTGATGTATGGGTTTACATTCAAGCTGATGAGTTTTTCAATGATACCTGAGTAGGGTATTGTGTCAAAGGCCTTTGCCAGGTCGAGGTAGGCTGTATGGACTGCCTTTCCCTCATCAATGGCCTTGGTGACTGTCTCGAAAAAGTCAACCAAGTTTAAGAGGCAGGATCTGCCTTTGACAAAGCCAAACTGGGTTGGATCCAAAGTCTGCAAGTTCCCTATGTCTTTATTTATGAGTTCCATTATGATCCTCTCCATGGCTTTGCAGATAAGGCTTGTCAAGCTAATGGGGCGGTAATTTCCAGGGTCTGTGGAGGCACCGCCCTTATGAAGTGGGACCACAGTCGCCGTGCGCCACTCCTTGGGTACGTATCCTGAGGTGAGGCTAAGATTAAACAGCTGTCCTAACTGTGGGTTTAATTCCTCATTGAGTTCATGAAGCACACAGCCGGGGACACCATCCGGTCCCATGGATGCTGTGTTTTTTCCTTAGTGAGGGCAGTTCTCACCTGGGCGTTGGAGATGTTTGGGGGGCTACAATCGTCTGGAATACATATCTCGCCTTTTGGGGTTTTGCACTGAACCTGTCAGCCAGTATGTTAGCCATGTGTGTAGGTTCAGTAATTTTCACATCATTTTGAACTAATTCTGAGCATATCTGGGAGTTTCCTCCTAGGTTTCTAACATAGCTAAAGAAGGCCTTATGATTGTCTTTAGAGTCCTTAGCGATTTTTCTCTCAAAATTTGCCTTGGATGATTTTATGAGAGCTCTTAGTTTTTTACTTATAATGATCAAAGGTGTCTTACCTTTCAAGGATTTTGCTCTATCTTGTAGTAGCTTCCTCCTTTTGTTGTAGAGCTTGTTTATGGCTGGGGTCCACCAGACTGGATGCTTGCCTTTGGTACAGAGAGTCTTAGTTTTGTTTGGGATTGCCTGATCCATGCAGTCCTGTAGGTGCTGGTAGAAGGCATCTGTAAGTGATTCAGCGGTTTGAGTAATGTTTACCACTGGCTCAGGGGCCTTAAAGGAGACCACACTAGTTTTTAGAAGTGTGAAATCGGCTTTTGAGAAGTTTTTCACTGTGGTCTTTTTGTTTCAGGTGGGGCGGATGAGGACCTCCAGCGAGATTAGTTTATGATCTGATCTCACCAGTGAGGGGTATACTTCGGTGTTGAACATTTTGATCCCATGTTCATGATGATGAGATCAAGTATGTTTTCTCCTCTTGTGGGGATGGTGACTAGTTGTTCCATGGCATTTGAGTTTATGAACTCCAGGAATCTTTGGGTTAGAGTGTTCGGGCTTGAGTAGTGTTCCCAGTCTATATTAGGGTAGTTGAAGTCACCTAGTATGATGGTGTTTGGAGATACATTTATCCTCCAATGTTTTCAGGAAGGCCATGTGAGGTTCCTGAGTTTGAGAGGGTGGCCTGTAACATGCTACAAATTGCAGAGCAGTCTTACCTATGGTTAATTGCACCTGGATGGTCTCCGATGCATCGTGCGTTGCCACCAACCTTGAGGTGTGGGTGTCCTTTATGAATATGGACCCCCCTCCTTTCTTGGTGTTGTCCGGATTTTGGGGCCGGAACGCATGATATGAGGTGAAACCTGTTAGTGCTGGGGTGCTCTCAGGAGCCTTGAACCAGGTTTCTGTCACAGCACAGACATCGATGTTCTCCATATTGAGAAGGGCCTCGAGTGCATGCATCTTGAGATTGAGACTTCTGGCATTGAGCAGCATTACCCTTAGTTTTTTCCTTTTTGGTGTTCTAGGGTGGTAGGTTTAGAATTTGAGCCTTGCCTAAAAAGGCACTATAGGGTGGCAAGAGCCTTTGCCAATATCCGGAAGCCCAGGGTGACAGGTGCAAGCCGTCCCTTGCGGCAGCGTGGCTTGTCCAGCATGTCATCCCAGGCAGACAGACATTGGATCCCCTTTGAATGACACCAGAATTTAAGCCAATTATTAAAGCTGATCATCTTATCACTGTATTGTGGCATCATTCTAGGTGAAGGTAGGATACTGCTCAAGGTCAGGGTCATACCTGCCTGGGCTACATAATCAGAGAGCTCCTCGATGTCCCTTTCATGTAGTCCAAGGAGGTACGTCTCAGGTCGTTGACACCAGCATGGACAATGACTGAGTCGTACTTGTACCTGCTGTTGAGAGACCTGAGTGCTTGCGTTATGTGGCGGATTCTAGCGCCCGACAGGCAGCTTACTGTGACCTTCTCCTTACTCAGTCTGGTGGCGGGACGTCAGTGTGTCTGACTATGGAATCACCAATGACAAGTGTGTCTGGCATTTTGTTTGGCCTTAAGGGCTGTGACTGTTTGACACTCTGACTGTGTGGTCTATGTGTTGCATGTGTTGGGTCGTGAGGTGGTAGTTGTTTGGGTGTCTGCTTTGGTGGCCTCTGCTGTTTTGGTAAATTTTGATCAGAGCCTCGAGTATGTCTTTGTGTGAGTATGTGTATGATTTGAAGTTGTGATGGTACCATGTGTGACTGGGTATGTATTGTGTGTGGTTACCTTCTCCTCCTGTCTGGTCTTGCCAGTCCTATGTTGAGAGAGCTCAGCCTCCAGTTTGGCTGTATAGTTGCATCTCTCGCATGTATTTGTGTTTTGTGGGAGAAGGAGAGGATTGTCTTCTGTGTACATGAGGCAATTGTAACATTGCCTCAATATTCCCAGGTTCACCAGTTGAGCTAGAGAGGACACTAGCAACTGATCCCTCGACATACTAGAAGTAGTAGGTAAAGAGACTTTCAAAGGACTCCGTGCAAAGTGGGTTTTAGGCTGGTGGGGTATTATCTATAATAAGAGTGCTTTATCAAGGTGCAAGTACTGTAGGAGTAAGTGCTAGGCTTTACAGATAGAGAATAGTCTACTTGGGAATCAAGTAGAGATGAACTTTTCAGTTATAGGATATGCTGGTTAGATCAGCAGTACAGCTCGAGGAAGGTAGTTCTAAGGGAAAATTTGAAGAGTGGAATTTAGATGTCCCGAATAGTTTAACCTTGTTTAACCGCTGCTCTTGTGTGCAACAGTGGCAACTCCGCGCTAACGCGCGTTTAGCATGTTTTATAGCAGGGGGCTGAAGGGAGCTAGGAATTGGCCCAAAACGACCAATGGACTACTAGTTTCTGGCTGAAACTTCACCAAATCGGACAAAAAGGCCGTTCAGTGCTTCCCACTCCCACTGGTAAGCAAAGAAACTTCCCTCCTTCCTAATAAGGCAATGGATCAGTAACAGGAACTAAAAACAAAGCCCAGGGATCAGCAACTCTGAAACTGGACTACTCTAGTTCAGTAAGGCGGGAAAACAAGAGATTTTTTTGTTTTATTACAGAGATAAGGAAAAAAACAGACAGTAAATGCTATAAATGCTGTAAATCGGCTAGCGCACTTTAGTGTGTAGCCTACAGAAACAATTTGCAACAAATTGTGGGTTCAAATACCATGACTCACAACTATACAATACTGTTACTTATTCAATAATATTTGCATTAAATTAAAAATACTATACCCTGCTGTAAACTGATTTGGTCCAGTTGGTTATACAACATGATTATGTTGTTGTCATCCCTGTCTTTGGAGGTGCCATTTCAAATTCAGTGAAATATTCTGCACAGATGATCAGCTTTTACTGTTAAATGGATAACTATGGTTCTTACTTACCTCCCTCCTGCATATTCCTGTCCTGATTTCCCTTTGTTCTTCCTCCTGCTTGCGCCACATTTCACAACTTTCCTATCTACCACATTTACCTACAATCTGGTCAAAAAATAGAACCACACACAACACACATAAGTAGCAGAAAAAGCAATGGATCTCTTCACTTTTTGGCCTCGAAGTTTGCACAGAGTTTCATATTGCACAGCAAAGTGACAAATGAGCAGTGGTGCAATGTTTATTTATTATTTACATTTGTTAACCAGGAAAGTCTGACTGGGTCAGGAACCCATTTTCAGTGGAGGTCCGGTGAGAAAAGCTCCACAACAGTAAACATCAAAAATATGCAGAGGTATTGGATTAACATTTAGTATATAATTTACAATGACATGCATGGCAGACAACTGGTATACATTTACATAAATGTTTAGATTAATAGACATTAGCAAGACTAGTAGCTGATTTACAGAGAGGCTAAGGTAATATGGGATGAGCTTTATACTCTATTAGCAATAATATATCTATGCATCTCCCATTGAGTTGTCAAAGAGAAAAGGAGATATAAAGGCATATACCAGGTTAATTAATGAAGGAGGTAATATAGAAACCATAATTGGGCTTAGGTAGAAGGTTAGGTATATGAGATAAGGAAGGAAATCTTGTAGAAAGTTCAGCAAGGTAAAGCAAGAATATAGAATGTTGCTAGAGGGGATATAGACCCATAGAAAGGGTATACAGACAGTGAGGGGAAGAAAGGGAGTGTGTGGAAGAATGTAAGTGGAGATAGAAAGATGAGTGAGGATGTACTAAAGAGGTAGGAGGGGACAGTGAAGAAAGTGAGAGGAAGGAAGGAAGTTAAAGTAGTGAGTTGGAAGAGTAGGGGTGGGGTGGGTGGACACGAAGTGGAGAAAGGGAAATGTAAGGGTGGGGGAAGTGAAGGGGTAGCTAAGTAGTTTTGGAACCTAGCAGATATGCAGTTATCTCCGTGCATTGCTGCTTAACCCTGCTGCACTATGCCAAGACACAGCAACACATGTACTATAAGGAATTCATGTCATTGAATTATCACTGTTTAGTTAAAAGTATTTAAAAGTATTAGATACACCTGGATTTGAACCCAGTATCATCTGGACTCAAAAAGAAATGTGTTTATGCATTTGCACCTCCTGCCACAGTCAGTTAAGCAGCAGGTGTGTTTTATAGACTCAGTATGAACTCTCAGACTTTAGCAAAGCAGCTCACTGCTTAGCTACATGCAAACAGGGAAAGTATTGGAAGTGTGTATCTCGCATGCGCAAACACTTTGTCAACTGTTGTGAAAACCCGCTGTTCTGTGGAAAAGTAAATATGTATTACTGCTGTTTACTGTCCATTTCCTGTCTATGACATGAAATTACATTGGGAAACAAAACTGAAGGTCCTATCTAACAATATATCACATGTTTAAAATACAGCCATGTGGTGCCTCCACCCAAGCACTACAACCCTGGTGTCTCAGTACTTTTTCACACATATATCAGCTAATCTACAGAAATTAATACAAAATGTTGTGTGATAAGCAATGCACATGAATCTGTTAACATGCAGAAATAGAACTATTGACCCATAAGCCTAAAACGCCTTATCTGCAAGGCTATGGAAGGAATCGGCATGGAACTTATCCACAGGGACATATGTAACCCTCAACACACTTGACCCGATCCATTTTGGTTTTGTCAAGGGTAGATCTTGCTTATTAAATCTAGTGGACTTCTTTGATACTGACCCCAAAAACCTGAATGAGGGATAACAAGACACACCACCTATGATGAGTTATCCAAGGCCTTTGACACCATCTCCCATTCAGGTATCAGAGAGAGACTCCCATCTGGTTATTAACTCATACATTATTAAATGAATACCCAACTGGCTCACCGACAGAACACACACTGTCAAAGTTGGGGACTGCACCTCCACCACTAGACCACTTACCGGTGGAATACCACAAGGATCTGTGCTAGGCATTCAACTGTTTGGAAACTATTTCTCTGAAGTCCAGGCAAAGGTAGATGGCCTGTGGCTTACCAAGTATGAAGACGAATGTCATCTGGACAAAGTCATATAGAGTCCTCCAACTATTTTAACATATTACAGAAGGGGCTAAATAGACAAATGATTGGTGCCAAACTCACGGACTAAACCTTACAGCAAAACATGTTTCATTGTCTCCTTTGGCAGTAAAGTACCTCTGCTAATTATGATATACATACCACCCATCTAAGCTGAAACAGTGTTGTGAGACTTGGGAACACATGTTGATAGCAATCTACACTTCAATCAATATGTATCCATAGTGGTGAGACACAATCTACATTGTGCACCTCATAAATAAGGCCATCACATCCAAGACCAGGGAGGTTATAGCTCTGCTGTACTCTACCCTTATTAGACCACTGAGTACAATACTACCTTCTGAACCTGTCTGTGCCTCAGCAGACACCTGCAGCAACTGGGGAAACACAGAAGTTTGTGACCAGGAGAATCCAGGGCCTCTAAAACATGACACATATGGAAAGACTGAAAGATCTATCCTTGTACTCTGTATCATGCAAGCTACTGAGAAATTACCTATTCTTGGCCTAAAGTGCAGTCTCAGACTCTGCCTTGTTGGAAATGCTGGACATCTCCAAATCAAATAGGAATAATTTGCTCCAGGGATCTCAACCTAGCTTGTAACATAAACAGAACATGCTGGGGAGACAGATATATCTCCCAGCATTTGCCACTCCTCTGTAATAGGCTCCCACTGCATGTGAGGCAGTGCTCCTCAATGCCCTTTTTAAGTGCAAACGTGACAACTGGATGGGTGATTGTAAATTCACTCCTGGTGTGGCACTTATGTCGCTTATGGACAGGGCCATTTGATGCTGATCACAAAAACACTAATAACAATGACCATCTAACTATGCTCAATAAGGGTACTTGTGATTTTACATGGCTAGGCTTGTAAATGACCTAGGGCTATTAGACTAGTAACCTCCTATGAACCTATGAAGCTATAAACCTATGCAGGCCTCCCAACATCTTCTGTCCAACATGCCCTGCTGATATCATCCACTATAAGTTGACCTGCAGTGTTGTAAAAGTCAATCTTGTGCCATGCTGCTTGCGTAAAATACTGAGTTCTGTAGTCTCTGTACTTATATAGGTAGGGATTCTGTTCTCACTGCAGTCAAGTGTGTGTGTGTGTGTGTGTGTGTGTGTGTGTGTGTGTGTGTGTGTGTGTGTGTGTGCAAGCATGTGTGCATATGCGCGCGCGTGTGTGTGTAGAGATAGAAAGATGAGTGAGGATGTACTAAAGAGGCAGGAGGGGACAGTGAAGAAAGTGAGAGGAAGTGTGTGTGTGTGTGTGTGTGTGTGTGTGTGTGTGTGTGTGTGTGTGTGTGTGTGTGTGTGTATATGCATGTATGTATGTATGTATGTATGTATGTATGTGTGCACTTGCTTGACATTACAGAAAACCTTTTACACCATGTGGGACACTGTTATAGCCATATTCTCCTCACCAGACACCACTGATGCCATCAGCTATAAAGTGTTGTCTGAGACACTCCAAGCCAGACTTGAGCTGTGATGCTTGCCTTAAATACAGGGTTCTGTAGTCGGTGTACTTAGATAGATAGGGGTTCTATTCTCACTGCAGTCAACTGGAGTGTGTGTGAATGTATATGCACTTGCGTGACATTACAGAGAGCCTTTTACACCAGCATGTGGGACATGTTATTGCCATTTTCTCCTCACCAGGCACTGCTGATGTCATCACCTATATGTGATTTGTGGATATGCATTATTCCCAATTGATCAGGGTCGGAGACTGACCTTGAGGCCAGGCAGAAGTCACCTCATCCTATACGATACAGATTACAGTGACATGGATTAGAGTCCATCCACATACATCATGGCATGATTTGTATGCACTGTTTTCTTGGTGAGTAACCTGTGTTGTCTCACCAACTGCTGCATGTGTCTGGTAAGATACATGCAAAAGAGAGCATTATATTCTATATTAGTATTCTGATGAGGTTCGAGTACATTGCAGTAATATAATCTTGAGATCTATGATATGCACAACATAGGCTTTCAATACAAGTGTGGACACTTGGTGGTCGAAGTTCAGAGTGCTATGTATGCATGTTCCCAGTACTTGCATCACTGGGTTTCAGCATAGTGAGACTGTTAAACAAATAAATATAGCCGCACTCAACAGAGCAAATGCCTCCTGGCCAAATAGTATTAAAATGCAGCAAGTTCCAAAAGTTATGACGAAGAGAGACAACCACTGGGCAGCAGCTTATCCAGTATTAAAATGCGTATTTAAATAGTAGAAATGTACTCAGATGGTCTGATGAAGCTGTAAGTGAAAGCGCTGTAAAATAAACTGTTGGATTTTTATTATTTGAGTACGTTTCTACTATTTAAATACGCATTTTAATACTGGATAAGCTGCTGCCCAGTGGTTGTCTATCGGTCATAACTTTTGGAACTTGCTGCATAGTGAGACTGTTGGCAATGCTGTAATTATCAGAGTATTCCACTTTGCAGAAGGTAAATTACTGCATTGTTTAGCCTGTTTTAACCAAAAAAAAACTAAACATACTATCTTGTTTGCTCGTTTCCCACCTTTCCTAGCTAGTATAGTCCAGATCCCAGGGTTTGCTGGTTTCAGGACTTTATTTTCTGTGTTCAGAGCTATCCAGACCTTGCTGTAGTAGAAGTCCTACTGCTTACCAGTGGGAGTGCTGAGCATTGTACTGCCTAACACTAGAGGAGTGGTTTCCAGCTCTGAAATTGTAATTTTATTAGCCATTTTGGGCTGGTTTCTGTCCCTTTCAACTTTCTGGCTTAAAAACACGTGTGTTTGTGCATTTTCCGCATCGTGCAGCACTGCGGGGCTATGGTTAACCTATTCCAGGTGCCAGAAAGTCTGCTCTACAAATTTTCCCTTAGAACTAGCTGGTTTCTCAATAGCAGCACTAAAAATCTGAACCCCTGTGACTAGCACTTGCTCTAGAACCTGCTGGAAAGCACTAGAAAGCCTTAAACTGATACAAACACTCAACTCCCCTTGTTAATAAGGAGAAATTAATTGTAGGCACTAAACAGCCTATAACTGCAAAGTACCTCATAAAGGTAAGGGAAAACATTTCTTGTACTTTACAAAAAAAGCACCTAAACAGGAATGTCCAAGGTTCAGCTTCCGGTCATTTCTCCTGTCCACCTGGTGAATCTGGGCAATGCAGCAACTGCCTCATGTACACATACAACCCTCTCCTCTTACCACCCAACACTACAACCTGTGAGAGATGCACTTACATAGCCAAACTGGAAGCAAAGCTCTCTCCAGCCAAGATTGTGCTAGACAGTCAGGAGGAGACGGTTAACACCTGCACTACACCTCAAGCAACACATAGCCATTCAAAACCCACACCAACTCTCACACATAGCAATACTAAACCCACATATGCAGAGGCCCTTAACATTAACCTGCCCAAACAACAAGGACCTCAAAAGCTGAAATGCAAACAAACACCAGTCACAACCAAAGTGACACATAGCTCATAAAACCAGTGTGCTACCCAACAGCCCGTAAGGCAAGACAATTTACCCAACACTTTAGTCATATGTGACTCTATAGTCAGGCAGACTGATGTCCCACTCACCAGGTTGAGCAAGGAGAAAATTATAGTCGCTGTCTGTCAGGATCTGACACATAATGCATGCACTCAAGTCATTCCACAACAAGTACAAATATGACTCTGTCATTGTCCATGTTGGAGTGAATGACTAGAGACATACCTCCCTGGACTACATGAAAAGAGACATGGAAGAGCTCTCGGATCATGTGGCCCAGGCAGGTATGACCCTAGCCCTGAGTAGCATCCTGCCTTCGCCCAGAATGATATCACAGTATAAGGTCAAAATGACTGACTAACAATTGCTAAGCTTCTGGTGTCATTCAAAGGAGATCCAGTATCTGTCTGCCTGGGACGACATGATTGACAAACCATGATGCTTTTCCAGAGGTGGTCTGCACTTGTCACCCCTGGGGTTCAGGTTACTGGCTAAAGCTCTTGCCACCACTATAGTGCCTTTTTTAGGCAAGGTTCAAAGGACAAAACCACCACCATAATAGATACAAGCATGCAAAATCTGAAGGTAATGCTACTCAATGCTAGAAGTCTAAACCTGAAAATGCACTCTCTCAAGGCACTCATAAAACTGGAGAACATAGATATCTGTGCAGTAACTGGGACCTGGTTCAAGGCTCCACAGAACACCCCTGCAATACCAGGCTACAACTCTTACCACACTTTTCGGCCACCAAACCAAGATGGAAACAATAAATGTGCAGGAGTGCCCATATTCACCAAAGATATTTACACCTCCAGACTAGTTGCCCAACACAATGCATCTGAAATTCTCCAGGTGCAACTAACATTAGGGTAAGACTGCAATCCAAATTGTAGCTTGCTACAGATCCCCCACCATGCCCCAAGATTCTCACTACACTTTTCTAAACATACTGGACAATATTAAGATACAACCAAACACCCTAATACTGGGTGATTTCAACTACCCTGCCATTAACTGGGAAAACTACATGGGTACCAACACCTTTTCCCAACGGTTCTTGGAATTCATAAATTCCAATGCCCTGGATCAACTATTCTATTGTCCCACCAGGGTCTCCAATATCCTAGACCTGGTCATTACCAACATGGGAGATAGATGCTCCACATCAGTGGTCACCCCCTCATTGTTCAAGTCTGACCATAAGCAAATCACCCTTGGCATCCATATTCCACCCACACCCCCCAGTAAGGAAACCTCCATAAAAAACTTCTCCAAAACCAACTTCATGCTACTTAAGTCAGATGTGACAAACTTCATGGCACCCATGCAGATGAGAGCTGAAAGTTTGACTACTGAATCCTACACTAAGGCACTGTATGAGCACATCCACTCATGCATGAATTGTGATATCCGAAATAAAACCAAGACGCTCTCCTCCAAAAAAAGGAAGCCAATCTGGTGATCCCCTGCCATAAACAAACTATACAACAGAAGGAAGAAACTGTTGCAGAAAAGAGGAAAATCCCAGGATGCAAAAAATTCCCTTACCAGCCTCAGTAAGAAGCTGAGATCCCTTATAAAATCCTCCAAAGTTAGTTACAAAAATAAAATTGCCAAAGATTCCAAAGACAACCACAAGGCATTCTATAGCTATGTCAAGAATCTAAATGACAATGCTCAGATCTGCTCTGAGCTACAACAGAATGGCATTAAATATACTGATCCCAAGGATATTGCCAATATCCTGGCAGATTGATTTAGTGCCAACTTCACCCCCTTCTCACCCCGTAAAGGGCCCATCTCAATACCAAAAGATTACCAAATTCCGGTAATCATGGCCACACAGGTAGAAACCGCACTCTCCAAAGCTAAGAATACAGCATCCATGAGACCAGATGACATCCCGGGCTGTGTACTACATGAACTACAAAATGAACTGGCACCTCACCTATGTTTAATCATAGCCTCACCTCAGGTTTCATGCCCACTGAGTGGCGCACAGCTACAGTTATCCCACTCCACAAGGGGGGATCCATCTTGGATCCTGGGAAATACTGTCCCATCAGTCTGACGAGCCTGATCTGCAAGGGCATGGAACGCATTATCATGGAACTTATAAACAAAGACATTTGCAACCTTCAAACACTGGTCCCCACCAAGTTTGGGTTTGTGAAGAGCCAATCTCATCTACTGAACCTGATTGACTTCTTTGAATCAGTCTACAGAGCTGTAGACAAGGGTAAGGTGGTCCACACAGCCTATCTGGACCTCGTCAAGGCCTTCAACACCATCCCCCACTCTGCAATCATAGATAAACGTACTAAGCTGGGCATAAATCCTTGTCACTCTATAGGTTGCCAACTGGCTTACTGACAGAACCCAGACTTTAAAAGTAGCAGACTCCAAATCCAGCTCCAGATAAGTGACAAGTGGAGTACCTCAGGGTTCAGTCCTGGGACCGCTCTTGTTCAGCATCTACTTCTCTGAAGTACAGGCCAACACTAAGGGACTCTGGCTAACAGTTTGCAGATGACTGCAAACTGGGAGCCATTATTGAATCCCCAAATGATGTGGATATTCTACAAAATGGCCTTACAGAAACAGATGCATGGTGCCAGAGCCATGGGCTCAAGCCTAATGCCAAGAAATGTATAGTTATCCCCTTTGGGAAAAACCATGTACCCATGAATTACCACATAGGTGGCAGTACACTAAACACCGAAAGTGTGATGAGAGACTTAGGGACACAGGTGGATTGTGGTCTCACCTTTGATAACCACATCGCCACAACAGTCAGAAAATCCTTCTATGTGGCACACCTCATCATGAAGGGCCTTTTATCCAGAAAAAAGGAGGTCATTGTCCCACTGTACTCATCTCTCATTAGACAAATTATAGAGTACAGTGCCCCAAATGGTATGTACCTCACAAGACATCTGCAAAAGCTGGAAAGGCCGCAGAAATACCTCACTAAAAGAATCACAGGCCTAAAGTAGATGCCCTATGCTGACCATCTAAAAAAAACTCCAGCTATACTCTGCGGCATATCATCTACTCAGAGGTGATCTCTGCTTAACATACAAGGCCATGTCAAACCCTGAGCTGTTGGACATGCCCCACTTAAAGAAATCCCAATCCCTCAGAGCCACACCCTCCAGGGATCTAAACCTTGTCATCACAATGAACAAAACATGCTGAAGGGATAGGTTCCTGACCCAGAGACTCCCCATACTCTGGAATAGACTGCCCATACATGTCAAGCAGAGTGCCTCCTTGGCCCTCTTCAAAAGGAACCTTGGCGATTGGATGGGAGATAGGAAATTCACCCCGGGGATCACGTCAGTCACCCTGCTAGACAGGGGTAAAGGGAAGTAAATATTGTGGGAAGAAATATCCAGGGAATTGCTTGGCTAGGCTTGTATAGGCCCTAGGGCCGATAGCCTAGTACCAACCCATGAAACCTATGAACCAAAATAAAGACACACTTTTACATTTATTTGTTGATCATGTGGCTTTGTCACCAATCATTTGTCTGTTAGCCCCTCCTGTAGTATGCTATCATCATAGGTGGAGTCAATGATTGCACTCAGCATGTAAGAATCAGCAAATGCATAAGCCAAAGGCCATATACTCTAGCCTGAACTGTTGAGAAATAGATTCCAAACAGTGAAGGGCCAAGCACAGATCCTTGGGGTACACCACTGGTGACAGCTCTACAGGTACAGGTTGATTCACTAACTTTCAC
Source organism: Protopterus annectens (assembly GCF_019279795.1). NCBI lineage: Eukaryota > Metazoa > Chordata > Ceratodontiformes > Protopteridae > Protopterus > Protopterus annectens. The sequence continues at coordinate 141,456,970 of NC_056750.1, forward strand.
AGTATGTGTTCTCTCGGTGAGCCAATTGGTTACCCATATAGTGAAATGAGGTTTAATGCCCAGCTGGGAGAGTTTCTCAATGATCCCTGCATGTGGGGATTGTGTTCAAACCCTAGCCCAGTTGAGGATAGCCAGTATGCACTGTCATATCTACATCCAAGCCTATCACACAGAATCAATGGGATGTGACAACACAGATCACCAATGGCATGACTCATCACATACACCTTCTTGACCCGGTTGAATACACACTTCAACCCACCCTCCACATAGACTATGTTGCCGTAGCAGGTTGTTTTCAACATGCATCCAAGTGAGCTGGGGGGGGGGGGGCAACACCTGATGCATGCATGGATAGACATCCTGATTCTCCTCATCTTTGAGGTGGACCAACATGCCATCATGGACCTTTTCTAAATGGACACTAGTGATATCCTGGTAGTGTGCAACAGACCCGTGTGAGTTGTTAATGCTACATCATATCTTACATCTGTTAGATGTCCTCAAAGAGATTATCGAGGGCATGCATGAAGACAACACTATCAACCTTTTGATCTTGACAAGCCCAAGGCATTTGACACAAATTTACAGAGGTATTCACTCAACACTGTCAGATGTGGCCATATACACTTATATCACCAAGTGGGTAGACCAGTGTATCACATGCATGGCATCTAAATATGTTGACATGTCTGAAGTGACCTATATCTCAGGTCCAGTAATCAGGTCCATACATCAGGACTGTCTGCTAGGCCCTTTCCTGTCCTTTAAGTGATGGACATCACAGATGACATGCACATCCTGTGTCCAAACAGCTGCCTGAAGGACTACAAATTGTGATCAGTCATTGACATTAGTATAATACAGACATCAACATACACCAAAGATTGCTGCTGCAGCCATGACAACACCTGCAATGGCAAGAAAACATGGGGGAATTTTTTACATCAGGAAAACAACCCAAATATAATGTAGACGTCATACCCTATAATCAGACCAATAGATATCTGACCTGTGTCCTGAGGTGGACTGCAAGTGGAACGTCTACCGGCATGTGGTCACAGTGCTGACTACTCCTTTGTATGTAATACAACTACTGAGTATGTGAAGGACATCCACATCAGAGGCCATAATACCTCCGTAGTTCACAGCCGTCAGCACAAAAATAACTGTGTACAATGCATCCTTCTTCATGTACCTCTCTACACATCTTCCAGTGATATATAACTAAAGTGTACCACCTTTGTCACAGTGAGATGTCACACAGCTTATTGGCCATACCTAGGTATTCTTTTTGCTGCATAAACACTACAGTCTGATGGTGTGGAACCCCCATCAAGTTGTTACACCAGATGCATGCATGCATGCTACCTGTTCTGGTCATTCGGGACAGTGTGGATTGTGCCAAATATCTATCTACATCTATCTATATCTATATATGCCATGCACACCAGTCATCTAGCCTGTATTGATCATAATGTCACATACAGGTACAGCAGTGTCCCTCCTAACACCTCCAGCAGATGTTACAGTGCCAGGACAGTGTGCATGATTGCTCTCATAGAATGTGAATCTATTGTAAGTGTTGTTCAAGTGTGTTTGTGCAGACTCATCTCTTATCAGTCTAAATCACATATGTTATGTCAGAGGCATGGAATTACTGGTGGTATTATTCTGATATTGTCATGATTGTGGTTGTTTCTTTTAATACCGTCCATGAGCCTTTACCTGTGTCCCACATGCTAGGGACCTCTGCTAAGATTACATTCATATTCAGGCAAATCAGTTTGCACAATTTTTCAATATGCACACTACCTCAATTCTATGTCACATCCCTGATAGATGTCCTCTACATTATTCATGTAAGGATGATCATCTCACACAGACATCCTCCAGAATGTTTTGTCACCTTGTGCGACAGTCACAATACACATTTTCACTGTGCAGTCCCTATTGTACCAGACTGATGCTTGGTATTGCTGCTACAACAGTCTTCCACTGACATGCCCTCATCTGCTGTACATTAGGTTGTTTCACCTGTTGTCTTTCCCTGTGTTTATCTCTACAATTCATCTGTGAGTCTCTTCAATACCCACACTTCCCCTGAGTGTTTATTTTACAAGTCGGTCTGTTTATTTTACAAGTCGGTCCATGTACCATTACAGATCATTTACACAACTTCAGTACAGAATGCCAGGAATGGGATATCGCAATAATCTGCACTGTAGATGCACTGTCCTGTACTGTACTTGGACCATACACTTATCATACCTCTCAACTGTCCATATTTTCACAGAATGTCCAGATATTTGCCTTTATATCTTTTAGTGTGTTCCTGATCAAATTTGCCGTTTTCTGCCATATCACTGGGATGATCTCAGGACTGATGTGAATCAATAATTACATACATTTGAGTTTCAGATTTCAAATCATTTAGAACATGGATCTTAACACAAACCCCTGATTATTCTAGCACATTTCTAATGAGAAAATATGTCAAATATGTCCATATTTCTGGGTCATTGCCCCCCTCCCCCCATTATGCTGCAATTGTCCAGATGTCTTGCACTAAGAAACTGAAAGCTGTCTGTTAAGATCTGTTGATCATGTGACATTCTGTGCAAAACTGTGGACCTTCAATGCTCCGATTTAATCAGGATCGCTATCCATGTGCACTTACATGGTTTCCTCCACGAAACCTTTATTACATTTAAACCTGTGCGCAGCATGAATATGCAATGTGCACTGCTGCTCACCATGCATCACTGCGCACACATAAACATATAAACTCTTGCACAAAGCCTACACAGAGTTTATTGAATCCCAAAGTTTGATTTCCATTTTCCAGTAACTGCTTTTTTTTGGCAGCCAGAATAATTAAACTCAGTAAGGCCTTACTATGTCTAAATAATTCCAACTCTTTATCACAGTTCAAAAAAATAATTTCCTTAGTTACTTCAGTTTGCTCACCCAGTGTTTCTGACAGATTAGACTGCAGGCAATTGTTAATGTCTGCCAACTGATTACACTCCCCAAAATATGTTCCCAGTTACCTCTTTCTTCCCCATCACACCTCCATTTCCAATCTAAATGAGGAAAAATTAGTTGGCATCTGGTTTGGGTGTAAAAATACCTGTGCAAATACTTCCAAGCAAAAATCTTAAATCTTCTAGGCTTTGCTGCATATTTGGAACTCGGGAGACATGCATACTGTATATCCTCACATTGTTTCTTTGTGAATTGCTTTTCCAAACTCTTCCCAATCCTTTCTAGCTTCTGATTGATTCTTATACTTAAAATGTAATATTTTATATGCACTACTTAACACAAGTTTCTGTTCTTAATATCTACTACAACGTTACCAGCGCTCGTCTATCCCCTTTCTTTCTCTGACATCAAGCAGCACAAGGTAGTATTATTCTGTAGTATTACTTTGATGTGTCCACAAGGTGGCACAACTGTAACATCTGTGTGTAAGAAATCAACTAAAAGTAATATTTGATTGCGCAGATCCAGCATGCACTCTGAACATATCTTCATAATTTTATGAATGCTATAAAAGGTCAAATTATAGGAATATACAGGTTAAATACTAGTGAAGAGAAATGTCTGGGGCATTGGAAAGAACCGTGAGTGATTTCATAGCTAACAGATATAGAGAATAATTGTTACAGTGGATGAAACATCAGGCAATTCGAGAATCTTAAAATATTGCAAGACCTTTTTTTCCAACTCTCATACTATTCTGAATGTATACATTTAAGTAGTGGACAGAATAGAATAGCGATTGCCTGTAATAAACACAGCAGAGATATACAAGAGAGACGGTGCTAATAATGCAACAGGTAGCACATGAGCCTTTGGTGCAGAAGGCTGAGCGTTCTCTTTCTGCACCAGGTGGACCAATAGCTGACACTGCAGGGCAAAGTAAAGGTATTACTGCACTCCTGAGTGTGGCATCCTTCAGACAAGATGTTAAACCAAGATGCCATCTGCTTAAATTGGTGGTAGCTCAGGTGGATGTAAAGGTTCCACAGCACCTATTGATTAGAGCGGGAGAAGTTTCCTTATGGCCTGGACAAATTTCCCCTAGAAGTATAACTATCACCTCAGGTGTCCCTGAAAAAAGCCACAAACCTAGTAGATCTAACCTGGTCAACAAAGGATAAATAAAAATAAGAAAACAGGAGGACATTTTACATACCTTTTAAGACTTGAATGGTGTGATAGCAGACATGCTATATTTTTTTCTTTTAAAATGCAAATAATTTGAAGGCAAAGCACTGCTACATGAAATAGTTTTTAAAATCAAGGATAGAATAAGTCAGAAAGCTCATTTCACACCATCATAAATGCCAATATTGCAAACTGATGGATGACAACTGTTATCCATCCTGTGACAAGTAAGCATTACTATTCAAAATATTGGCTGACTAACTCAAAAATATTATTTATCTGGCTGTCTGCACACTATGTAGTTTTTATCTGTACAATAGTCCAACAGAAAGTTTAAAGAATGCATAGGAGAGCATATGTCAATGTTTGTGACTAATGCACTCTGTTAACATATTCACAACACAGAGTGCTCCTGAGTTCATTGTTGCAGTATTGGAGATTGCCTTTCAAAATGGAAGGGGGAGGGATATGATTAAAGGAACTGAAAATGTGAATACATAATTTAAACGTAGGTACCACTCCTGACCTTAATGGTTATGTCATCAAATGTGTGCTTAAGTCAAGAAGCTTTAAATGGACAGTGTAGTAGATGGACAGTATAACTAAGAATTCAATAGATTTTTAATCATGTAATTAATTACTGCTGTTTAAAAGTTTTATTAGCATTGCTCTGGTTTAATACATCTGAAGTATCTTTGGTGTGAAAGTTTATAGGTGAATACTAGGCTAACTAACCTGAAGCATTATTTTAAGCCAAGACAATATTCTGAGATTATAATCAAACATTGCACCTTGTGTCTATAAGGGGAAGACCTTAACCATTCTGCCAAAATCCAGAATTAATATAACAAATTAAGGTCCTTTTCTGATTCAGTTGGTGTCTTTATGAGATGCAGATAGATTCACAGGCAAGTACTAAGCTAGCTACCCTTGTGGACCATTTTAATCTTAGCCAGTTTCTCCTTAGGACTAAACCCTGAACCTCTTGTTTGTGAGCTAAACACCTTAAGTATTATGCCATTCTCAACCCCATGTGTTGTAGTTTGAATAAATTGCAGTTTTTATTCACAGAGTTTATTGAATCCCAAAGTTTGATTTCCATTTTCCAGTAACTGCTTTTTTTTGGCAGCCAGCATAATTAAACTCAGTAAGGCCTTACTATGTCTAAATAATTCCAACTCTTTATCACAATTCAAAAAAAATAATTTCCTTAGTTACTTCAAATTGCTCACCCAGTGTTTCTGACAAATTAGACTGCAGGTAATTGTTAATGTCTGCCAACTGATTACACTCCCCAAAATATGTTCCCAGTTACCTCTTTCTTCCCCATGTGTTGTAGTTTGCTCTTATTTGAATAAATTGCAGTTTTTATTAATGTTTTTGAGAAAGTAAAGTTTTTATAGATTTCGCATGTCTGCAAGGACTTCAGTAGAGATATTGATATGCCAAGAATAAGTAATGAGAATTTCAGAATCTCATTAACCTTGCTTGTTGTAACAGCAGTCCATTGTAGTTTTTATATGACATTACAAGGAACTGTTTAGAGTATATCCCACCCTCCAGGATGTTGTCATGCTCTGGGGCAAGCATGCGAATCAGAAAGGGAGTAGGAAGGTACCATGGCTATACTGCCCCAAATATTTTGGACTTAGGCCCAAGATGTTTCATGATGTATTAATCAGCCTAAGTCTGCCTTAGCTTTATAAGCATCATTTCTTAGTGCATATGTCAATAGTCGGGAGCACTACAGAATCCTGAAAGCCCAAAATCCTGAAAACACACAGGATACCAACAATTACTATATTCCAGCACAAGTACATACAGAAACAAATAAAACGCAAACCATATTACTCTTCTCCAAGAATAAGAAGGGAGGCAAGTCCCCGTGCACCCCCAACACCCCCGGATACTTAAATGTATCAACTCTGAGATTGCACTTAGTGTACTGAAGTACAAGCTGGGAGTTGTATTTAAGTAGCAGGGGTTGTGAGGGGTGCAGGGGGCGTGCCCCCCTGCATATAGTTGAAGGGTAATATGTTTCTGTATGTACTTGTGCTGGAATATAGTAAGTGTTGGTATCTGTGTGTTTTCAGGATTTTGGGCTTCAGGATTCTGTAGCACTCCTCAATAGTGATACAGGCAAGGGATACCAGATTAAATGTTAAAACAACGACACCAATTTTCCCAACTTCTTGTGATTCATTTTTTTCTACTAATTTACAAAGATATTAAAAGGAAAAACAGAGATTTATCTGCAAATTACTATTTTAAATATTTTATGCTGCAGCTTTTGAAACCACCTTTCCACTTACTTATTGAGACCAGCAGAGATATGATCATCTAATGACACACATATTAAATTGATGTTGATACAGTAATTTATGACCTTTTTACTAGGACACATTTGAATATACTAATTTATTTTATTTAAAACGTATACTTTATAGATTGCTGCTTCTTTTTGTTGATTTAAATAATTTGATGAACTCTGTGATTTATAACTCTATAGCATTTTCTAATACCTGCTGAATTATTTTCTTATTTCAGGTCTTACATTTTCATCTGGTCTATTTTCTACAATACAGTCTCATTTTCTATCATAGTTGCCTTTTCTTTAGATTGTCCAACAACCAACATACGTTTGCTTTTCCTCATCAATATCTTCAGAACAAGCATACCCCATATTATTTATATAATTTAGTGTAATTCTTTATTGCATTTACTAGACTTTTCTTTAGCTGAATTTCTTACTTTTTAACAAAGTTCTTTAGTTTCTTCAGTATTTCAGTCAGTATTTTTTTAATCTTCTTCAAAATGTACCATATTTCTTGATTTTCCTCTGTCAGATGTTTGTAAAAATATTTATCATAACATGTATCAAAGTAAATATAATAATTTAAATATTAGCCAGTTATTAATGCATCTTTATTTTTGTTCATAGTTCATAGATTACTACTAGGCTGACTACCCTTGTGAACCATTTTAAGCCTAGCCAATTATCACTTGTGAGACTCAAACCCTGCACCTTGTATTTGTAAGACAAACACTTTAACCATTAGGCCACCCTCCCAAGATTGCATTTGCTATCAAACTGGTGACATTTTAAAAACTTTATAGTATCCATTGACTCCAATTTTGAATGCTTAGCCATATGTTTGTTCAGCACACATACGTAAATTATTGTTACCCTGTTATAAGCATCAGGTTGTCTAAACAGTAGTTTACCACAGACTGCATGTATATTTTTTTCTATTAATTATAAGCCGCGCTGGTGCAGCAGTAGCTTTGTTGCCTCACAGCAAGAGGTTCTCCAGTTCGATTCTCGGCTGGAGCGCCTTCTGTGTGGAGTCTGCATGTCCTCCCCGCAGTTGAGTGGCGTTTGAAAAACATGTGTAGAATAGGCATGCCTTTGTTGAAGGTTGGGCATCAAGCTGGCACCTCAGCACCCATAAAAAATCTACTGCCAATCATTAGCGGACCGGAGTTCCGCTGTGGCGACCCCTAACTAGGAAGCCGAAAGAAAAACAACAATCATCATTACTTTAAATACTAATCATTTTATGTACGATATTTATCCATCTGTTACTTTATACTACTTTTTATTTATAGTATTATCTTCTAATTAATTTAGTAAAGTCTTTACTAAAACCTAATTTGATTTACTTGCAGTTCTTCCCCTTGCTTGTTAAACTTTAGCCGAGTTTGCCAAAACAGATCATTATCAATCACTTCAAGGAAACACAGGATATAAAAAGAAACATTTTTTTTCATATAACTCAAATATCTAGCTTTATTATTATAAAGCTTATATATCCAGTTCACCTTTTGCCTTTATAGTAGTATTACAAATTATGTAAGATCAGTATGAACTATTTTCTTCACATTATTATTAATCCAATGCAGTTTTTGATATTACTGTTATAATGAAGTTAAAATACTATTAAATGATAAAATTATTGCACTGATAGTTCTCTAAGTTACATATTGCAGTTTGTAATTGTTAATTTATTTGTAAATAAGAATCATATGTTCATTTGGTTCCCTATTAGATGATCAGAGACGCATTGATCGAACTTGAAAGTGCGAAATGACAAAATACCAAAACGGCATATAAGCAAATTCTTTCCCTGGGAAGGAAATCACTTGGCCGCCTTCGGTATTTTGCCATTTTTGTCACTGTAGTGCAATCTCTGAGTTGGTATTTTTAAGTAGGGGGGGTGGGGGGGCACAGCCCCCCACTTTATGTAATGTTTTAGTTTTTTTTTTTTTTTTTTTGGAACAGCGATTTTTTTTTTTCCCCTGGGAAAAAAAAAGCTGTTCTGAGTGTTCGGGATTGTAAGCTTTCACTTACATGGGGTCGATAAATCAGCGTTCACTTCTAAGCATTCGTTGATTTAATATAGACCCGTTCATTAGTATTGTATCATATTACTGTAGTAGTTCTCAATACATATTATTAACCTTCAGAAGGCTGCCGCTTGCTGGACGCAGTTACTGTCTGTTTATCAGTGCCCCGTAGATATGATGACATCACCCTGAGGTATCATTAGCTAATTAAGATTATTACACACAAACCAATTTCTTTATAATTTTAATTAGTAACTTTTGCTCATTAACAATGCACCCTTAACATATGACTCTTTAAACATATTAATTCCATTCCACTGGGGCTTACTAGCTTTGTTTCAGCTTTCTAATCTACAAATAAAAATCCCATGTAATCCTAGTGACATGCAGTTTTACATTTACATCATTGCAGGGTGTGTTGCTCATGTTACTGTAGTATCCATCGAATTAGGCTATATAAAATGAAGTGCTGGTGTTTATTCTTTCCAGTTACTAACTTACTGTTTATAAACATTTTATCTTTGCTTGCTTACTTTCCACTCTAAACTTTTAGATGGTCTGTAATACACAGGGTATAATATACAATTTGTTTGCAGGTCATCCATGCAGTACCCATGACTATCTAGCAAATGTGCGACTTAAATTACCAGTTCATTTAGGGGTATTTTACTGGTAATCGTAGCTCTCAACTGTCCAGATTTTCACAGAATGTCCAAATTTGTACATCATTTTTGGTATGTTCTTCGTAAAATTTGTGATTTTCTGCCAAATCAATGCACTTGAAGTTCCTAAATAATGATATACATTTGAGTTTCAGACTTCCTCCAGAAATGCCTGCCAACACAAATCTTGTTGTTCTAGCAACATTCTAAGTTGATAAGAGCATTATTTAAAATGTGTCCCTATGTTGGGGTCTTTGGTCCCCCAGTTTTTAGGCTTTTTCCAGAATTCTTGCTCTAACACATTGAGAGGTATGCTGGTAATGCTCTATTGCCATGATTAATGGTAACTATCAGAAATCCCCACACCATGAATGAGAATGGCTACAGCTATTCTCTGCTGCAAACCTTGGTCATCATGGATATATCTGGTGATACCCTGAAGAGGGACTCTGCAACATGTGGCAAGACATTCTTAGTATGTGCTATCTTGTATTACATAATTATATACAAACATTTGCATAAGGGCTGACAAATTCAAGATGAAGAGTTCCCAGACTTTGCAGTGGAGGAAGATCCTGATGAAGGGCCCGTGGAGCAGCTGGCTGCAGGGGAGGAGCCTGTGAAGGAGGAGGTGCCTGATGAGGATCTTTTGGAGCAGCTGGGTGCAGGGGAGGAGCCTGTGTAGGAGAAGGTGCCTGAAGAGCAGCCTACAGAGGAGCTGGCTGAAGGGGAAGAGCCTGTGAAGGAGGAGGTGTCTAGTGAGGAACATGTGGAGGAACTAACTTTAGGGGAGAACTAGGCCAAGCAAAGGGAGTGTGATATGTTGTGTCACTGGCTAAAGGGTAGTGTCTATTTCATAGCAATTGGCCAGAATATGTTAGTATACAGATAAAGTTATGCAAGCAAACCTTCATGTAGGCTATGCTGTTCCATATATAGACTGGCTATACTGTGCTGTCCAGATAACAGTACAGAGGGTGGGACACAGTTATCATATTCACAGATAGGCAGTGCTGCAGTGTCAAGTGTCATCAGTGAGCAACATACCTCTTAGCACAAGAAATCTGAACAAAACTTAAGATAATGGGGGGAACAAACGCTCAAAAATAGGGACATATATTAAATATTGCTCTTATAAACTTAGAAAGTTGTTAGAATAACAGGATTTGTATTACTGTGTATTCTGATTGATATTAAGTCTAAAAACTGAAATGTATGTCATTATTTAGAGACATCAGTTCTCAGTGATTTACCAGAGAGCCATAAAAATATGAGGTAAAAGCTGGTCATTCTGCAAACTTCTGGACAGTTGAAAGGTATGGTGAGCAACTGTGTATGCACATGTTGGCATGTGTGAGCATAACTTGGTGTTGTGGGTGTCAGAGCTGTGAGGTTATGTGGGACGAGTGAGATATGCTGAGCAATGAAGGCACTCTGTTTCCATTGCTGCATAGGTAGGTGTGTGTGTGTGTGTGTGTGTGTGTGTGTGTGTGTGTGTGTGTGTGTGTGTGTGTGTGAGAGAGATCTTACAGACATGCACAGACTAGGCATGCATCTGTCCATGGGGTTTCCATATGCTTGGAGGGTCACAGACACTGAGAACATGTTGAGAAGTAGTACTTCATGAATGTAAATGGTGGCCCTTGTTGTGGTCAACTTGGCATGAGCACCCTGCCCTTGTGGATATCCATGCCATATGTTTCTTACCTCCAAAGTGAATAGAAGAATTGAAGTAGTGAAAAATCATGCTCCTGACCGTGATCTCCTTTTTCAATGGTGGCCCACACCACCAGAAATGGAGGTAGACCGGCCATGGAATGGCCATCTGCAATGATGCCTTTGTGCACAGAGACACCTGCTTCATGCAATCTTCTTATGCCATATGTCTACGATGTCACACATGCGGTGCATGCACTCCCGGAGGTTATCATGCACACCTTATATAACACCTACTTTCTCAGCAATGAATATGGTTTTGTTATCCTGTCCCTGTATGATTCTCCTGCAGCTTCCTATTGAATTGTCGGCACTTGAAATGAGTGCCGACAAGAAAAAAAAAAAAGGCATACTCAGGAAAAGTGCAAATTTTGAATATCACTCTTCTCCTTTAAACTTCTTTTTAGCAGGGGGGACGTCCTCTTGTACCCTCTGATATGAGGGGGAAAGCCCCCCCCTACACCTCTTAATTTTATATACACAAACACACATTATTTATTTATTTATTTATTTATTTTACATTTGTTGACCGGGCTAGTCTGGCTGGATACATGTCCATTTTCAGCAGAGGCCCGAGGAGAAAAGCTCCACTATATACTAGAAGGTAACATAAAAAATAGTACACTGGGATACAAAATTATAAACATGATAAGAAAATTAGTCTAATGAAGTATAGTAATGATACTAAAGCAAATGACAACAGCTATAATTAGCAAACTTAAATGAAACTATAATTAGCAAACTTAATAAAGCTATAGTTATAACATAGAGAGATGATTTATAATTGCAAATTCTTCACTGTAGTAGGAATAATACAGCCATAAAAGAAAGAAAGTGGTAGATTACATAAGAGTCTTTAGGTATTTGCAGTAATAACAATTGTTATAATGGTTTTGTGCCAGGGCAATATATTAAGAGGCAGATTAGCATAGCTGGGAGCAACCTGTAAATATGAGGGGATAACAGGTTGCAGAGGTAAAGTAGTATCCAAGTGGATAGTAGATAGTTGCAGAAGAGTGGAAGCATCAGTGATAGGGACAAGCATAGAAGTAAATAGAGAGAAATGAGAAGTGGGTTGGATGTTCAGGTCAGTCAGGGTTTGTTCCACTTTGAATCATCGAAAGCTTGAAACATCGAAATTCTGATCGAGACCAGAACATCGAGTTTCAAACCATCGAAGGGAACATAAAAAAAGAAAAAACTCTAAAAACGATTTCATTCAGGGGGGCTTTGCCCCCTGCACCCCCCATGTAGGGGGGCTATGCTGCCCACACCCCCCCAACTTTAATATACCAACTCCGAGATCGCACTACAGTGGGGTAAAGGGAAATCTTAGTTTTAGCGCTATATGCAGAAGCGCTAAATGGGAGATTTCCCGTACTCTGTCTGCAGTGCCATCACAGAGATGGCACATTCACAAACAGTATGCAGGGCACCTTGCTGCCCTGCAGAAACACTAGCTTTTTCCCTTTTACTTACCTTTTTCTTCCCCTTGACAACATTGATGTTCTAAACACTCGATGATATGGTCTCAACCATATGAATTTCGATGGTTTAGAATTTCGATGTTTTCAAGTGGAACTATATATATCTATATATATCTATATATATCTATATATATATCTATATATATATATATATATATATATATATATATATATATATATATATCTATATATATGGGTGTAGGATACATGCTCCATTAGCATATGTTCGAATCACAAAACAAACACATACACGAAAGCGCTTAACATCGAAAAGCACTTCCGTGTATGTGTAGTTCAAAAAAAAAATCTATGTTTCTGCACCCCCCACACCCTCCTACTTTATTATTCTCACTCCGAGATCGCACTACAGTGGGGAAAAGGGAATTTTCCCTTACCCGCACTGTAGTCCAATCTATGAAACAGGCACACATACACAGAAGCGCTTGTCGATGTTAAGCACTTTCGTGTATGCGTGTTCGATGTTTTGTGATTCGGAAATATGCTAGTCGAGCATGTGTCCGTATCCCAAATTATATATATATATATATATATATATATATATATATATATATATATATATATATATATGTGTGTGTGCCATACTTTAGAGAAAAGAGAATATTACCAGAAAAGGCCATCTTGGACTTAGTATGTGCAAGTCAATCTTTCAGCCATCTGAAGCCCTGATGTTTTTGTACAAAGAGATGTTATGCTTTTAATCAGTACTAAACCACATATTTAACCAGCATGCAGATATGTGACCCTATTTAGACATATCCACCTAGGCCATCCACTAGTGCATATTTTGGGTGGCTAGGCTAGCTCTGCACCTAGATCCAAGACTCCACTATGGTTTCCTGACATATAACCTGCACGCAGAGAGATAAGGAGCATCATCTCGGTCAAAGGTGCTTTGTTCAGCAGGCCACCTTGCATTGATCTCCGCTCCATTGCCAGACAAACAGCATAAGCTTTAGCAAAACTATGTAAGTGGTCTAGTGTCTTACTTGCTTATAATTCCTGTCCTGGCTATTGATAGCAACAATACAGTTCATAATATCTGGCCATGCATGATCATATATAGAGTGGTCAGATTTATCATGGCTGATCATTCGCTGTCCATGGAAAAGGAGGCTCTACAGCGAGAACTCATTCTCTGCATGGCAGAACTTGCATTTCCTTTGCTTGCCATAGATGGACATCTTATTCTGAATGGAAAAGGGAAAAGTATGTGAGGATGATTGTATTAGTACCGGACATATACCCATCCTGATACAAGTAAGGAGTTGTGTGAGGACACCTGCATTAGTACCCATCCCTGATACAAGCAAGGAGTTGTGTCAGCATGACTGCATTAGTACCTGACATATACCCATCCCTGATACAATCAAGGAGCTGTGTGTGGATGATTGCATTAGTACCCAACACATACCCATCCTGATACAATCAAGGCATTGTGTGGGGATGACTGCATTAGTACCTGACATATACCGATCCTGGCACATGCAAGTAGTTGCATGAGGATGACTGCATTAGTACCTGACAAACTGATCACCGATACAAGCAAAGACTTATGTGAAGAAGACTGCATTAGTACCCGACATATACCCATCCCTGATACAATCAAAGAGTTGTGTGAGGATGACTGCATTAGTACCTGACATATACCCATCCTGATACAATCAGTAGTTGTGTGAGGATGACTGCATTTCCACATGACATATAACCATCCCTGATACATTCAAGGAGTTGCGTGAGCATGACTACATTAGTACCTGATATATACCCATCCCTGATACAAGCAAGGAGTTGTGTGAGCATGACTGCATTAGTACCTGACATATGCCCATCCCTGATATAAGCAAGGAGTTGTGTGAGCATGACTGCATTAGTACCTGACATATACCCATCCCTGATACAATCAAGGAGTTGTGTGAGGATGACTGCATTAGTACCCGACATATACCCATCCCGGGGATACAATCAGTAGTTGTGTGAGGATGACTGCATTTCCACATGACATATAACCATCCCTGATACATTCAAGGAGTTGTGTGAGCATGACTACATTAGTACCTGATATATACCCATCCCTGATACAAGCAAGGAGTTGTGTGAGCATGACTGCATTAGTACCTGACATATGCCCATCCCTGATACAAGCAAGGAGTTGTGTGAGCATGACTGTATTAGTACCTGACATATACCCATCCCTGATACAATCAAGGAGTTGTGTGAGGATAACTGCATTAGTACCCGACATATACCCATCCCTGATACAATCAAGGAGTTGTGTGAGGATAACTGCATTAGTACCAGACATATACCCATCCCGGGGATACAATCAGTAGTTGTGTGAGGATGACTGCATTTCCACATGACATATAACCATCCCTGATACATTCAAGGAGTTGTGTGAGCATGACTGCATTAGTACCTGACATATACCCATCCCTGATACAAGCAAGGAGTTGACTGAATGGTAGTACATATGGGGTTGTGCTCTATCTCTGAAGGCAATATAATACATATACTGCGTAGCTATGGACCATCTTGCGTCTTACCTGTATTGTGACTGTCCCTCCCAAAAATAGAAAAAAATGGACAGTGAACAGATTTGATATGAGGTCTCCACTTGGCATCCACATGCAGTGCCTTCAAATAATAGTCCAGGGCTGATTACTATCCATGTTATATCTGCTGTCGGCTGACCTTCCATAGGCCATGGGCTTAATGGGTTAGAATGTACATCTCTGCCTAAACTTGTAAGTACAGCTATAGACGAGTGTAGCACAATCTCATTATGACAGGATCTTGCTGAGACTTCTTACATAAGAGGAAGGTGCATTTCTGCTGTGGCATATGTTATGCCGCTATACAGATATATATCCAACTATTTATCTATTTAGCTCTATATATATGTGTGTGTGTATGTATATGTAGACATGCCAGGCCTACAGATGTGCTACTGCTGACTGCATAGTGATTACATTTGGTTTCACAGGCACACAAACAATCCGCATTCCACCAAGCAACACATATGCAAAGTCCCCAAACAGAAACAGTAATAACATCACCCTACTACATTGTCTTGTGTTCCCTTGTGTAGGTGTATCAAGCATTAGCGTGTTCCTAAAGCAGTCCTTTGCACAACCCTCATCCCCACAATACTGTGTAAACTGCTAGTAGAGCATACATAGGCTATCAAGTGCAAGGATGGCAGTAACTGACTATCAAGTGCAGGGAAGATAGTAACTGGTATGTCGCCTTCATGGTATGAGGGGTTACGTCTTTTACATGACATCACACAACAGAGTCAATGCACATAGCTCTATGCATGTTACATGACATTACACAACAGAGCCAGTGCACATAGCTCTATGCATGTTATGTGACATCACACAACAGAGCCAGTGCATAGCTCTATGCATGTTATGTGACATCACATAACACAGCCAGTGCCCATAGATCTATGCATGTAATACAACAATTGTAAAAGTTCACAAGTGCAGATACTCAATCATTTATACAGTACATAGTTGTATTGCATCATTAGGAGCATCTGTCATTCAATGGTAAGGCAGTCCACTGAAAAGTGAAACGTCTCATATGACTCTATCACTAAACCTATAAACTGCAACATCAGCAATCATTTAACATTACCATGCTAACAATGCAGTTACAACCAAATATTTGAGAACATATAAGCAAAGTCCCCAAACAGAAACACTTACCTCTCAAACAAGTAGTTTTAAGTAAAACCACATATTCCTCTGTTCAAACAAGCTTCGAAAATTACCAGACTGCTATCTTCTGCAACACAGTAAGGCCCATGAAGACAGTGGGGGTTTATATCATGTAAACTGAAGCTTCTAGTATGACACTTATGCTAATAAGGTAGAAATTAATGAATATTCCAGAATGTCAGCCAAGTCGCACTAAGAGGATTTCTCAGTTTCATGGACTTACACGAGTACCTGCAGGATGGAGTAAGCATCTGTAGACACATCAATACTCCTACAAGGTTGTAAGGAAAAGTAGTTTACCGTTGTATTCAATGGTGGTCTTAAAGAATAAATCTGCTATTGTAGTTATGCAACATGTACCTACTATACACACTCTCCATGCCAGTGTTCACACCCTAACATCAGCATGCCGCACCAGCAATGTGTGTACTACATAATGCAGGCACTGCAACAGACCATGCTAACAAGCTGTACTATAGTGCACATCATGTGCTTAAAAATGTCAATACGTGTAACTGCAAGAGGACTACCATAGTTCTCTGGATGAGAATAGCCATGGCTTCCAAATGCACTGAAATTGAAAGAGCTCACAGTGGTACACAGCAAGGAAAGTAAAATCATCTTGTTTTTGTTGCATAGACATTACAGGGAATGCCTGACAGGGGGACTCATAGGGGCGGAGTCTTATGCCTTGAGGACTCTTATAGGGGTGGAGTCCTATACTCTGCCGACTCTTATAGGGGCGGAGTCTTATGCCACTAGCATACTCTTGCTATGGTAAGCAGTGCTGACACCCTTACAGCAACCTGAAGATGCACCACCAGGACCAAGTATTTATATTACTTGACTGCTCAGTACTTGGTTTTCATACTTTATCACTATAAAGCTTCAGAGAATAAACTTAATAATGTATTTGTTCCTTTTTCCTAGCTCAGAAGACTAATGTGCAAAACAGCCATTTGTTCCCAGGTGAATGGAGGGGGTTTTGCAATCAACTACAGTAATTCTATAAAACCATTCAGTATCTTACTGCAATGTCTGCACAGTGTCAGAGTATGACCCTGCATAGGTGTTACTGTCTGGAGTAAGGTTGGCTTGCTACCTAGTGCACATGGCTGTACTTATGAGTATGTAACAGATATCAGCATGTCAGGAATATATATGTGTGCCCTTTGCAGTGCCCCATTGTTTTCATATATGCTAGGTACTGAAATCCATCTTACTAAGGATACATGCACTATGAGAAAACTGTGAATTAAGCAATAATTGCTCATTGCTATTCAAAACGAGCGCATTAACTGGACAACCAAACCAATGTGCCCATTGTAAACTGAACATTTACCAATGGAAAAAAGTCTGGTCGCTGAAGTACTACTGATCGGCAGACTTGTACAAGAAAAATCAGGTAGATTCTGCAAACTAAAGAAACAGAAACACACCTGAATTTCCTTGCATTTCTGTGCTGTTCCTTATAAAAATTGATTTTTTTTAAACAGTTAACAAAAAAAAAAAGCAACCGCTCCCCAGCAATGGATATTTTCCTTTATCAGTTGCTTCTCCTGCATTGCACTGATATACTGTGCAAGCATGGCAATGCAAGTCTCATACACATACACAGTACATCAATCTAGGGGAGAGAAAGTGGAAGATTACTGTCCTTGCAGGACATCATAACATAGGTCCAGTAATATAGTAATTGTAGGCAGTAGTTGTCAATATGCTAATATATAAATCTTATTGCATGCATATTCTGAAGAGATTTGATTGCATGGGTAATGCCTACCATATTTATGTCTCATGCTGTGTTTTTTTCTCTGCCCTCTCCCCTACTGTTGCTTTCAGTCATGTAGTTAAAATGTGAAATGAAAGCTGCAATTTAATATGACACTGAATTCTAGGAGAAATTATAAAAATTATTCTTCATCTGTTCTTTGATCTTTCTTATAGCATTATTCACATGCTCATTTTTTGAATAAGGTCAATTGCGACTGTTACATTGACCTCAAACTGCAAATATAATTGTCTAACCTTTCTATACTCTACAAAATAGTATTTCAAAAGAGGATTTTTGTGTGTGTGTGTGTGTGTGTGTGTGTGTGTGTGTGTGTGTGTGTGTGTGTGTGTGTGCGCGCTCGTGAGTGCGAGTGTGTGTACATGTCTTTCTCTGTCAGTGACTGTGTGTGTTTGTGCGTCTTTATCTGTGTGAGTGTGTGTTTGTGTGTCTTTCTCTGTGTGTGTGTGCGCGCGTGTGTGTGTGTCTTTGTGTCAGTGAGTGTGTGCGTGTGTGTGTCTTTGTGTCAGTGAGTGTGCGCGTGTGTGTTTGTGTCTTTGTGTGAGTGAGTGTGTGCGTCTTTTTGTGTCTGTGTCAGTGAGTGTGTGCGTCAGTGAGTGTGTGTGTGTGTGTGTGTGTGTGTGTGTGTGTGTGTGTGTGTGTGTGTGTGTGTGTGTGTAGTGCTATTTTTCTGCGACTGTGTGAACTTAACTGAATTTAAGGACACCCTACAGAATGAGACAATTGTTGGGAAGTTAGGAGATGGTGTTGAGTTAATGCCTAGGTTTAGAACGGAGACATAAGGCCTTATTATGTTGCTAGCATCCAAAAGGAGACTTACGTGAAAGTTTAATCAAAGATTAAACTAGCTACAAATGAAATACTGAATATCATAAAGGAAATAAAAAGATCCAGAGGTGAGATCATTAAAAGATGGAGGATTTTTTCATAAGAAGATGCCAAATAATGCTGAAATAAAGAACTAAAGTAAGATGGGAGAAATTTAAAAGTATACGTGTGTGGTTTGAAGCACAGGAGTCAAAGAACACAGCTATGATGGAAACTGCATGTATAAAGCATCTATACAATAATCAAACATGTTTTTGTGGTGTTTTTTCATTATTATTAATGTATATAAATTCATGTCAAAAAATATGATGAATAAAAAAGTTGTTTAAAAATGTGAAAAAAAGAACAAAGATTAATACCACCGTGATTTAGCAAAGCCCAGAATGTGCTTGGAGTCAAAAATTGCCGCACACATTACTGGTAAAGTTAGCACTGCTTTGAGCCTGCAAGTTAGGAACTCACCACAGGGAAGCAGCACTATCCCACATATATTATATGGGTTTAAAAGGAAACTGTGCGTGTGAGAGAGAGAGGTGAAATATTTTTAATTTTCCTGTTAACAGAAAAGTCACACAGATATTCATTTAGTTGGAAGGTCTGGGTAAATGGTGTGCAGTTTGCACAAAAGCACATGGTATATTTAATGCTTTTGTAAAAAAACACTCTCAAAGACATAAGTACACAACGTGTTCAGTCAAATATTTCTGCACAAATTCAATCAAACATTTCTACTAAAAATAAATCAGAGAGAGATAAAAGGACGGTGCCACACTGCTGAATTACAGAAGAATATTAATAACAAATAATGATAGAAAAGCAGCTGGGCTGAAGTGAAATGAAGAAAGAAGGAGTAGGCGAGGTCCAGTACTTCATGGAGGTCCAGTAGTTCATACATGTATAAAATACAATAGCAACTGTAATGCAGAAACGTCTAGTGCTGGGGCAGAGGGGTAATCCGATTGCATATTCAGGCATGTTAGATGATGGGCAAGTGATGTAAGGAAAGAGCTGGCATAAAGGAGACAGAGAGGCAGCATGGGAGGCATAGAGGTGTAGATTAGGACAGAAAATTATCAGCTGTGTAATGTTGGGTGCTGGACGAGAACATGGACCTTCAAGAAATTGTACTTCAGAAGATTACTAAGGAAGTCTTGGTAAAATCATACAGCTAGTGCAAGGTGTATGACCATTACCTGCTGGTGAAACAGATGAAAGGATTACATGCTTGCAATTCCTTTATATAGTGCATATTAAAGTTTGGGGATGAAGAATGGAACATGACACCATTTTACTTATTGTGATTACGCCCTACTTGTTGTGACCAATGCCCTATTTGTTGTGACCAATGCCCTACTTGTTGTGACCAATGCCCTACTTGTTGTGATTCCTGGGTATTTTAAAGAGAGTGGCAGTTTGAGAAAAATTACCTGATAGGCTATTCTAAAAAAATAATACTGGCCTGGGATTGATAGCTACTGGTATACAGTCTCAAACTGTTTGGAGATGACCAACAAATTTATAGCAGACTGAAAACGATACATTATCTCAGGAGATGTGTTTGTCCTCCATGGTATTTTTAAGTCTTGAAGAGAAGAGAAAAGATATGCCTCAGGATACAATAAACTCTGTGTAGGCTCCATGCGAAGCCTACACTGAGTTTATGTTTGTCTGACGATTTGTAGCCAGCACTAGCCTGCAATGCATATTAATTGCGCTTGGCCTGTCCAAGCTAGGTTTTATGGTTGGCAGCAGTGTTGTTGGCCAGGAAGCCATGTAAGCCAACGTGGATATCAATTCTGTGTAAAGCACAGCACCTACAGACTGTGGATTTATGCAAAATGCCACAATGATCACCAGGGCTTCACAGACAGCTGTCAATCTGTTAGTGCAACACATCTGCACAAAGGCCAACATAATTAGGGGACAAACAACCATTAATAAGGGCATATTTGGCATTGATGTCACGGAGAAATGTGTTAGAATGAAACTCTCTTAGAGCAAGAAATCTGGAAAAAGCCATAAATAATGGAGACAAAGGCCCAAAAATAGGGACAGATTTTGAATACTGGTCTTCCAAGTTTAGAAAGTTGAAGGAATAATAGGTTGTACAGTAGCCCAGACTTTCGGAAGATAATGAAGTCTGAAAATCAAATGTATGTCATCAGTTTCTGACTTCAGTCTGCAATGACATGCCAATGATTTGCCAGAAAACCAAAATGTTATGAGAAAAAGATCAAAAATATGAGACAAAAACTGGACATTCTACACAAATCATCACAACTGAGAGGTATGAACTTAAATGTAAATATTGACTCCCATCAATCCTGAGATCATCCCAGTGATACGGCAGAAAGTCACAAATTTGATAAGGAACATATCTGGACATCCTGGTACTATCTGGACAGTTGAGAGGTATGAATACAAAGCATATGGTCCAAACACAGTACAGGACAGTGTACCTACAGTACAGAGTATTGTGATATCCCATTCCTGGCATTGTGTACTGAAGTTGTGCAAATGATCTGTAATGGGGGATGTACTGCCATGTAAATGAACACTCGGGGAAAGTGTGCGTA
This sequence comes from Protopterus annectens, assembly GCF_019279795.1. Taxonomy (NCBI): domain Eukaryota; kingdom Metazoa; phylum Chordata; order Ceratodontiformes; family Protopteridae; genus Protopterus; species Protopterus annectens. The sequence continues at coordinate 141,478,300 of NC_056750.1, forward strand.
TTCAATAGGGAGACACAGATAAATTGTAGGAATGAAGACAGGGAACGAGGACAGGTGAAACTATGCAATGTACATCAGAGGAGGGCATGTTAATGGAAGATGGCTGTAGCAAGAACACCATCACATATCTATATGGTACAGTAGGGACTGTACAGTGAAAATGTGCTTTATGTGGCTGTCACAGTAGGTGATATGACAATGGGGAGGATGTCTGAGTGAGATGAGAAAAACAAGCCAAGCAGAAACTTCAGTGTGGAGGGTGAAGTTCACTCCTTGAAATATATTATGCACTTAGTTCACTATTAAAAATTGAACTTTAAAATGCATACTACAAAATAATAAAATAATAGGTAGTCCACAGTTAAGTTAAAAATGGAATATCTTTTATTGAAACACAAACAAGCGATCCTAGTTGAGTATAATGAAAAGCATTAAAGACATTAATTATTTATATATAATCAGGTTATTTGGAGCAAGGGATGGTTACAGAGGGTGGTTCTGTTAAGAGCAATAAAAGCATTAAACTCATTCCTTTAACCACATCCCCCTTGGCCTTGGGGATCTGTTCAAGTGCGGCATCTAACTAAAAAAAGCATTTAGTTTAAATGAGTAAATATATCAGAAAACAGCACCAATGTAAGTTATTTTCATTGCAAAATATTTATAATGTTTGACATAAATCAGCCCCATATCAGGCTTAGGGCCAGATTCAGGAAGGCTTATACGGAGTTCAAGAGTAGTGTAAGCCTCCGTGTAAGCCTCCCGATTCAGTAACAGCCCAAATCTCCGTGTAAGAGACAGCTAACACGTCTCTTACACGGACTGGGCGTGGAAATGCTCAATACCTTATTTGCAGCTCAAAGATATGCAAATGAGGTATCTGAGCGATCCACGAAGCAGAAACCAGTCCGTGTAACGGACGTGTTAGCTGCAGAAATGTACTCAGCTGACAACTGAGTACATTTCTGCAAAATTAAAAACGGAGCTATGTCAGCTCCAAATAAAGGGTGCATTTGTTTCATTAAGCATGCCAATGGCCAAATATGTGGCCATTGGCATGAAAAAGTGTTGCAAAAATATGTTATATAACTTTTTTTTCCACGGGATTTTGAGGTTTAACTGCAGCACACCGTGCAAACGGGTGCGCTACCTAAAACTAAAACCAAAGCTTATAAGCCCACAATTGTGGGATTTATGTATTACATGGAATGTCAATGGAGGGACTTGCAGACCAAAACAACATGGCCTCCGCTTAGTGGTTGTCAAGGGGGAAAGCTCCGTGTAAGACATGTAACTAGTCATTACTAGGCAATCCTATGTAAATGAGGGTTACAATACTGAATCACACTGCCACATAGGTAATGAGCACTTTCTGAGTAGTGTAAGAGTTAGAGAAGGGGGAGGAACAGAGTAAGAGGTAGGTGACATCACGGGGGGGGAAGGATAGATACAAATGTACCAGATTGGAGGGCAATGTAAGGTGAAAGATGACAGACAGACTTCAGGGAGGGAGGTGTGTCCCAACAGAACACTAGGAAAGTCAAGAAATGGAAGGTTTACGCTATCCCTACACTCAAAGTTTCTTGATATATGTGCATGCGCGTGTGTGCGCGCGTGTAAGGCAGGTTCAACATGTGGGAGCGTGTTGCAAACCGTTTACAATGGTTTGCGCGGGCGTGCACGTGTGGAAGGCTGTGTGCGCGCGTTTTAACATGAATCAGCCTAGTTCACACCGTGTAAGGATGTGTGCGTGCGTTTAACACCGTGTAGGGATGTGTGCGCGCGTATAAGTGACTGTGCGCATGCTTAAGCTGGTGTGCACATTGCTCCCCCTGAGAATACAGAGAGGAAACAGGAAACAACTAAAATACACGGAAACTGCCAGAGGATACTGCTGGAGTTAATTGGTGGAAACAATTGGAAGCAGGCAATTATGCAGGCAGACTAGAAGCCCAACCCAGCACTTAAAACACTGCAAAGAGCAGTGCAGGGTGTTTCTCACAAGAGATACTGCAAGAAAGTAAGCTATCAGAATTGAAAACTGAAAAAAGCTGAACTCAGAGCAGAAATGCTAGGGGCTGCCATAGCTGTTATAATCAGGCATAGGCGAATTGCTGAGGGTGGTGACAATGCAGATGCTGACAGACAACCCAGAGTGAGGAGAAGGAGAAGAGTATACAGGCCCAGGGTCACCTACCATGGGTTACATGAGCTGGAGATAGTAGAGCTACAGAGTGGACAGAGACCTTCTGCAGCAGATTGTTGAGCTGTGCAGGCCACATCTCACACACAGAACCAACAGAGGGGAACCCATCCCAGTGGAAACCAAGGTATGTGTTGGCCTAAGAATACTAGCAACAGGTACCTTCCAGAGACCAACTGGTGATATGATGGGGATATCACAGGCATCAGCCTCCAGGGTACTGCACCAGTTCCTGGATGCCATGTCAGCACATGTCGGTGATCATATATATGTCCCTAATGACCGTGAGGTTGTGGCCAGCAATATGCGCCTCTTCCAGCAAATAGCGGGATACCCTGAGGTGCTGGGTGCAATAGACTGCACGCACGTACGCATCAAAGCACCAGCTGGTGAGCGGCGTAGAGTCTACATTAACCGCAAGGGATACCCCTCCATCAACTGCCAGGTCGTGTGTGATGCCCAGGGCATAATAATGAATGTGTGTGCTGGCTGCCCTGGGAGCTACCACGATTCCCACATCTGGCATCTGACGCAGCTGTACCAATCATTTGCCAGTGGGGACTTCCCACACGGACACCTAGTGGGGGATGCAGGTTATGCACTTGAGCCGTGGCTGATGACACCCATCAGAAATGCACACACACCTGAACAGGAACGCCATAATGAGGCACACACACAAACACGTAATGTCATAGAGCATGTGTTTGGGCTGCTCAAGTCACGGTTCCGGTGTCTGGACACATCTGGTGGAGCCTTGCAGTACACACCAACTACATGTACCCAAATGGTCATGATATGTGCTATGCTACATAATATGATCCTGCGGAAACAGCTGCAGCAGGACCAGCACAGGGCTGGGCCTAACATTCCCCCACCATTGCCAAGGCCACCACAGGCAGAGGGTGACTCGGAGGAGGAACAACCTGACCTTGTCCCAGTAGGCAGAAGGTGTGCCCAGTATGCCCTGGCCTTGGCAAAGAGGCAACGCATAGCACATACACTTGGTCAGTAGGAACACTGGGACTGATACCCGCTCTGACTCACTCATATAGTAACAGGGATGCCTAACATGACACAACCTGCTTCCAAACATGTACAGGGAGTGTAGTATGTGCATCCGACAGAGGCAGCCCTGCAGCACCACCTGAGGCATGAATGCCATGTGTTAAGTAATGTAATACCATGTACCATATGCACACCTGAGGACCCGACTAACATCCACCCACACCAATCATAAACCACAAAAACACAAACCTACCTCATAGGTACCACAAGCGATAGTAACCTAGATGTAATGCTACCCAATGCCAGAAGTATAAATGCGTGCAGTGTAAACGCACACAGTATAGAGAATGTAGATATCAGTGCTGTAATAGAAAACAGGGTCAAAGCCCACATCAGCACCCTGACACTACCAGGTCACACCTCTGTCCTAATAGCAGGAACTGCCCCAGGCCTACTCTGGCAACGTGAGTGTCAAACGAAATATTACTGTCAACCTGGGTGCCCAGGACCCTGATAACCTCTTCTGTGCTTAGAGGATTGCCACCTAGATGGGAACTAGGGGTAACCCTGTTGTTCCCGAAGGGTATGACTATGCATTGTTTAGCGTTTAACGTAAGGCCATGGCTCTGGCACCAGTTATCTGTGTCTATGAGACCCTTCTGAAGGATGTCTGTGTCAGATGGGTTTCTAACTATGCTTCCCAGTTTGCAGTCATCTTCAAACTTTGTCAGCCATAATCCTCCTGTGTTTGCTCGTACTTCTGAAAAGTAGATGCTGAACAAATGTGGGCCCAGGACTGAGCCCTGTGGGACACCACTTGTGACAGCTCTGGAGTGTGACATGGCACCAGCAACTTTGACCCTGTGTGTTCTGTCACTTAGCCAGTTTGCAACCCATGCTGTGATGTATGGGTTCACAATTAAGCTGGTGATGTTTTCAATGATACCTGAGTGGGGTATTGTGTCGAAAGCCTTTGCCAGGTCAAGGTAGGCTGTGTGGACTGCCTTGCCCACGTCAATGGCCTGGGTGACTGTCTTGAAAAAGTCAACCAAGTTTAAAAGGCATGATCTGCCCTTGACAAAGCCAAACTGGATTGGATCCAATGTCTGCAAGTCCCCTATGTCTTCATTTATTATTCCCATTATGATCCTCTCCATAGCTTAGCAGAACAGGCTTGTCAAGCTGATGGGATGGTAGTTTCCGGGTTGGTGGAGGCACCTCCTTTGTGAAGTGGGTCCACCATTGCCGTATGCCACTCCTTGGGCACATATCCTGAGGTGAGGCTAAGATTAAACAGCTGCCCTAACTGCGGGTGTAATTACTCATTGAGTTCATGGAGCACACAACTGGGGACACCATCTGGTCCCATGGATAAAGTGTTTTCCGCCTTGGATAGAGCAGTTCTCACCCCAGCATTGGAGATGTTTGGGGGGCTTCAATCCTCTGGTGTAGATACCCCTCCAGTTGGGGGGAGGGGGGGAGAAATCTGCACTGAACCTGTCAGCCAGTATGTTGGCAATGTCTGTAGGTTCAGTGATATTTACATCATTCCAAACTAATTCTGAGCATATCTGGGAGTTCCCTCCCAGGTTTCAAACATAGGTAAAAAAGGCCTCATGATTGTCCCTTGAGTCCTGAGTGGGTTTACTCTCAAAACTCGCCTTGGATGATTGTATGGGGGAACCCAGTGTTTTACCCACAATGAGCAGGGGTGTCTTCCCTTCTACGGATTTCGCTCTATCTTGTAGTAGCTCCTTCCTTTTGTTGTAGAGCTTGTTTATGGCTAGGGTCCACCAGACTGGATGCTTGCCTGTGGTACAAAGAGTCTTTGTTTTGTTTGGGATTGCCTGATCCATGCAGTCCTGGAGGTGCTGGTAGAAGGCATTTGTAAGTGATACAGTGGCTTGGGTAATGGTGTCCGCTGGCTTGGGGGCCTTGAAAGAGACCACACCAGTCCTTAGAAATGTGAAGTCGGCATTTGAGAAGGTCTTCACTGTTTGTTTTTCTATCTGGGGTGTGGGTGGGATGTGGACTCCCACTGAGATTAGTCCATGATCTGATCTCACCAATGATGGGTATACTTCTGGTGTTGAACAGTGTGACCCCATGTTCGTGATGATGAGTTCTAGTATGTTGTCTCCACTTGTGGGGATTGGGACCAGTTGTTCCATGGCATTTGAGTGTATGAACTCTTGGAACCTTTGTGTTAGAGTGTTGTGGCTTGATTAGTGATCCCAGTCTATATGTGGATAGTTGGAATCACCCAGTAGGATGGTGTTTGGAGATACATTTATCCCCTTCAGTGTTTGCAGGACAGCTGTGTGAGGTACCTGAGTTTGAGAGGGTGGCATGTAACATGCTACAAACTGCAGAGCAGTCTTGCCTATGGTTACTGGCACCTGGATGGTCTCCGATGCATCGTGTGTTGCCACCAACCTTGAGGTGAGGGTGTCCTTGATGAATATGGACACCCACCCTCCTTTCTTGGTGTTGTCCGGATTCTGGTGCCAGAACACATGATATGAAGTAACACCTGATAGTGCTGGGGTGCTGTCAGAAGCTGTGAACCAGGTTTCAGGCACAGCACAGACATCAATGTGCTACATACTGAGAAGGGCATCGAGTGTGTGCAGCTTGAGGTTGAGACCTCTGGCATTGAGCAGCATTACCCTTAGTGTCTTTCCTTTACTGTGTTCTAGGGTGGTAGGTGTAGAATCTGAATCTTGCATAAAAAGGCACAATGGGGGTGGCAAGAGCATCAGCCGAAATCCGAAGCCCAGGGTGACAGGTGCAAGCCGTCCCTTGCAAATCAGCGTGGCCTGTCCAGCATGTCATCCCAGGCAGACAGACATTGGACCCCTTTGAATGACACCATAGTTTAAGCAAATTATTACAGCTGATCATCTTGTCTCTGTTTATGTGGCATCATACTTGGTGAAGGTAGGATACTGCTCAAGGTCAGGGTCATACCTGCCTGGCCTACATAATCAGAGGGATCCTCTATGTCTCTTTCCATGTAGTCCAGGGAGGTACATCTCAGGTCGTTCACACCAGCATGGATAATGACTGGGTCAGACTTGTACTTGCAGTTGAGTGACCTGAGTGCTTGCATTATGTGGTGGATTCCAGTGCCCGATAGGCAGCTTACTGTGACCTCCTCCGTACTCGATCTGGTGAGCAGGACGTCAGTGTGTCTGATTATGGAGTCACCTATGACAAGTGTGTCTGGCATTGTGTTTGGCCTTAAGGGCTGTGACTGTTTGGCACACCGACTCTGTGGTCAATGTGTTGCATGTGCTGTGCCCTGTGGAGGCAGTTGTGTGAGTGTCTGCTGTGGTGGCCACTGCCATTTTGGTAGAATTCTGATCAGAGCCTCTGAGTATATCTTTGTGTGTCTATGTGTATGATTTTAAGTTGTGATAGTGCCATGTGAGACTGGGTTTGTGATGTGTGTGGTTACCTTCACCTTCTCTCTGGTCTTGCTAGTCCTGTGTTGAGAGAGCTCAGCCTCCACTTTGGCTATATAGTTGCATCTCTCACATGTATGTGTGTTTTATGGGAGAAGGAGAGGGTTGTCAGTGTACATGAGGCAAGTGTAACATTGCCTCAATATTCCCAGGTTCACCAGCTGAGCAGGAGAGGACACTAGCAACTGATCCCTAGACATGCTAGAAGGAATAGACAAAACAATGTTGGAATACAGGGAGATATCAAGCCCCCCAAACCACATCATAGTGCTTGACTGACAATACCTACACATACACCAGTGTTTCATAGTGTCATAGTTTACTACTAGGCTATCTGCCCTAGTGCATGTATAAGCCTAGCCATAGTGATGTGGCTATTGCCACCCCTTATAGTGGTAATAAGTGTACAGAATAGATTCCGAATATTGTGCCTCTGACTTAGTAGTGACACATTATGACCCCTTACGTAATTGAATAACATGACTGTGCCTCTGTCTAGTCTGTGCCTCTGTCTCATATGCAGTTGTCCAGATGTCTCCTGAAGAGAGTCAGTGAGGGACTCTGTCAAACATGAACTGGGATACTCTGCTAGAGTGTGAGATGCCTCTGAGTTATGACTCTGTCCCTCCAGCATGTCCTATACATGTATGTGCTGAGGTTCAAATCCTCAGCTCTCATGGCTCTGGTGGATTTGGATTGCTTGCAGTGGAGCATGTCCACCAAATCCTGATTGGACATGGTCTTGTATGTCAGGCATAGGTCACCTGTAAGTATGCGGTATGACACTGAATAAAGCTGGATTTCCTCTATTCTGGAAGCATATGACATGTGTTGAAGAACCCTGATCTTCATGGTAGGTACTTTTGGGGTCTCTCCAGCTGTTGCAAGTGCTGGGTGAGGTACATACCATATGGGGCTTTGTATTCAATCATGGGCCTGATAAGGGAGAAGGATAGTGGAACAATGACCTCCTATGATCTGGATGGAAAACCCTCCATGATAAGGTGGGCAAGATAGAAAGTCTTCCTAACCACTTTGGCAACAGGGGTGTCAAAAGAGATGTCACTATCTACATGTGTCCCCAGGTGTCTGATTTGTTTTCTGTGCTCAGTGGGTTGCTGTCTATGTATTGATCTGTGGGTACTTTGTTCCTCCCAAAGGGGATGAATACACATCAGTTGCATTCAGTTTCAGGCCATGCGTCTGGCACCAGCTATCCGCCTTTGTGACGGCATTCTGTAGGATGTGTGTGCCGGCTGATGTATTCACTATGGTGCCTAGGTTGCAGTCATCTGCAAACTTTGTCAGCCACAACCCCTCTGTTTGCTTTCACATCTGAAAAGTAAATACCAATTAAGAGGGGTCCCAGGACACATCCTTGTGGGACACCACCTGTGACTGGCTTCGAATCTGACAAGGCACCTGCAATGTTGACTTTATGGGTTCTGTTTCTTAGCCATTTTGCAACCTATCCTGTGACATATGCTGTTATATGTCAGCTGTTGAGCTTGGCTATGATGCCTGAGTGGGGTATTGTGTCACAGGCCTTAGCCAAGTGCAGGTAGGCTGTGTGGACTGCGTAGCCCTCATCGATGGCCCTACTGACAGTTTCATAGTAGTCAACTAGGTGCAAAAGGCAGGATCTGCCCTGTACAAAGCTGAACTGGGTGGGAACAAGGGTCCGTAGGTCAGCAATGTGTCTGTGTAAGAGCTCCATAATGACTCTTCCCATAGCTTTGCAGACAAGGCTGGTTAAGCTTGTGTGGTGGTAGTTGCCATGGTCTGTGGAGGCATCTCCTTTGTGGAGTGGGACCACTGTTGCCATACGCCAGTGTTCAGGTACATATCCTGTAGCAAGACTAAGGTTAAATAGCAGTTGTATATACGGGTCCAGCTCCTTCTGGAGTTCACATAGCATGCAACCGGGATACCAGCAGGTCCCATTGATGCTGTGTACTTGTCTTTGCTGAGTGCGGCTCTCACATGGACATCCAAGATGACAGTGAGGTTACATACAGCAGTGATAACTATCTTCTTTGGGGGTGAGGGAGGGGTAAATCGCACTGAAGCTGTCCGGAATGTTGCCAATATCTGTCAGGTCACTGGAATATATGTTGTTGTGTACCAACTCTGAGCATATCTGAGGGTTCCCAACCAGGTGTCTGACATAACTGAAGAAAGCAGTGTGGTTACCTTCATTGTCTTTGGTGATTTATGTCCCCAAGTTGACCTTGCATGTCTTTATGAGATAATGTAGCTTTCTACTAGTGCTGATCACAGCTGTCTTCCCTTTGGAGATGTAGCTCTGTCTTGCATTAGTAACCCTCATCTGTCATACAGTTTGTTTATGGCTGGGGTCCACCAGACAGGCCACTTTCCCTTTGTGGAGAGGGTCCTGTTTTTATTTGTGATTGCATGGTCCATGCTTTCTGACATCTAGCTAAGGGAGGTCATCGTGGTTCTGCAGTTATCTTTCATCAGCATTAGAAATGACCACAACAGCCCCTGTGGGTGTACCTCATGCAGACACATCCAGCACCTGTAAAGTCCACAACAGTACCTCACCAGGAGTATGAAAGAGCTGGAACACATGTAATGTGTCGCCTGATTAAACAGAGTGCAGCTCCACACACTGCCATGCTGTCCACCCAGATGCAAGCTGTGCCTGATGTAGAAAGCCATGTCCAAGCTGGAATCAATGCACATGCTGCACCTTGTACAATCTGAATGGCAGGGAGCTATGCACATGAGGGACCTGAACCCCAGCACTGACATACATAGGACAGGCTGTACTGCATTATCCATAACACAGAAGCCACCCCCACGCATGAGTAAACTACCAGTACAGGTTGTCCATAGAGACACTCGTTGATTCCCCTCAACAGGAATCCTAATGAGTGGATGGGAGATGGGAGGTTTACCCTGGGTATCAATGTTATGTCACAGGTAGACAGAGGCACAGTATACTAAACAAGACATATGTCATGGCAAACTACACTTACAATGTGTTGACGGACAAACACACTCTCCAACTAGCATTAGAAATGGCCTAGGGCACATCGGTAGTGTTTGCCAATGTACACCCATGTTGTGGAATACACTACTGATGTTGGATGAGGCTGTTGTAAGTAGTTCACATCTGAACATAATGCAACATGGTCAGATAGGTTCATAGGTACATAGGTTTATACTAGGCTATCTTCCCTAAGGCAGGTATAAGCCTAGCACAGAGTTTGTTGGTGTACACCACCCCTTATATGGAAACAGTACTGTGCCCATTATTTTGTCATGCCTCTCTCCAGCAGTGACACAGTGACAATCCCCGGGTTAAACGTATGACCTTCCATCCACAGGTCAAGATACCTCTTGAACACAGCCAGCAAGGTGCTCTGCCTCACATGGACCGGGATTGTATTCCACAGCATAGGGAGTCTCCGGGTGATAACTCCATCCCTCCAACATGTCCAACGTACATCCCTGCTAAGGTGTAAGTCACTTGCACTAGTGGTTCAGGTGGATCTGCCGATTCTGAGGTGGAGCATGTCCATTAATCCCTGTTTGGACATGGCCTTGCATGTCAGGCACATGTCACCTCTAAGCAGACGGTATGTGAGTGAATAGAGTGGGAGTGTCTTCAATCTGGCAGCATATGACAGCTGTTGGGGTTCCTTGATCCTTTAGGTGGGGACATTCAGGGTGTCTCCAATTGCTGCAGATGTTGGGTGAGATACATCCAGAATAGGGCATTCTACTTGATCACCGGTCTGATAAGTGAAGAGTACAGGGGAACAATGACCCACTAGATCTGGATGTGAATCCCATCCTGATCAGGTGGGCAATGTAGAAGGTCTTTCTAGCCACTTTAGCAACGTGAGTGTCAGAAGAACGGCGACTGTCAACCTGGGTCCCCAGGTCCATGATAACCTCCTCTGTGCTTAGAGGATTGCCACCTATATGGTAGCTTGGGGTTACCTTGCCTTTCCTGAAGGGTATGTCTACACATGTTGTGCACTTTGACTTCAGGCCATGGCTCTGGCACCAGCTATCAGTTACTGTGAGTCCCTTCTGAAGGATATCAGTGTCTGATGCACTGTCCACTATGGCGCCCAGTGTGTAGTCATCTGCAAACATTGTCAGCCAAAGTCCTCCCATGTTGGCCTGTACTTCTGGGAAGTACATGACAAACAATAGGGGGCCAAGGACTGAGCCCTGTGTGACACCACCTGTGACCAGCCTGGAGTCTAACATAGTGCCAGCAACTCTAACCCTGTGGGTCCCATCCTTAAGCCAGTTTGCAACCCATCTTGTGACATATGGGTTTACATTTCAGTTGTTAGGGTTTTCCACAATACCTGAGTGGGGTATTGTGTTGAAAGTGTTTGCAAGGCCAAGGTAGACTGTATGGACTGCCTTTCCCCAACAATGGCCTAAGTGACTGTTTTGAAGATGTCAACCCAGTACAAAAGGCATGATCTGCCCTTGACCAAGCCAAAATGGGATGGGTACAATGTCTGCATGTCCCCTATATCTTTGTTTATGAGCTCAATTATGATCCTCTCCATAGCTTTGCAGACTAGACTTGTTAAGCTTATGGGGCAGTAATTACCATGGTCTGTAGAGGCACCGCCTTTGTGCAGATGTGCACAACTGGACCCTAACCAGGCTGTTGTGCATACTATGGAAATGTAAAGCAGTGATAGGACTAAAGCCCAGGATACTGACCAACACAGTGAAAGTACTGAACCACTACACTATACAGTACTACAGTGTTAGGTCAGTATGAACGGATGTTGACAATTGTGTGCAAAGTATCCCATGCAAAACCTGCAGGCACAGTATACTCCCTGTTGTGTTCACACAAAAAGCATTTGGACAGTAGCTACACAACATGGCACAGAACACACAACCATAAACTGGAGGTATTTGTTGAAGGTCACACTCATCCACAAATGTGATGGGCTGCAGAGTTCAACATATGGAAAGCCCACACTGGGCATGCTCACACACTTAGATAAATGAGACATCTTTCACACAACATGCCATGGGAAGGCTGAACTGGGCATGCTCACACACTTGGTCCAAATGTTACTCCTAGCAACTGTGAAAACACACCAGAGGATGCTCATTCCCCTTTCTAGACACTGATCATGTAAGCACCCTATAAGTATATCAGGAGAAAAGGAATCTCTCAGTAATCCGAATAGCGCTCTGCTAATGCGTCCGTCTCTAGTGTCATAACATAGTTAGGTAGGGGTTTGAATCCAGCAAGTGGCAAGTGTGTGTGTGAAGGAGGATAAGTGTGTGTGTAAGTGTGTATGAAAGGAACATCCCTTTTGGCAACTGGGAAAACACACCACAGGATGCTCATTCCACTTTCTAAACTCTGATGATGTCAGCACCCTATAAGTATATCATGGGAAAGGAAATCTCCCAGTAATGCGAATAGCGCGCTGTGCTAATGCGTCCGTCTCTAGTGTCATAACATAGTTAGGTAGGGGTTTGAATCCAGCAAGTGTGTGTGAAGGGGGGTAAGTGTGTATGAAAAGAACATCCCTTTTGGCAACTGGGAAAACACACCACAGGATGTTCATTCCACTTTCTAAACTCTGATGATGTCAGCACCCTATAAGTATATCATGTGAAAGAGAATCTCCTAGTAATGCGAATAGCGCGCTGTGCTAATGCATCCGTCTCTAGTGTCATAACATACTTAGGTAGGGGTTTGAATCCGGCAAGTGGTGTGTGAAGGGGGATAAGTGTAAGTGTGTATGAAAGGAACATCCCTTTTGGCAACTGGGAAAACACACCACAGGATGCTCATTCCACTTTCTAAACTCTGATGATGTCAGCACCCTATAAGTATATCAGGGTAAAGGAAATCTCCCAGTAATGCGAATAGCACGCTGTGCTAATGCGTCCGTCTCTAGTGTCATAACATAGTTAGGTAGGGGTTTGAATCCAGCAAGTGGCAAGTGTGTGTGAAGGGGGGGTAAAGTATGTATGACTAAAATATCCCTTTTGGCAACTGGGAAAACACACTACAGGATGCACATACCCCTTTCTAAACGATATCACAATTATGTATGGCTTTTGATTACAGACATGCCACGTGTGTTTTGCCCACACAGAATGCCCATGTGTGCGGGTTGTCCCTCACAATAATGCATGACATTGATTAAACCAGTTATGGCAATGCACACATGATGTATGTGTGCCAAATACACATATGTACCTGTGACCTTCAATAGTTACCATGTGTGATGCCTGCCACATGTGAATACATGGTATTTGCACAGGGTAACATTATGACTGTGGTCTTCTGTGCAGGTGCTGCATGTGGGATGTGTATAAACAGTGTGAGATGTAGATGCTATCAGCCTAGTAGTGAGGGATACACACCTGGTCTGGGGCATATAGTCTACATGTTGTTGATGTACAGGTGCTGCATGTTTTCACCTGTTGTGGGAGTGGTAAGACATTATTCCATAGCAATGCAGTGACTGCATCCTAAGAACCGTTCAGCTAGGGTGTTGTAGCTACACTAATTCATTAGCATTCAGTAATATGTCAGAATCCCTGGTGAGGGTCTGATGCCAACCAAGGTCGGGGTCTACCAGCCTGTGTCACTTGCTCAGTGATCCCTTCCATGTTCCCTATCATGTATCCCAGTGAGGGACATCCCACATCAGCTGTGGTGGCATGGACAATGACTGAGTCATATGTGCCCATGCATCTGACTGACCTGTATGTTTGCGTTATGTGGTGGACCACAGTGCCCCATGAGCATATCACTGTGACCTACACATTGTCCAGCCTGGTGAGCATGTTCTCACTGTACTGGACAATAAAAGTACCTAACACAACTGCGGCAGTAGTGTTGTATAGCTGTACAGACTGTGCTTGTTTGACACACAGGATTTGTGTGCTATGTGTTATGAGTGCTGTGTGCAGGCCTAATGTATGCCTGTGTGCCAGCTGCAGAGATGTCTGCCAGTCATGCAGGATGCTATCCTTAGGCTCCACAACTGACCTGGTGTGTTTCCATGCTTGTATTGCTGTCCGTGTTGGTCCACATCAGATTGGTATTGCTGTCAATGTAGTATTTCATGCCACCAGACACGTTATGCCAGTACTGGGTTCAGAGTGCTTAGTCCACAGTTTGGCCATGTGTTTCCATCTCATACATGTGTTGTACATCCATGGGTAGGGGATAGGGTTGACTGTGTACATGTGGCAGCTGTGACATTACTACATGACACACATATCCCACAACTGTACCATAGAGGTGACTGACAACTGACCTTTGCACATGCTACCATAGTATTGAGATTGCATTGGTGATTAACAGCACATAGGGCCAATGGTGAACAAGATACATAGGTCCATAGGTTCATACAGGGATGTCTGCCCAGGGCATGTATCCACCTAGCCAGAATGTGTGTGGCTTTCAACATGCATTGTAAATCTGTCTTGCTATGCCCTTTTCCAAGGTTAGTATACTGTGCCTCTGTCTCACAGTGACACATAAGTGATACCCAGGGTAACCCTACAATGTCACATCCAGTCATTAATATCACTCTTGAAGACAGTCACTGAGTCACTCTGCCTAACCTCTATTGGGATAATATTCAAGAATGAAGGGAGCCTCCAGAGTTGTGAATGTGCCCCTCCAGCATGTCCTATGTATATCACTCCTGAGGTTCAAGTCTTTCCAGCGTGTATCCTGATGGGATCTGGATATTCTGAGGTGCAGCATGGCCATTAAGTGAGGGTTTGACATGACTTTATATGTCAGGCACAGATTGCCTATGAAGAGGCAGTATGCCACTGATTAGAGCTGCTGTTTCTTTAACCAGTCAGTATGTGGCATCTGTTTGAGCCCTTTGATCCTCTTGTCAAGGTACGTATGTGGTATCTGCAGTTGCTGCAGGTGTCTGGTAAGGTGCATGCCAACAGGTTCATCATAGTCAATTATGGACATGATGAGGGATGAGTAAAGGGGCACAATGTCCTCCCCTGATCTACATGTGGATCCCATCATGATGATGTGGCCCATATAACATGCTTACCTAACCACTTTGTCCATGTTGTTGTCAAATGGTAGAATGCTATCAACCTGTGTACCCCAAGGTCCATAATTCCTTCGTCTGCACTTAATGGATTAACACATATGTGGTACTTTGTGGTCACTTTGTGTTTGACAAAGGGGATGACTATACGCTTTCTGTCATTCACCTTGAGGCCATGGCTGTGGCACAAGTCGTGTGTTTGCAAGAGGCCCTTTGGAGGATGCGTGTGTTAGCTGGAGAGTTGATTATGGCGTCCGGTTTGCAGTCACCTGTGACTTGCTCAGCCACAGTACTTCCATGTTGGCCTGTACCTATGATAAATATATAATGAACATGACAGCTCCCAGGGCTGAGCCTTGTGGGACACCACTTGTACCAGGTTGGAGGCTGACATGGCTCCAGCAAGTCTAGCCATGTGTGTTCTGCCCTTGAGCCACTGTGCAATAACCATAGTGACATAGGGGTTAATATGTACACTGGTGAGCTTCCCTAGAATGCACAAGTGGGGTATTGTATCAAAGGCTTATGCAAGGTCCAGGTAGGCTGTGTAGACCTCCTTCCCCTTGACAGTGGCCTTGGTGACTGTTTCAAAGAAATCAAACAGGTTTGAGAGGCAGGATCTGCTATTAACAAAGCCAAACTGTGTATGGTGACATGTCTGTAGGTACACAATATCTAGATATGTGAGGTTCATGATGATCCTTGCCATAGCTTTGCAGACAAAGCTAGTCAGACATATGGGGCGAATAGTGTCCAGGATCTGTGAAGGCACCACCTGAATGTAGAGGGACCACTGTTGCTGTACGCCACTCTCTGGCCACATATCGTGTAGTAAGTCTGGGATGTAACAGTGGTGTTATGTCTGGGTGTAGCTCTTCTTGTGGTTCATGTAGGACACAGCCTGGGACACTGTCTGGTCCCATTGATGCAGTGTTTATTGCTTTGGGAAGGGCATCTCTTACCTGAGCATCTGTGATGTCAGGGGGGGCAGCACTCTGCCGCGAGACATATTTGCCCTTTCGGTGTGGTGGGGGGGGAGAAGGCAGCAGTGAACCTGTCCACTAGGATGATGGCAATGTCTGTGTGTTTTGTATTTTGTGTGACATCTTGGATTACCTCTGAGCATATCTGGGTAGTACCACCCAGGTTCCTAACATAACTACAGACAGCCTTGTGATTATCCTCAGTGGCTTGTGGAATCTTCTCTCAAAGATGGCCTTAGACAATCGTATGGGTGCCTGTAGTTGTCTTCCAATACTCATCAGTGGTGCCTTCACATTTTGGGAGGTTGTTGTATCATGTAGTGGCGTCATCCTTCTATTGTATAGTGTGTTTATGGCTGGTGTCCGCACCCAGGACATCTGCCTTTGGAGAATTGGGTCATGCTTTCATATGTGGTGTCATGATCCATGCATTCCTGAATGTGTCCATAGAATGCCTTTATACAGGTATCTGCAGTCTGGTCCATATTTTCAACAGGCCTGGGGCCTTTGAAGGTTTCCACATCATTTATGAGGGGTGTGAACTTGCTTGACATGAGCTGTTGACAGACGTGCCGCCCTCCAGACAGAGCAAGGTGAGGGTCACATTTAGCTACCTGTCAGGTGATAGAATGTGCCACATAACACAGGCACACAGGTCACTCCACAGCAAGTACAACTATGAGGCAGTCATTGTCCATGCTGGTGCAAACAACCTGAGACGTACCTCCCTGGACCACATGGAAAGAGACACAGAGGAGCTCTTACAGCACTCTCTCAAACTCAGGACTCCCACACAGCCTTCATGCTGATACAGGAGAGTATAGATTTCTCTGCAAACACCATCATACTGGGTGACATCAGCTACCCAAACATAGACTGTGAACATTACACAAGCCACAATACCCAAGCTCTAGAGTTCCCATAGATCAGACATTCTTTAGCTATGGAACAGATAACCAACCTTCCCACAAGAGGGGCAGATATACTAGACCTGATCATCACAAACATGAGTACAAAATGCTCACCACTGGGAGTATATCCCTCATTGTTGCAATCAAACCATATACTAATCACACTGGAGCACTGGATCCCCCACATATGCAAACCTTGAACACATCGATGTGTGTGTGGGAAATGCCCCTATTAGCAACTGTGACAGTACAGTACAGGATGCAGATCCCCCTTTTGAAACACTGATGATGTCAGGACTCTATAACTATATTACCTGTATTAAAGTCCTCCAGTAATTCGCATAGCGCGCTCTGCTAATGCGTCTTTCTCCAGTGTCATAACATAGTTAGGTAGGGGTTTGAATCCTGCAAAGGGAATGTATGTGTGTTAGTATGAGTGGGGTTTATGTGTGTGCACTATGCTGGGAGGGATAAGTGCCTTTTGCCAACTGGGAGAACACACTACAGGGTGCACATCCCTCCTCCTACACACAGATGATGTCAGCACCCTCTAAGTACAGCATTAGAAAAGATTTCCCCAACTACTGCATATAGCACACTCTGCTAATGTGTCTGTTTCTACCGTCATAACACAGTTAGGTATGGGTTTGAATCTTGCAAATGGAAAGTATGTGTTTTACTGTGGGTGGGGTTAGTGTGTGTGCACAATGATGGGGGTGGGATGTGGCTTTTGCCACATGGGGCTATGCACTGCAGGGTGCTCATTACCCTTAACAAGCAGTGATGTTGACAGCACCCTATACAAACAAAACTACAAAAGAGAAGGTGGTGGTACCAATAACACATGTAAGGTAACACTTCTTCAAGTAATGTCCACAAAACAAAGTAGGATAATCAAACAATTCTTTTATTCTATACAAACAACATGACAACAGACAACTGCCAGTACTCAGTATAGTGTTACATGCTACTGTAACACGCACATGTACCAGAATATACCTAGATAGTGTTTTGAAGCCTGAATGTGGCAAGTGTGTGGATGTGGGATGTGTCTGTGTGTGCATTTCCGTATGGGAAACATGTTTGATGTGGCAATCAGGGTACCACAGTACCTGATGCACATTACATCTTTGAACTGATGAGGTTGCCTGAACCCTGTGAGTACAGGTAGAGAAGAGGAAGTCAGTAGTAAACAACATAGTGCACTTCTCAAATGTGTACCTGTCATGTATCGACAGCTACTCATGTAGGGTAATAAATAATGGGAATGGCAGGTGAGCGTGTGCATGTGTGTGGGTAGCAGGGTGTGTATAAATGCATGTGTGACAGAACAGATACATATAGCTGAATCTACATAACAGCACATGATGTGCATTCCCATGGTCAATGTTAGCATGTGATGGTGTGCAGCTGGTACACTTTGGTAAGTAGTATGGGTGCAGATAACAATTGAGGACATTCATACAGTTACTGCAGCAGGACTGCTGGGATATACACACAATCATACTGGAACAGTGAACAGTTACAAACATGTTACTACTTATACACATCTATGTAGTCACCCTGTGCATCAGCAACGTGTTTACCTTTTCCTGCACCAATGTTGTAGTATGCAGGAGGTGGCACAGTGTCATCATATGCACAGGGTGTGGGTTAGGTATGCCCAAGCCAGCCACTGGTGACACCAATTGACATGTGTGTGTATGTGTGTTTGTGAGGAGCAGCAGTACAGGGTGGACCAGTGTTGGTGCAGTGTGTGTGTGTATGTGTTTGCCCTAGGTGTTAGGTTTCTGCATGTGTGTAAGCATGCACACAGTCCCACATAATGGCTGCCATGTACAGGGTTTTGTGGACAGCCACAGACTGCACCTGTCAGGTCATCCAGATCAGTGTCTGTGGGCACGGACACGGTACCTGTGCCTGGCAGGGGTGCTACGGGCCGTATCCGGTACTAACCCAGACTGGATACTGTCGTCAGAAGCAGGGGTGTGTTGACTGGACACAGTTCCCTTTTGGGACTGTCCAGAGCCACGTGCACGTGGTCTCCTGGGGCATCTTGATGACAGCACAGACCCAGCATTGCTGGGGCTGGTGCTGGCACTTGAGGTGCGTGAGTGGGCCTGTTGTCGTCCGCGGCCACTGCCAGCTGGTGCTGTTGCTGGCATACGGCCATGTTGACATCGCAAACGCACACCATCGCCCTGGCCCATGGACATCTGGTTGTGGAGCAGCTGTTCTATGCCCCCACAACGTCTGTCAACGACATCTGTGAAGTTACGGATAGCATTCGCAACGTCACGCATGCCGTCTGTCATGGCTGTGCGACATGCTCTCAGCTCCCTCAGACCCTGTCTGGTGTACCTTTCCATACGTGCCTGTGCCTGCATGAGTTTGAAACATAGTGGAGGTTGACATACCTCCTTGGGCACGTCGGCCAGAGGCAGTACGGCCACGGATGCCCCCACGAGAACCCATGGGCGACTGTCTGCATGGTACCATTGGAGGACCCTGCTCATGGCTGCCTTGTGGGGATGCATGTACCACAGGTACCACATTAACCTGATCTATGCCCACTGCAGACTGTCCATCACCTAGGGACAATGGTGACAAAGGATGTAACGGCAGGATGACTGTGCACATTGACGGGGTTGACAGCTGTGTACTGTCAATTGGCTGACCAATGGTGGACCCAGACACACCTTCCTGCACCATTACAGACATTTCATCATCATCAGTACCTGGGGCACAAGATTCAGGTTCCCTGCTGCAGGTCACCAGAGCAGCACCAGAACCTATAGGAGGAAAACAGGGAACACAGATTACAGTCTCAACACATATTTGACAGAGATGCACTTCAATATTAATGCACACATTCAGAAATAGACACATGCACACATGGGCACAGGCACACTCGCACACATGCACACCCCACAGTAAACACACACATCAGTACCGTGTTACACTACTCTTAATTTAGTACAACTGGGTATTACAGGTATTATTAACACACTCACCAGCATGTCTACTACAGAGTTACACTACTCTTACTAGTATTATAAATTGTTTTTCAGATAATGTTAAAAACACTCACCAGCATGTATGGCCTGCCTCATTGCTAGATGGGAGGGACCTGGAAGTGTGAAGAGAGTAATGTCAGTGGGCACAAGTGTGCCATTTGTTTTGCACATGATACAGTACAGTAGTACACTAGTTCCCTTATACACATCAGCTGCTCATAATGTCTGTATCACACATGCACAATTACATATCATGATGACAGATACATACCACATGCACACCTTATGTGTGCATGAAGTAACAGTGTACAGAACAGTCATATGTACATACCAGGAGTTAACTCTAATCTCACCCATACCTCTCTTCAAACGACAACTCAAACTGTACTTCCAAAACCACTGGCTTTGTTCTTGTTGGACTCCAGGCTAACGTCCCTCTCCCCACCCTCTCTTTACCTTTAACCCCTCATTGTGCATAAAAACTAGCTTCTACCCTGTTTCTTTCACCTTGATGTCCTTCTATGCTCTGACCTACTTCTCCCATCCCTCCCACCTCCTCTTGACTGTCTTCCTTCTTTACCTCACTTCCGTTCTTGACTCCTGCCTCTTCCCTATTATTTTATCTTTCATACTCCTTCTACTTCTCTACCCTTCTGAGCCCTAAGTATTATCTATATGGCTTTTGCCTTATTGCATAACCGTTATGCTTTAGGTAGAATTGTTTTGAAACTGACTCTAAACTGTTTGAGTTCCTTAAATGTATGTTGATTTAATTAACAGGCTGGTGTATATTTCTATTATGTTGGCTGTCTGTATTAACAACTTGTCTGTCTGCCTTTATTATGTTATGTGTGGAGCTTTTCTCCCCAGGCCTCTACTGAAAGTGGACATATATCCAGCTAGACTATCTTGGTCAACAAATGTAAAAGTAATAACTATAAATAAATATGGCATCTTACCTGCACGCTTGGTGTCTTGCTGCTGTGTGGATCCAACCTCCATCATGATGCATGACTGTTGCTGTTGTTGTTCTGGGGCTGGATCCACAACACTTAGCAGTAGTCCCTCCTGTCTGGTGAGGGGGGATGTGTGGCCACCCCCCCACCTGTGGCAACCTGTTGCCTGCGGATATCTGCAGCACGCTGGCGGACATTTCTAATCCAATCACTGCAGTGATGTCTCACCTGCTCATATGTCCTATCATGCATGCCAACATCATTTATCCTGCTAACTAGGTTTTGCCACAGTGCAGACCTCTCCTGCTGATTCTGGGTGGTGCGTGAGAACAGGATGGCATAGTCACGCACCAGGCTCTGGTGAATCACGTCATCCTCTGCAGCAGAATATGCTGGGTTCCTTTTTGGAGCCATGTTAATCTGGAAAGGTACACAAACAGGTTATCAGCATAGTATCTCAGCAATACATGGTACACATTCTATACAGGGAGTATTAAATTGTACTTATTACTGCTTGGTTGTAACTTGATTACAGTGTAGCTATCATTCTAAGTCATTTGGACTAAGCACTTGGCCTTCAGACCAGTTGTTTTACATTAGGGAGGTTTGTGGCAGGCACTGTGGTGGCAGGACACATATCTTTCATCCATTGAAGTTGGGAACTGCTGATTGAGGGCCCAGTGTACAAGTGTATTAGTTCTGGTATAGGCAGTTGGCCTTCAGGCCAGTTATTTAACATTAACAAGGTTTGTGGTCTGCACTCGTGTGTGACAATAGGCTGTACTATGCCATTCATAACTGGGGACATCTGGTTTTAGGTTTATAGTGCCTGCATATCTGAGCTGTATCTTACTGACATTGCTACACCTTGTTTGCTGTAGCAAACACTACATCCAGGCCTCCTGGATCTACCTTTGTTTATATGCTTGTTATTTGTTAGCTTGTTATTTCACTGGTATGCTACTTCCACATAATACACAGCTTCTCAACACGTCTGTGACTCACTACTGATATCTGCATTGCTTACTGTACGTACTTCCATGTTACACATGACAGCAAGTGACTGCTTGTCATTGTTGCATTTACTTAATTTTGACACATTGCACTTAGGTTACCTGGCACTTGCTCACTGACGCTTTTATATCAGTCAGCAGTTGTAGGTAATATCAGTACACCCACACTCCCCACTGGACCTTGTTTTCAATTATTACGGAATTCACAATAGTATTCTAGCATGTCCAGAGGTCAGTTGTCAGTTCCCTCCCCAGTCCAGCTGGTGAGTGTGGTACTCCAGAGACAATGTTAGAACAGCTGCATGTACACAGACAACCCCCTCCTCCTAACAACAAATTAAAACTCATGTGAGTGATGCAAGCATATACCAAACTGGAGGCTAGGCTCTGTCTACTCAATACCGCCATAACCAGTCACGTGGCGAGGGAAACCACACTCACTACACTTCCAGTCTCACATAGACCTACCACGACAGCAGAACTAACACATGATCACACATGAACATACTTGTAGGCTCGGACTACAGGTCTGCCTGTGCAGCAGAGACCTCCTAAGCAGACACTCAGGCAACCACTACCACGGAAACAAACGCGTGCAACACATATCACACAAAGCCAATGTGCTGAACACTCACAGCCATTAACAGTAAACAACACACCTCATACACCTGTACTAGGTGCCTCTATCATCAGGCACACTAACATCATGTTCACCAGGCTTAACGAGGTGAGGGTAACGGTGTGCAGCCTGTCGGGCACTATGACCTGCCACATAACACAAACACTCAGGTAACCCCAAGGCAAGTACAGGTATGACTCAGTCAATGTCCATGCTGGTGTGAATGACCTGACACATACCTCCCTTGGATTACATGACATGAGACAGTACAGAGCTCTCTGAGCACGTAGCCCAAGACAGTTTGACCCTGACCTTGAGTAGCACCCTACCCTCACCAAGAACAATGCCACAATATCAAGGCACGATGATCCCTTCCATCAATTGACTGACATACTGGTGTTATTCACAGGTGTGCCAATGCCTGCCATCTTGGGGTGGTATGCTTTGCTAGGGACAGCTTGCACCTGTCACCCCTGCCCTATTAGAATTTGGCGGAGCCTCTTGCTACACCCATAGTGCCTGCATTAGGCAAGGCTCATAAGGCAAACCCACATCCATTTGTATCACAAAGGATGAGGAAGTAAGAGTGATGCTACTCAACACCAGAAGTCTAGACCTCAGGATGCACGCACTCAAAACCCTACTTAGCATTCTGGACATCGATATCTGTGCAGTAACATAAACCTGTTTCAGGTTTCACAGGAGCACACCAGTACTACCAAGTTATAGCTGTTACCATTCTTGTCGGCCCCAACACTTGAACAAGGGAGGGGGGGTATCAGTATTCAATGCAGATTCCCACGCCTCCACATTGGTGGCAAAGTACAACATAGGTGTTAGGCCATTGAGTACAGAAGACGTAGTTGGTGACCTGGGGAAGAAACATGGTAGCGGTCTGTCATTTGTCAACCACATGGCCAACGTGGATTGAAAGACATGTTATATAGCCCAGCTAATCATGAGGGATTCACATGTATGGCAGGGGAGGTCATTGTGCCTCTTTACTCATCCATCATCAGGCCTATAATTGCGTACAATGCACCTTTTGGGATGTACCTAACCAGACACCTACAGCAACTGGTACAGGACAACAGTACCTCATCAAGAGGATGCAATGGCTCAAACAGATGTCATATGCTGCCCAGGTAAAGGAAATCCAGCTGGACTCAGTGGCATACTGCCTGTTCAGAGGCAATCTGTGCGTGCCATATACAGCCATGTCCTACCCAGCAGTAATGAACATGCTGCACCTCAGGCAATCAGAGTCCCATACAGCCACATGCTCAGGAGACCTGGACCTCAGCACTGACATACATGGACATGCTGGAGGGGCATATTCCTAACCAAGAGGCTCCCTTCACTCTGTAATGAGCTCACACTACAGGTTAGGCAGAGTCCCTCATTGACTCTCTTCCATAGGAATCTGGATGAGTGGATGGAGATCATAGTTGTACCCCAGGTAACACTTCTATGTCACTGTTAGACAGAGGCACAGTATACTAACGTCGGACAAGGGCATAGCAGCATAACTTGTAATTGGGTGGCGAAAGACAAACACATTCTATTAGGCTTACCAATGCCCTAGGGCAAATAGCCTAGTATGAACCTATGAACATGTGTGTACTGCTATAGTACTTCTGCAGTATGTTGCATGTGTGTGTGTTGTGGGGGATGCACAAGTAATGGCCAGATATTCCTGCACAGGCGACACGTCTGACACACTCTGGGTGTTCATCCCTACATACTGGATGTGTGTTGCCATCCAACCCTGTGATGTGGACACACATTACTCAGCCTGGATATACATATCCGAACAACACCACAAGCACAGTACACTACCTTGCTATGTATGCATGTAATTACACAGTTATTCACTAGTTATGACAGTGATGCTATCTATGCAGCCCATTGGGCCAGTGGAAGCTACAACACACACCGCCGGCCCCATTGCATATGCTTACCACAGACATCCCACATACTGCATGTACTGTGCACACACATATCTAACCCAGAACAACTGCACACCACTTATTAATCCTGTCCAGTGGACTACAGATACAGGCATATTGTATAACAATAGTAGGAGGCTACTGCAGCACAGGGCAGATTCACATGACAGCAAGGCATCTGTGGTCAGCAGTGTTAAGATGCTTCACATTCACCAAATGCACAGATATTGGCAACATTGTTGCAGACAGTTTAGGTGCAGGTACCCCCCCCCATTCTCCTACACGTGGTATTAGTTATCCCAGATGACTGTAACCTCCCTATCCTCTCACATGTCTAGGTGAGAGCCACCCTCATCATTGCAGAACACATAGCATCACTGTTACGAAATGGTATCCCTGGATGTGTGCTACATTCACCCCTGGAGGACATAGCACCACATGACAGACTGATATTAATCCCTGGCCATACTACGGGATATGTACCTGAACAGTGCCATACATACACAGTGGTCCCACACCAATGAGGAGTAACCTCTACTGACCCTGGTAACTACTGCATCATATGCACAACTGGCCTTGTGTTCTAAGCTATGGAAGTTTTAAGTATGGGCAACATTTACAGCAATATTACATATGTATATATTTCAGGACTATGTACACACAACCTATCTCATGGACATACCTATAGATAGTGAACTATGATACATTTGGAGGTGTCACAGTAAACAGAATATTAACCTGCTACTTTGCATTACCTGTGTTTGTGGCAGCTGTTGCTGTATCAGTGATGCTGCTTGCTGCTTGCAGTTTTCTGCTGCTGGTTTTGCTACTGTCAGTCTGTTTATTTTCGTATTTCTGTTTCTCGCTCTCTCTCTCTTTCTCAGGTTTGTGCAATGATTGTATTGCATGTGTGGAGTGTGGGTACTGAATGCTTTTGTAGGTATCTGCATAGGCCCATGTGATGGCCTCTGCACCAATTGTAAGGCAGCATTGGCTAATTGCATACAGCCAGTTGTGTACTGATTGCATGTCTCACTGTGATTTCAGGACAGTGCTATAAAAAGGTATGTGAGATAGGCATTGCCCTTTCAGATTGTAAGGGCGTGGACCATGCTGGTATGCTGTTGGAAAATGTTCTGTGAGTGTGAAGGTTAGTACATCTCTCATGCTTCATGCTGTGTTTTGAATTCAGGTTGCTGCATTTCTCCCACCTGTTCCCTGTAGTGAGTGTGTATGCATACTGACACCCACAACTATATTTATTATGTATTGCTATATATACATATGTGTACATATACATACTGTCATATATGTACATTAGCTGACAATATTGGGTACAAGCTAACAATTTTCAGGGCTGTTTCTGTTAACATACACTAGTATGGGAATCCAGTAATTGGGACAGTGAAGGTCTGTCTGACATGCTTAGGGTAATACACATACTATATTGCCTTTATCTTCATTCCTACTATTACATGTTCCACTTATTTAGCACTATATTCCTGTATGAGAGTCATGTCTTGCTGGTAGGTCATACAGACTAGTGTTACAATGGTCTTGTGGTAGGGCCTAGTAGTATGCTTGTATTTTGCTTTCAAATTGAGTACAGGGTCTATCAATCAAAGTGCTGGAGGCACCTTCCAGCAGTTAAGGGGTTAGTAGGTCTCACAGGAGTCGGGCTATGTTGCAGATTCTGGCTGCTGCATTTATCTTCACTGTCTCCTGTAGTGAGTGTTATATTTATTTTAGCACTATGTTCTTATATGGCAGTCATGGCTTAGTGGTAGGTCATACAGACTAATGTTACCAAGGTCCTGGGTTCGAGACTGGCAGTAGGAATTTATTTTTCTTTCCAGACTTTCAAAATGAGTACAGGACCTGTCAATCAAAGTGCCATAAAGGCACTTTTAAGCACTTAAAACCAGGTCTGCGCTCGTTTGCGGGGAGCTCACGCATGCGCACTGACGGTGAGCTCCGCTAACACAAGCGCACACCCGCGCTATTTTCTTTGAAAGAAAAG
Source organism: Protopterus annectens (assembly GCF_019279795.1). Taxonomy (NCBI): domain Eukaryota; kingdom Metazoa; phylum Chordata; order Ceratodontiformes; family Protopteridae; genus Protopterus; species Protopterus annectens. Next base: position 141,504,512 of record NC_056750.1, read on the forward strand.
AAAAAGGGGTGACAGGAAAGTGGTGAAAAAAGGGTCACAAAGAGGGTAAGACAGTAGGGAAACAAGCGTGGGATTTGCAGGAGGGATGTAGGTAAGGCCCACAGATGCCCATGTCTTTAGCAGCAACAGCTGTGCATTTCCATGTATTTTGGTGAGACATTTGAAACCTTCCACCCCTGAGAGAGGTGTCAGGACAACATTAATGTTTGTTGTAGAGCCAATTGTAATTAACAGTTTCAATGTCAAGCGGACATGTGTGCGACATGGACAGCTATGTATGGGGCGTAATTTTTTTGTAGGTACAGAGTGCAATTTTTTTTTTTTTTTCCAGGGGAGAGTGGTATGTCAGGTGAAGGAAGTCAGTATAGCTGGAGAGGTAGGTTGGGTAGGTTAACAGACAAGACAGACAAGATGCATACAGGGGCGGTGTATGACACACGTGGGGGGGTTACACAATTGACGGGGACGGAGGTTGGGATATCCAAGATGCATGAGCCCACAGATGGCAACAGTGGAACTGATATCCCCACCCATAGGCAGTTGCCACTGTTCCTTCACAGCCCAGGACGGGGCTGTGCTGGGGGCTGTGTAGGCGGGGCAATGGCCAGGGCTGTTAGCTGTGCCACACGAGCCTCGAGCTGGTGTAGGGGCCCAAGAACGGAGTCTTGGATCTCCCTTCGCAGCACAGACCGGACACCTTGGAGGGTGAGTGGATGAACTCCTCCGGCCACGCTTGCAGAGGGGGGACGGGCCCCATCCCCTGCAGTGCTTCCACCTGAAGGTGGCACAGGGCCACCGGAGGAGGGTTCGGCCTGGGCACTAGTGCCAGGTGCAGTTGCCAGCTGAGGTGGGAGAGGTGGGTCCGCTGGGACCTGCCTTCCCAAGCGTTCTAGGTTTGTGAGTAGTTATGTTAGTTTGGGTTAGTGGCATATTATTCCATTCAGATTAGTTGTAACAGCATGCATTGGTATTCCCATTAAACAAACACCCAGATATTAACACCATTGAACAAGGGGCATATCAATATCACATGCATTATTTGAACAGAAATACACAATCAAACAACATGCAGGGTTGATTAATGGCAACAGGCCATCAGATTTGCAGGTATGAACAGGGCACATGCACGAACAGACATGCATATATTTTTGAAACGGACAAATGTCCATAGTTAATGAAATGTTCACATACCAATATTTATTGGGTGTTGTTATATGGAATTATAGGGTTGGGTGGGGATAGAAAGTGATGACACATTCATAAGTTACACATTGATATACATTTGTAATAGGTACACAATTAAGTTGAGGCTGATGTTTCAAAATGATTTTTATTTGACTGTCATGCTACACCTGTTACAAATACATCACTATCCTACTTATTTTTAATTTGATCAGATACATCATCCTGCTACACTTTGACAGGACAGGGGACAACTATGGCTGTTTAGTCTGTCAGATAATCATTCATTCTATCTGCAAATTGTTTACTGTTATCACCATATACAGATTTTGGCCTAGACATTCCAGATTCAGACACACTGAAATCAGTTTGGGATGTTAATTTGTACTTCCCACATGCATTTAGTTCTGTGGAAACACACTGGGGCTAATATATTCAGGGGTTATTACTACTTTATTTATTCATACATGACCCTTTCTGTCACTCTCACACATCCTGCAACTTCACAGTTCAGGTTGGTACTTCTAGGCTTTGTTCACATATTAGACCTGTGGTGATTCAAACACTTTCCAACAGCCTCACTTCTGTCATGATTCAGCATTTCAACAGGGGATAAATCACACATGTGACTACCTCAGATTCTGAAGCTGTACTCTGGAGACTACTGCAGGTTATACTACATTTAATTAATGGTGGGACATCTGTATTACAGCACTATTTATTTCTATAAATTATTTTTCCAGTCACACTTGCATACTGATGAACTTGTTGCAGCCATACCTGCAAACTTTCAATTCTTGCTTGCACATTAGATTACTTTTAATCAATACACTGCAGTGTTCTGATACATGCTACACTATAATATTTATTTACAAGTACTAGATGGGGTTACTAACCTGCATGGTGGCGCAGCCGCGCCAGCCTACAGTCATGCGTTTTACGGTTCGCAGAGCGGACACCTGCAGCTGTAATACAAAGGAAGTAATATTGGACTACACATTTCCATGGTATCAGCTAGTTGAAATCCTTACATACATGAGTAAAATGTAACTTACTCAGTAGTGGGGCGTTGGGCATATCCCGGGCCTCCTGGATCCATTGGGTCAACTGGTCTTGCTTATGCCGCTTCAGGTCCGCATGGTGGTGACGGACCTGCTCACCAGTGCGTGGAATGCCAGTAGCACTGGTCAGATCACGAGCCAACTGGTCCCATGCCTCTGCCCTGTACGCTCCCCATGAGACCTGGCCCTGCATAAGTTGGGCCTCGTGATGATGGACAAGGAGCCAGACCATGTATCTGGACTCCTCAACGCCCCAATGCTGTGCTCGAAAGCAACGTCCCTCACCTACTCCACTCATTCTGACTGCAGGTCTGTTCTACAATCGGTTCTGGTGTGTATTCCCACCTATGGGGCTTATATATGCCGCTTTTCCCACACATTTCTCTGATTGGCCATTTTGGAATTGTATCTACTTCACTGAAAATGCTTTATCATGCTCCATTCTGGATTTTATCCCATATATATGCTATTTCTGCATTTCTAGGTATTGCTGTCATGGCTTAGTGGTTTAGTACCTTGACTCTAGTGCATGGTATCCTGGGTTCGAATCTAACCACTGATTTTTAATTTTCCTGACAGAAATGAGTTGAGGACCTGTCAATCAAACATGCCATAAGCACTTTTAAGCACTTAAAAGCAGGTCTGTGCTCGTTTGCGCGGAGCTAACGCATGCGCACTGCCAGTTAGCTTATGGGAGCGGCGCGCAAACGGTGTGCGCTGGGATAAACCTTAATTGGTTAGTGACACACATGTTAAGCTAAGCACAGCTAGTTGCAAACAGTTTCAGCCTGTTAAACCGGTGCTTAGCAACGGGCATACAGTTTGCAGCTTTTTAAACACTATGCAGCTACGGGCACTCTGTCTCACAGCAGCTTAGCTATCAGTACATTTCTAATTATTTTTATTATTGCGTTACTTCAATATATATGCTCCATTTCATTCCATTTTACAAAAGGGTATACTTTTACATTTGGACAATACTGTCAGGGGCTTTTTTAGTGCTTATTTACAAAAAAAAAAAAAAAAGGTTGTTGTGTGGGCTCGAACCCTGCCTGCCTACTCTTAAGCCGGCAACTCTACCGCTAAGCTATTTCTTCTTGGCTTACTTTGCATATTTAGTTCTCATATCCTTTTCCACTGATTGCTAACTGCAGTTGCACTAGTATCACTCCAGCGCACACGAGCGCACACAGTAGCACACATTTACGGGGATTAAAAAAAATAAAACAGTTTTTATTTTCATTTTATAGCCTCTGTTCACTTTGTACACTGATGGTCTGTGGGGGAATGTGTTGTGTAGTGTGTTTGTTTACATTTCCATGGCCTCTCTCGTGGCTATTTACTTTCAGCCATTCTACACTTATGGGGGCGTGTCCGCATGCAGGGCTTAGCCTACGGACACGCCCCCTACTCTCTTACACGGACCGTGTAAGAGTTACAGTGTGATTCAGCATGCCTCATGCACCTCATGCATATGCATGACATGCTGACATCACACCGTTTAACTGCAGCCTCCGTGTAAGAGTTATAACTCTTACACAGAGGCTTCCTGAATCTGGCCCTTAGTCTTTTAAACAGTGGGGCAGTTTTCTGAGTTCTAGTATGCTTTTTATGGAATAATAATTAAGGCCTGGTTTTCTAAAACATTTGTTAGAAAAATATGTATTAATGTGTGTATGCTCAAATACTAATTAATAGTCAAAAGAATTAACACATTTTTCATTCTATTTTACATGCACTATGATATATATAAATTGAGTTTCATAGAGACTGAAAAAGATGCTTTTTGAAAACTGCAGTATGCTTTCTGAAACTTGCAAGATACCCTCTGACCTAGTAATTGCTAGCACAGCAATGTTTATGTTTATGCCTTTTGGAAATGTACTTGAGAAGCAGGTGCTTATCTGCTAGGTCAGGAACGAATGAATGAACAATACTATATTCTGTAAATGTAATGATTCTAAACAATCAGCTCTGTTCGAAGCATGAGAACATGTACAGCTGCAGAAGCTTAGAGATAAAGTAGACAAAGGATTATTAGAAAAATGAACTGTTAGCATTGTGCTTGAATTAGCCATAGTACCTTGAAGGGTAACATAACATGTATCTAACTGGTGGTAATCAAGGCCACGTTGATTTCCTCAGGAAGTTTCTCACAAAAATTGTTAAATCAGCAGAAATTCATGGGACTGATAGTCAACAAATGATGATGAAAGACTGGTCTTCTTGTTACGTCAGCTTGGTAGGCTATGTCCTGTTAGAGAATGTATAAAAATGAAAGTATTTCCTGTTTCTAGTTAGACAAACTCTATAATAGCACGTTTTTGTCTCCTTGTTGCAAGATTAAAGTGCCTTAACCTGAACCTACCGTGTTTTGATCATTTTTAAAGTATATTTTTCCTTTGACGGTTTGGTCCTTTGGAAAGTACCTCTCGCTCTAGGCCTAGGTCAGAATTGGGCCCAGTGGCATGCATCCTTACGGAGAAGAGGCCAAATTGGCTCTTCTGTTTTGAAAGACCTCCTACTGAATTGTCGTTCGAAAGTGGCCAGCCACTGTTTCTGATCTGGGATTGGAGGACGAGTCAACGATCCGGTGGATCAACTCACGGAAGGTCAGGTAAGGAGGAATTTACCTTATTTCTGTTTTAAGATCAGGGACTAGTTACAGAACTGTTTTTGTCAGGAAGATTTGCATCTGCACATCAGGGACGAAAAAGGTTGCTATCTTGTCATAGATCAGGAAAACAGAATAGGTAGACAGTTATTCTAGATAAACTGTGAAAAGGTGTAGAACTGTGGTACCACGTGATAAGGGTTATACAAGAAGGCTACATCAACCTACACTGAACTTTTTTCATAAACCATTTCAACTTGACCAAGCTGAAAAGGTGAAAGAGCGTTCGACCTCACGAGGGAGAACTATAACGAGAGGAACGCCATATTCAAACAAACGGAAGAACAGCAGTCCGCAAAAACAAGTGAAAGTAGTCCGAAGATAGTGGCAAATACTTTAAATTTGTCTAGCTTTAAACTAGAAGCGGCACACTATACCCTTTTACAAAAGGGATTGGGTTTTATTCCATCAGCTTGTGACAATATTGTCACTGCAATAATGGACCTTAAGCAGTTTATTAGAAACATAAGTTTGAAATTAATGTTTAAAAATAGCACTTATTCATATACTGGTTGTAAAAGACGTAGTGTTTTTGTACCAATTAATATGCCTGTTTTAACAGCATTTTATAATTTATGTGAAAAAGAACTGAGACATCTGTATTCTAAAAAAGTTAAGAAGAAATATAATTTATCCTATCCTGAATTTATAGCTTTGAGAGAATTAAAACTAAATACAGACATAATAATCAAACAGGTGGACAAGGGGGGTGTTACTGTGATAATGAAGAGAGTAAAATATGTGCAATCAGTTTTAAATCTATTGAATGATACCACAGCATTTAAGGTAATAACACATGTAGATATAAAGAAATGTATTAGCTTCATTAATATATGTATTTATGATTTACAACTTTCTGGTGACATAAACCTGAATTTATTTCATTTTTTTACTGTTCCTTGCCCCAAGATTCCTCAATTATATGGGATACCAAAAATTCATAAATCCCTGACTGAACCACCTATGAGGCCTATTATTTCAGGTAATGGTTGGATAACAGAACCCATATCCTTGTATTTACAAAAGCAATTACAGCCACTATTGGTTAAATGTGAAACAGTTTTAAAAGATACTACTGATTTCATTGTGAAACTTAAACGTTGGTATGTAAATTTAGATAGATCTAGAAATATGCAAAATGATTTATTATTTGTAACATTGGATATTTCATCTTTATTTACAGTCATTCCTAATGACTATGGGGTTAATTCTATACGTGAACATTTGGTTCACTGTTCATCCTTTACAACTAGACATATTGAACATCTTTGTTCATTACTGGATATAGTGTTATCTAACAATGTTTTCTTGCTTGATAAACAATATTATTTGCAGCTTACCGGCGCTGCTATGGGCACACCGGTAGCAAATACTTATGCAAATCTGGTCCTTTACCAGTGGGAAAGGGCATATATACTTAATGGTACTATGTTTTTAAATCCAAACTTATATTTTTATCAAAGATTTGTAGATGACTTTTTTAATTTGGAACGGGTCTGTATCTGAATTATCTGATTTATCATATTTGAACAATACCACTACCTTTTTGAAGTTTAAGATGGAATTCTCTAATAGTTTGATTAGTTTTTTAGATGCCAATGTAGAATACAAGGATGGTATATTAAATACCAGTGTGCATAAGAAAGAGGTCAGTGCTGGAAGGTATTTATATGGTTCCAGTATGCATGCCCCCCATGTTTTTAAAGGTGTGGTTACGGCACAATTGGGTAGAATAAGTAGATTAAATACAGATGATGTATGTTTTTTAAATCAATTAAAATGACACATATGGAGAGTTTATGGATAGTAGTTATGTATCTGATCTTTTGATGGATGTTAAGAATAAAGTAGTAAACAATAGGCATACTATGTTCAAACCTATTTTCTTATCAATTGATGAGTATATAGATATTCAAAACTGTGCTCAGCAAGATGATGGGACTGTAAGATATGTTACATCATATAATATAATGTCACACTTAGTTAAAAGAGTTATAAATAAATACTGGATGGTGTTAATGGCATCTGAGGAAGTTAAAGTAGTTTTAGGTGACAGGCCACAGTTTGCATATAAAAATATGAAAACATTAAAAAGTATGCTGTTTTAAAGATTTTTGGGAAGATACACAAGGTCCTAATAAAACTGATGACAGGTACTTTTTGCTGCAGAAACTGTAGTTGTTGTTGTAGTGACATATATAATGATACTAACAACATTCATATGATCAATATATTTGTGCACCCAACAATAAATAAAACATTTACATTTAATATTGTAGCTACTTGTTCAACTAACAATGTGGTCTATCTTGCAACATGTGTAGCCTGTCCTTTTTATGTAGGAAAAACGACCAGAAGATTAAAAGAACGTATAATAGAGCACAAATCAGAGATAAGAAGGGCATGTGAGAATAATGCTTTATATAAACATATTAATGCACATGGAATAAATCATAGGTTTAAATTTAGGGTAATCGATGGAGTTTATATATCAAGTAGAGGTGGTGACAGGGAATCTTTTAGAAATTAAAGAATATGAATGGATCATTAGACTATTGGCTGATAGTCTTCCTGGTCTGAACTCTGCTATTTCTCTAAAACCTATTTTAATTAGAATACAACGCACTAAGTTGAAATAATAAAACCTAAAATGTTTTATTTTATATGATATATATATATATATATATATATATATATATATATATATATATATATATATATATATATATATACATATATATATATATATATATATATATATATATTTTGTATATGTCCAGATATTGCTTATAGTACATATATTTAAATCATGTATTATTCATTTAGAGTATTTAATTCTAAATGTTTTAATGTTTATGTTTTATTAATTTTCTTGATCATATGACTTTTGGGCTGCAAGTCATGTGATAGTATTGGGTTCTTATTTAAGTCATTGTTTGTGATTTAACCTGTATTAAGCATTGAGGAAGGGTGTATAACCTAAAAGCTTTGCATGTTATATAAAGGTTTTTTCTTCTCAACGGTGTGAGTTATTTGGTGGACTTTTTTAGTACAGCCTTTGGTTTTCAACCATAAAGGGTGAAGCCCAGGTTGGTAAAGATTATTGCCAGTAAATCAAAAACCTTGTATCCCTAGACGATGGATATCAAATTTTACTATTACAGAACATACTTAAAACAAAGTCATGCACTTTTTGTTCCATCACCTATACTTGTACTTAAATGTACTATAGTTATGATACAGTTCATTAATAGGTTGCAACTATTAAATTATTTAAGTTGCTTTAGATGCTTAATTGCAGTTTTATGTATGTATGTGTTGAAAATATATCTAACTCTGCTTTAATTTTCAAGTGATCTCTTTATTCTATTTAAAGTTTTACTTCAGCCAACATCTACCTTTCCACTCAAGGGGTATAGTGCAGAGAACAAATCCTGGACTGGTAGTCTTTACCACTTAGAAGTCAACACTCACACACACACACACACACACACACACACACACACACACACACACACACACACACACAGACACGCATATGTGCACACATGCCCTGGCTAAACACATTTCTGAATTTTGAGCATTATTTTTTTTTTAGTATAGAAACTTCACGACCTAGTCCATGGGGTGGCACTGTGGACCTTTGTTTGAGGTTTGTTAATTATTCCGGCAGATAAAGTCAAATGCAGGGGTGAAAACTAATTTAAATGACATTTCTATTAACTGTTTACTTAAACTAAAATGTTTAGGGCTTATGTGAGGTTTAAGGTTTGCAATATTAATGTAATGTTTTTACTTAATGTTTTAACTTTGGGCCAGATTCAATAAAGCCTACACTAAGTATACACTAAGTGTACACGATATGTATTCAATAAAATTCTTATCACATTTTTTGTGCTTTCTAGTCACTCCGAAAGATTACACAGTGTACATGTAGTCTACACTTTGTGGTAACCTTTATGAATGCCTGTCAATATTTAAAGCTGCAGGAATATCAATAGGAAAATTAAAATTAAGATGAAGAAAGTATGAGTTATATCTGTGTTGTCTGTTCACTCACAGGAGTGTACACTTAGTGTAGGCATTATTGAATCCTGGGATTTGTCTTTATTTTTTATCCTTGATGTGTCATGTGACTAATGATGTCATGTATTTAAACTGAGTCTGTGTGTTGGTTTGCTATTCCAATGAAGTTTCACAATTGAAACAAAAGTGCTCAATTAAATTAGTATTTTTATCTTGACTTGTCTGGTACTTTCTTAGATTGACATACAGTGCCCCTCCCAGTTTGTATTTTCAGTGTGTGCTCTTAGTTATATATGTATGAAGTGCTTACTGGTTTAATACCAGTTAATACATTTTTCTGTTTAAAAATATCATTATGAAGTATGAATAACCATTAACTTGATTATTATGGCTAAAACAACAAGAGAAAAGCTCATGCCAATGCTTAGATACCAATTTGATTACTTCCAGTTGAGTGTACTGAAAAATAAAAGTTTGGGAAACTGGGGAGAAAAATCTAGATGGGGGATGGAACTTTGACGGTCTATAGTTTATGAACATGAGAATACGTTAAGGGGCAGTTCTAATGTCCTGGAAAGAGTTAGTTGTACAACATTCAGAGAGTTTGAGCCACAGGGGAGAAAGTGTCACCCCAGGCCAAGCTGTTCTCTGATATTAGAGAGCCAATGACTTGCTTTACTTTTTACATAAATTTGCATAGTACTGCCGTTTCCCCTTTAAAGCTATAAAATTGGATGAAGGTGCTAGGAATGCAAGTGTTTGCTGTCCACATATTTTTAACTTTCATCAATGTGTTAAATTTCTCCTTTTTTACATGCAACATAGTTATTCAAAATACAGTTGTGTGAAGTAATGTTTTAGGCAAGTTTCCTAAAAGGGTCAATAACTGATTGCTTTGCAGTAACTGCAAAGATGGTTATAAGAGTAGCTGAGTTGCAAGACCATAATCTCTTAGGTGAAATGTGAAAAATTGTTAATTGCCATTTGTATATATGTATGTGTGTATGCACTTATGCATTTATTTACTTATTCAGTTTAGTAACCAGGGTAGAGGACCATTCCGAATGCACCTATATCAGACTCAGCCCAGACAAATAAAAATGACAGTAGAAATACAAGTTCACAAGTATTATCAGTATAAACAAAATGTTATGTGAAGATAGCAATGAAGCAATAACAGTAATAATAATAAAGTACACATTATAAGGGACTCTGAAGGGATGGTTAGAGCCAGGATGGAAGAAGAAGGGAGTGAAACAGTGAAGGGATAGAGCACAAAGTGTAAAAGATAGCAAAATTAAGGTAAGGGCACACATAAATTAACTATATAATATATATACAATGTGTAAGAAATGTCACATAGTGTAGGGGAATAATGTGATGAAGACAAAGGTGTCTGACTGGTGAAGGGAGAGTGAGGGATTGGGTGATGTGTCAGTGGGGGAGGGTTAGGGGGTGTCAGTGGGGGATTGGGTGACATGTCCAGAGGGAAAGCATTTGTGTACTAACTCAGAGTTGACATGATCTTCAAGTTGACCATGGGATGAGGGGAGGTGTGGGCTTTAAGATTAGTAAGGAGGGACTCCCAGAGTTTGGGGTCTAGGAAATAGAAGGAAAGGCTATTGCAGTGAAGTCTGGTTCTGGAATATTGAAGAAGTGGACCAAAGTAATTAAGACTTCTTAGATTATAACTGGGGGAGGGGGGGTTGTCTGAAGATGTTGGAGACAAAGTACAGGAGTGTTCTTTGAGGATCTTGTAGAGTTAGGACCCAAGACACAGGCTACCACTTTGTTAGACACGCAGCCAACTGGGTTTATTAAACATGATATAATTATGGTCATTTCTAGGGGAAAGGGTAATAAAATAGCAAATAGAGTTGCTTATAGTTGGATGGTTTTCCTGGGTGCTGCTACAACCAGTAGAAATCCATATTCAAGCAGACCTAGTAGAATGCTTTTGCTTATGGCATTTCTGGTTCATCTAGAGAGAAAGGGGGACATTTTATGGAACCAAAATAAGATGGAATGTAGGCAATGTTCTTCTCTGTTTGTTCTAGGTGCAGGTGAAAGATCATTGTGGAATCAAACCACATGCCAAGGTATTTGAAGGAGATGGCGTGATCAATGGGGTTGGCAAGATGGTCATGCATAATAAGTGATTGAAAGTTATTCTGCCATTTAGGGGACATACCAGGCATCAGTATGATTTATAATTAAAAAATTAATAAAAAACAAGTCTCACAAATAAATAGTGCTGATAACATACAATAATCAAAATAAATCAGTAGCAACAAGGTGCTCCAAATAAGTATAGATTCATTGTATATGAAACTACAGCTGTCAACTTTTTTTTGCAGACAGCATTTCTCCATTCAGAAAACACACTCTAAAATAACCTGCTGCTATATACACACTTAATGCCAGTTCCTAAAATGACTCAGTAATGAATAATTAATCTAATAACTTTTAATCAATGCCTTCAGCTAGTGAGGTCATTAAGATGAGGTGAAACTCCTGTATTCAAGTTTGTTTACCAGTACTGCAGTGCCTGAAACTTAAAGGAATGCAAATTTTCTTCTATAATATGTTTTGATGGTGTATTTATGGTACATTTCTTACTCACTACATAAATTTAACAGTTTTGAAACCTTAAATGCTATGCCAAAAAAAAAAAAAAAGAAAAAAAAACATGTAGCTGAAGCTGAATAAACTAACTTTGTATGATTACAGTCCGCATAGTTTCTTTTAAATGTACAATACTTAAAAAGATTTTCAAAATTATCAGTTTACATACCTGGATATGGGTGCTTCATTTATGGTTGACCCAGAAGTCATGTTCAGCAAAAATGGACTAAGGAGGAGAGGAAGAAAGGAGGATGGAAGAGGGATAAATAGACGGATGGATGTCTAGATGAATGAGAGATATAAGGAGTCAAGGGAGCAAGAATTAAGGAAGGAAGTGAACAGCAATAAGAGCTAAAGAAGCATCTTTTCCAGGCAGTGAGGTGCAACATGCAGTGACATTCCTGAGCATGTTTTTACACAAAGTTTGTACGAGGTGCAGCTACAGAAAATGCAAAACTACAACAAGTCACAGGGCTCGTTCAAACACTGCATAGTTCCTTAATCCTACTTAGATAAATGAACAAAAGTGTTTTCAACATTTCTGAAACCCGGGTTATAATGTTTCACAAAATAGCAAAATATTAAATTAATAAAGGATTCTGAAATATATGCACAAATCACCATAATAAATGATTGTGAAATATATGCACAAATCACTATAATGATTGTGAAATATATGCACAAATTATTATAAATGATTCTGAAATATATGCACAAATCACTATAATAAATGATTGTGAAATATATGCACAAATCACTATAATAAATTATTCTGAAATATATGCACAAATCACTAATAAATGATTCTGAAATATATGCACAAATCACTATAATAAATGATTCTGAAATATATGCACAAAATCACTATAATAAATGATTGTGAAATATATGCACAAATCACTAATAAATGATTCTGAAATATATGCACAAATCACTATCATAAATGATTGTAAAATATATGCATAAATCATTGTTTCTTAATGTGAGACTGATTGTTTTACTCATTTTTTTATAGCTACACAACAGGGAGGGACAGATAATAAAAAGATCGTGTCAAAGGAAAAAAGCAGTGGTATGGAAGGAATACTTACCACTGCCTTCCTAAAAGAAAGGTATGGGATGATGCACAATGTTAGGCAGGGCAGAGTACAGAGAGCATTAGATGGATACCAGAATGGACAGGAAGGAGCTGGAGAAGGAACTAATTACTCCAACTGAGAATAAACACAGACACGGGCTGCATCCCGGCATCCCCGGTAATCTGGATGCTGTTTTGGAATGACCATCTCCAATGGGTTATTGGTCAGCACAGGATAACTCAGAGACTGAAAGACAGTAAGTATATCAAGAAAAAAATCTGCTAAAACTACAGGTGTATTAGTCTAATAATAATGGTAGAGATAGTCATGGAGATAATCCTGAAGGAAAAGCTGACACTGTTTCTTGAAATAAATCGCTCTTCAACATTGCTTCATGCCAGGAGTAATTATTTAGACTAGTCCACTTTTATGCCTGGGTGCAGGAAGTAATGAATGATGTGATTCACTAAATCCTCTGATCTAGTCTGACTCATGATGACTACAAGGACAATTGCAATATCTGAAGGTAGAAGCAAGAGTGAAGAACTGGATTGTTGCATAGTTTAGGGGTTGGTTGCTGATGGTTGTGGTGAGAGATTATATCCGAAAAAATGGACATGACAAGTAGAATACTGCCGGGGTCAGTCCTGAGTAGAATACTGCAGGGGTCAGTCCTGAGTAGAATACTGCAGGGGTCAGTAATGAGTAGAATACGGCCAGGTGTGAAGAAATGAGGAACTGTATTGCCCTCTTCTTTAATGGCCCAAAGGTGCGGCAGGGCAGCACTGGGCAAAGACTTTAATGGTGGACTTGGAAAGTCTGTCCAAGTGGGCCAAAATGCATCAGTTAAAGTTAAGGCAGGTAAATGTAATGTACTGCACCTGGGACTACAGATCTTGAAGGGGATCTGGTATTGGTGGTCACACCTGGATTAGGGAACAAAGAGCAGACTTAAAAACTATTAACAGCGAATAAAATATGATTGGAGTAATATAGAGTTCATAAATAATGATGTAATACTCACACTCTAGCAAGGTTCTGGTCAGGCCATACTTTGAATAATACATTGAGTTGCGGAGGCCATACAAGGAGGATGATGGTAGGCTGCTGAAAGGGATCTATAGGAAATTAACTTTAAGGGACTGTGGCATGAAAGGGCAAAATGTATTGATGCAGACTACAGGAGGTGAAGTTCTCACTAAAAATTAGAAAAGACAGGGGTGATGTTACATAGATGTGCAATACCATACCAGAGAAATATGGAGAATGTCACTGTGAATGGGAATGATGAGTGGAACAGGGGCACAGACAGCTAATTGTATAGCCTAGCAAATCATTGGAGTATTTCTTAACAGAGAGGGTCGTGGAGCCTTGGGGTGAACTACTAGCACATATGAGCACTGAAAACACTAAAAAGAAATGAGAAAGGGTGAAAAAAGAAAAAGGTAAGACAGATAGTGGGGCTGAAGGCGTGGTAGAATGTTAAACTTTTATGGTAAACTAGATTGGCTATTTTTCCTTCAAATAAATTTAACAGAACATAATGAAATATCATTTCAGTTACCAGTGAGCTTATTACTTGTACTCTACATGTAATCTATGCCCTGTCATTGACCGTGCCATTCATTTCTACATGCAATCATTGTTTATATACATTCTCCAACTACGTCATAATTTTCTTGTGACATTTCTACATTTGTTTTTGCTTTCATTTTATCTTGATTGTAACTTTCCAGCTGTACTTGATGAACAGGTATGACACTGTTTCCTGTAGACTTCAAATTAAAAATAAAAACTAATTAGTAAGATGATGATATATAACCAATTCCTTTACAGATGACTCAAGAGGGTCATTATATGTCGTTCCTGGTTATATCCGATAATATCACATCACTCTATTTCTGTCTGTTTTCAATCACATCTCTCTTAATTAAGTATGTTGCTGCCTGCTTAAGGCAGTTCTCACATGAATTACAAGTTGTGTTATTTTTCTGTTATTTTAGACAAAGTATTCTTATAAAATAGAATTTGTGCAGGAAAGTAAGTCAGTATTTCATATGAGGAAAATAGCTTTATCACTTTCTAGAATTGTTTCCCCTCATTTGCCCCACCTATTAGTGCAAGACGTTTGACTTGTTTACTCAGTGTAGGGAGCAACAAAATACTCAAGCAACCCATGTTGTCTGGGAGGAATAAGTCTGAGGACAGAGAAAAAGAAAAAAGAATGCACCTCACTGATGCCAAATCCTTATGGCTTAAATCTCACCTTGACACTAACACCTCTTTATCTGTTTGAGTTTTAAGCTTCCTAAATGCTCTCCATGCTTTTGCAAGTATAAATAAAATTAACCATAAGGTTTCACATTGGAGATTGAACAATATCCTTAGGGCTCTTCCATTTAATTGTTTTGTCCATGTAAGCTAATAGACTGGCTCCAAATGGACTCCAAATAGCCTGCATTTAAGTCCCAGTGGAGTTTTCCATTCTTTCTTTCATGTATATAATTGTATTGCTGAACCAGGCAGGGTCTCTGTGCTGTCTGCCATGTTACATAATCATACATGGCCTTAATTCCCAGTATACCACAGAACATAAACTTGTTGCCACACTAGGTTTACCTGCTACCTACAGTGCCAGCACATACGTGTAAGTGACAGCTAAAGTAAATGTAAAAAGTGGCATCTTTGAAATATTGTCTGTACCTTTGTCAAGTGCCAGCTCACTGAGAAGCAGCCATTGAAATCATCTACTTGGCAAATGTTTCCCATCGAACTACAAGAAGGTAATTGTCTATATACCAGAATCATACAAACAGGAAAGTAATTAAACAAATTTAAGTACATGCCCCCTGCACCTCCTAACTCAAAGACCACAAAATAATAAACAAAAGGCAGCAGTCCGTATTCTAAGTATGACACTCCTTTAATCTATGTTTTCATGATTTCCGTGAGTGCAGCACTGTTGATGAACAGGCCTCTTGGCCAATCTTGTTTGATGAGTTGCTTCTCGGGTGGACCGTTTCCAGAATGTGATAGGGTGAGAGACAATATTAGGTAGTAGCTGTGAATGGAAGCTGAGGCAATATGACTAAACCTCAGCAATTTAGAGGAGAAACTAAATGAAAAGCCCACTGAGTGTACACATGGTGGGGGGCAGCAGTAAGTAGTGTAATGGGCCAATATAATTAAGGGTCAGATAACAGCAAAACTTGCTTCCACCCCTGCCTCTTGCCCATATTAATGTGGCTAATACATTCTCAGTTGAAAATGGTTTATACCTAGTCAGTCCTTCCTAGTCAATAAATGCAAACACATAAATAGCTAGACAAGAGGTTAATACACTGGGCTTACCAGAAAGAAAAAAAAAATGCAGGTGAAGCCATATTACAGTACAGAGGTGGTGTGGTACCTTTTTCATTTCCTCCATCAATAGTGCCTTGTGTCTTTATTCTGAACAACATGCAAACAGCTAGGGCAATCCCTTGTTATTTCTTGCCAGTTGGATCACATGCATACTTCTTTATTTACATTTCCAAAACAGGGATATCAGCATTTCACAAATACTAATCATGGATGGCTTGCAGTACTGGATACTAGTCAGTAGCCATTTCAAAATTATTTTTATTTAATTCTCCATTTGTTTTTATTTATTTATTCTCTTAAATAATCAACTTTCTTGGTTTGAGAAGGGAACTCTGCATTAACAGTACACATGTTGAGCTCTAATGGCTACAAAAAAAGTCGGCTGAATCAACTGGACATTTAAACAGTCCAGCCTTTGTGTGTATGCTCTTATGGAAGTTACTTGGGCTGGTGCATGCAGTAGAGAAGAGCCTTTCCCATTGGTTCAGGCTGCGTCCAGCAAATGGGGTAGTCTAATTCAAAAGTGAAAGAAGTTTAACTATTGTAGATGGTCTCTAATGTGTGAGAGTTTGACAATTTAATTCTTTTTTTTTTTTTTTTTAATTAAACAGTACTCTGAGCAATCTCTTAAGGTAGAACAGCTAGCCATCCCCGGGGTTACAGTATATGGGCCTGAATGAAATAAGTTGAATACACTGCTGTGGTCATTATTTATATATTTAATTTATTCATCTGCTGAGAATCAAACATCCAAAGGACACAGGGTCAATAAAATGGCACAGTTTGTGTATATGTGTGTGTGTGTGTGTGTTTGTGCATGCTTGTGTGTGTCTGTGCATGTGCGTATATGTGCACACTCATGTGTGTATGTGTATACCAATGAATGGGTTAAACTATGTGTCTGACATCAACAAATCAATATATATTACCATGTTTATTATGTATGACCTATGCACCTATAACCAGTATCACTAATGCATCTAAATCTAGATGTACACAATGTAAATAAGTTTATTGTCTTCATATTCCCCAGATGGGAAAATTGGGGCTTGAATGGCTAGGTTTAAGGACAGTTAGCTTAGTAATCTCCTATGATATGAAATTTTACACTGTTGATTGTTTTGTGCTTGGCTCAATTCTATAATATTCTGTTCAACTGTATAATTTTTCTCTTCAATTTTATAATACTCTATTAAATTGTACATTTTTTAAGTTTTGTTCAGTTTTAAAATATTCAGTTCAAGTGTTTTATGCTCTCTTTTTGAGCCCAGGTCACAGCTAAAACAGTGAGTAGACCAGCCTACCTGCCCAGTTAACAAATAGTAAATGAATTTGTGCAGACTCACACATCTGAGGTGTACACAGTTAAAGTAGCTGCAATTGTTTGGGATGGAGGTAGTCTATGAATCTGACTAACCCTAGTTAAACAGTGATTGATCTGGCTTAATGGAGCTAGTGTATGTTTGAGTAAAATAGCATGAAATATGATACTGTGGCCATTATTATTATTAGGAAAAAGTGGTTGTGCTGAGGTGGTACTGAGGAATTCTGAGAATGAAAGTAATTGAACCAGCTGCTGCATGAGCACAGCTCAACATTCATTGACCTGCCGTAATATAATCCTCTTCCATTTTCAATTAGCCTCACCCATTCAGTTGCTTCCTGCAGTCCCCTTGCTTTGAAATTGCTAGACTTCACTGATATTAATGGAATAAGTTATTTCATATACAGCCGACTGATGACTTTACATTATATTTCTTATTGTTATTTTTTCATAACCCAGATTATTGACTATCTGCCCAGATTATGAATTTTTGTCTCCTGTGTTGCAGTGTGTCTTACGTTTCCTGGTTATGTTTTACTGTTCTTCTTAATGTTGTGTCCTGCCTTGTATTTTCATTGCACCAGGCCTGAAATGCAATACTGCATACTTCCAAAAACAGATGCAAGGTTCCCAGCAGGCCAAAACGAAGTAATAATTAAAATCAAAGACTGACTCAGAGGGTCATTAAATATTTTACATAGTGCTTGGCATATGCTAAATCTATTTCTCTGTCTCTCACTCTCTTAACCTCACTGTCTGACTCAGTCTTATTTCTGTCACCTAAATTAAAGGTATTTAATTTATTTTTCTCTCAGGTTGCACCAGGTTAAGAAATACTCTATCCTCTTCCATTTGAAAAAGTATTATTTTAATGAAGAACTTATGCAACAAGTTTAAATTGGCAGTTCAGAAAAGGTTACTCATTTCAATATGTACTTTTTTAATGCGTTTGGCCCATTTACTAGTTCAAGAAGGGAATGCATAATGGAACCTGGTACTATAGACAGCAATCTGGGAGGGGGCAGGCCCAATGACCATTTCTTTCATCAGAGGAGGGGTAGACAGGCAGGCAGGAAATATTCCAAGATAGGATTTGTGTATCCTCTCAAACATTGGTCTTGTTATTTTATTATGAAGCTACTATCTTGTCAGCTTTGAAAATAATCCTTGAGCACAATGTATCTCTTTATTGAAAGGAAAGAAATAAGGCTAATTAATTTTCTTACTCGTGATTTTTGTTCGGGCCATTACTGGATTGTTTGTTTGTGTCTTTCGGCTTTTCCCGGTTAGGGGTCGCCACAGCGGAACTCCGGTCCACTAATGATTGGCAGTAGATTTTTACATACTGGCTTGCCGGGCCTAACACACAACCTTCAACGAAGGAACGCCCATTCATGCATGTCGCTACACAGAAGATGCTCTAACTGAGAATCGAACGGGCAACATCTAACTGTGAGGTGACAATGCTACCGCAGCACCACCACCACCGCAGTATCGGGCCACTACTGGATAAAAAGGAAAAATAATCTAAAATGCACCTTAGAGCATATATAGGTTCATAGGAAGGTACTAGGCTATTGGCCCTAGGGCCTATACAAGCCTAGCCAAAAATGTAACCTGGCTTTCGCCACCCAAGAAATTTATTTTCCTGTGCCCCTGTCCAGCAGAACCATAGAAGTGATCCCCGGGGTGAATTTCCTATTACCCGTCCAATCATCAAGATTTTTCTTGAAGAGTGCTAATGAGGAGCTCTGTTTGACATAGATAGGTAGTCTGTTCCAGAGTATGGGAAGTCTCTGGAGCAGGAATCTATCCCTCCAGCATGTTCTGTTTATTGTGCTGACAAGGTTTAGGTCCCTAGAGCATGTAGCTCGGAGGGATTGGGATTTCTTTAAGTGGAGCATGTCCATCAGCTCTGGGTTTGACATAGCTTTGTATGTTAGGCAGAGATCGCCTCTGAGTAGGCGATATGTGACGGAGTAAAGCTGGAGTTTTTGAGACTGTCTGCGTAAGGCATCTGTTTGAGGCCAGTAATCCTCTCTGTGGGGTATTTTTGCGGCCTTTCCAGTTGTTGTAGATGTCTTGTGAGGTACATACCAAAAGGGGCATTGTACTCTGTAATGGGTCTAATGAGTGATTAGTAGAGGGGAACAATGACCTCTTTTTTTGGATGAGAAACCTTTTGTGATGAGGTGTGCCACGTAGAAGGATTTCCTGACCACTTTGGCGATGTGATTATCAAAGGAGAGACTACTGTCCACCTGTGTCCCAAGGTCTCTTATCACACTTTTGGTGTTAAGTAGACTACAGCCTATGTGGTAGTTCATGGGTACAGAATTTTTACCAAAGGGATGACAATGCACTTTTTGGCATTGAGCTTGAGACCATGGCTTTGACACCAGGCATCCGTCTCAGTGAGGACCTTTTGTAGGATGTCCACATCATTAGGAGTTTCAAGTTATGGCTCCTAGTTTGCAGTCATCTGTGAATTTAGTTAGCCAAAGACCTTCTGTGTTAGCCGGTACTTCAGAGAAGTAGATACCAAACAGGAGAGGACCCAGGACTGAACCCTGTGGTACTCCACTTGTCACTCTGATTTGGAGTCTGCTACTTTCACAGTGTGGGTTCTTTCAGTAAGCCAGTTTTCAACTCATCTTGTGACATAGGGATTTATACCTAGTTTAGTGAGTTTATCTATAATTCCAGAGTGGAGGATGGTGTCGAACACCTTGGCGAGATCTAGATAGGCTGTCTGAACCATTTTACCCTCATCCGTGGCCTTGGTGACTACTTCAAAGAAGTCTATCAGGTTTAGGAGACATGATCTGCCTTTTACAAACCCAAACTGTGTGGGGTCCAGGGTTTGGAGATCTCCAATGTCTTTGTTTATGAGTTCCATTATGATACGTTCCATGGCCTTGCAGATGAGGCTCATCAGGCTAATGGGGCAGTAGTTCCTGGGGTCTGTTGTGGCCCCCCCTGTGTGGAGTGGGATAACTGCTGTGGTGCGCCATTCAATGGGCACAAAGCCTGATGTGAGGCTATGATTGAACATGGTACTTATGTGGGGTGCCAGTTCATTATGTAGTTCATGTAGAAGGCAGCTTGGGATGTTGTCAGGTCCCATGGATGCTGTGTTCTTGGCTTTGGAGAGTGAAGTTTTTACCTGTACAGCCGTGATTACAGGAACTTTGCATTCTTCCAGTGTAAAGATGGGCCCTTTAGGGGGTGAGAGGGGGGTAAAGTTAGCACTGAACCTATCTGCCAGGATGTTTGCAATATCAGTTGGTTCTGTATATTTAGTGTCATTGTGCTGTAACTCAGAGCAAATCTGAGTGTTGTCATTGAGATTTTTAACAGTTATAGAATGCTTTGTGGTTGTCTCAGTGGAAATTTTGTTTTCATAACTAGCTTTGGAGGATTTTATGAGGGATCTCAGCTTCTTACTGAGGCTGACCAGGGAGTTCCTCTAGTCGTGGGATTTTTACTCTTTTTTGCAACAGTTTCTTTCTTCTGTTGTAGAGTTTATGGCAGAAGACCACCAGATTGGCTTCCTTTTTTGGAGGACAGCATCTTGGTTCTGTTAGGGATAGCATGATCCATGCACTCGTGTAAGTGCTTATAAAGTGCATTTGTGTAGGATTCAGCAGTCGTACCTCTATTGTCCATCTGCATGGGGGTCATTAAGTTTGCCACTTCTGTCTTGAGAAGCGTGAAGTTGGCTTTGGAGAAATTTTTCACAGTTGTTTTCCTAATGGGGGGTGGGATTGGGATGTGGATGTCTAGGATGATTAGCTTGTGGCTGGATCTGACCAACTAGGAGCTGACCTCTGGTGTTGAACACCAGTCACCCATGTTGGTGATGACCAGGTCTAGGATATTGCTGCCTCTGGTGGGGGTGTGGATAAGTTGATCCAAAGTGTTGGAATGGACGATCTCTAGAAAACGTTGAGCAAAAGAGTTGGTACATGAGTAGTTTTCCCAGTTAATGGTAGGGTAGTTGAAATCACCCATTATTAGAGTGCTGGGTTGTACCTTAATATTTTCCAGTGTATCAAGAAAAGAGGAGTGGGAATCCTGGGGCATGGTGGGGGGTCTGTAGCAAGCTACAATCTGGATTGCGGTTTTGCCCAGAGTTAGTTGAACTTGGATGATCTCGGATGCATTATGCTGAGCAACTAGCTTGGAGGTGTGGATATCCTTAATGAATATGTACACACCTCCACCTTTAGTGTTTTGGTCCGGGTTTGGTGGCTGAAAGGTGTGGTATGAATTATAGCCTGGTAATGCAGAGGTGCTCTCTGGAGCTTTAAACCAGGTCTCTGTCACTGCACAGATGTCAATGTTCTCCATTTTAAAGGAGTGCCTCGAGTGAGTGCATTTTGAGGTTTAGACTTCTAGCATTGAGTAGCATTACCCTCAGATTTTGCTTGCTTGTACCTGTTACGGTGGTGAATTTATCATTTGAACCTTGTCTAAAAAAGGCACTATAGGGGTGGCAAGAGCCTTTGCCAGTATCCGGAATCCCAAGGGCGACAGGTGCAGGCCATCTCTGGCAAAGCAGCGTGGTCTGTCGATCATGTCATCCCAGGCAGACAGATACTGGATTCCCTTAGAATGACACCAGAAGCTTAGCCAATTGTTAAAGTCAATCATTTTGTCCTTGTACTGTGGTGTCATTCTGGGTGATGGCAGGATGCTACTCAGGGCTAGGGTCATACTGGCCTGGGCTACAAGATCAGAGAGCTCCTCCATGTCGCTTTTCATGTAGTCCAGGGAGGTACGTCTCAGGTCATTCACACCAACATGGACAATAACAGAGTCATATTTGTACTTGTTGTGGAGTGACCTGAGTGCGTGCGTTATGTGGTGGATCCTGGCACCTGACAGGCAGCTGACAGTAACTTTTTCCTTGTTTAGCCTGGTGAGTGGAACATCAGTGTGCCTGACTATAGTCTCACCTGTAGTTGAGTGGCACATTGAGTATGTGGACTGTGTCATTTGGGTTGTGTTGGGGGGTAGAGGTTGCTTGCATTTCTGCTTTGGAGGTCTCTGTTTGGGAAGATTAGTACAGAGAGCCTCCATGAATGTAAGTGTGTGTTTTGTGGTTCTGTGTGTGTGTTTTAGTGGTGTAGGTTTTGAGGGACTATGTTATGAATGTGGTGCGGTGCAAGTGTTTACCTTCTCCTTGGCTGTCTAGGCCTGTCTTTGGTAAAGAGAGCTTTGCTTCCAGTTTGGCTATATAAGTGCATCTCTCACAAGTCATAGTGTTGGGGGGTAGGAGGAGAGGGTTGTCTGTGTACATGAGGCAATTGTTGCATTGTCTCAAGATGCCCAGATTCATCAGGTAGACAGGAGAAAACACTGGGAGCTGACCTTTAGACATGCCTGAATAGGTGCTTATTTATTAAGTACTAAAAACTGTTTTTCTCTAGACAAGTGAGGAAAGTTGAGTGCTGTAGTAATTTGTAACTTATTTAGTGCTTACAATGAGTTCTGAACAAGTGCTGAGATAAGAAACAGATGAGTGCTAAAACTAAAAAGGTGGCTAATTGCAAGGGAAATTTTGAAAAACAGACTTTATGGCGCCAGGAATAGTTTAACCCCAGTTAAGTGTGGGGGGGGGGGCTTAGAAACTCAAACAGTCCTGGACACAGCAAATCCATACCTGAACTGCCACAGGAAAGGGGGAAACAAGCTTAGAATTTTTTTTTTTCCAGTAAAGTGGAAATGGAGAAAGCTGGAACAGAAGTTAATTCAACGTTAAGAATCTGAGTGGGTTGGCCTTCACGAATGTTGTCTATTAAATTGAGTGAACTAATGACACTAGACTGGGAGGAGTGTCACAGATCAAAAACCACCAAGTATAAAAACACACACTAGGGAGAGTGGGTGGGAAAAAATTATAGTTCCTAGCTGTAGCCACTAAATGAAAAAACAGATCAAGGAGCAGACTAGAGAATGCTTTTAACAGACAAAAATGCACATAAAGGTTCGGACAGAGCAATCACAAACATAAAATACAACTCTCAGTATGAAAAAGCAGCCTGACAATACTAGCAGAGCCTTTGTGAGATGCAGGGTTTATATATAGCAGTAAGAATGGAAGAGTTGGGAAGATCAGATTACTCCTCAGCCCCTGCTATTACCCAATCACTCGTACTACATAAGGTCAGGAGGCCTTGTTACTCTCAATAATGAAGACAATCAGCAGAAAATGGCTGCCAGAAACACAAACAAAACTTCCAGCCTACACAACAGGCCTCTATCAAGATTATGCCACCTGAGCAGAACACAGAAACCTCACTTTAAAAGCATAGAAAGAACACCCACAAATAGAAAATCCAAGTCTCAGTATGAAAAAGCAGTTTACAATTTAGTAATTTAAATAAAACAAAAACAATTATAGTAATGCACACTATTACAGTTCCTAGCTGTAGCCAGTAATCAAAAGTTTTAAACAGATCAAGGAGCAGACTAGAGAATGCTTTTAACAGACAAAAATGCACATACAGGTTCGGACAGAGCAATCACAAGCAGAAAATACAACTCTCAGTATGAAAAAGCAGTTTACAGTTAAGTAATTTTAAAACAGTTTAAAACAGTATATAAATGCAGTGAAACAATAAAAAAGCTTTATAACAGTGCAAAAATATAGTAGATCAACTGTATAGCACAATTATAAGTGCTTCAGAAGTGCAATTCAGTGAAATAAGTGTAAGAAATAACTTAGCCTACTCTTGGAATCTTAAGGAATTTCCACTTATAAAATGCAGAGCCTGACAATACATAAACGTATACCACCTCCCAGCTTAGCAGAGTTATTTACTGTGCTGTCTTGCCCAGGTAAAGTGATTTGCAACGATGCAAGGAAAAGTAAAGCAGATCAGCAACAATGAATTTCCCAACTTAATAATAATTCTGCTCAAGCCATCATGGGATAAAAAGCACGTTAAAATAAAAAAAAATAAATGCACTTCATGCTATGTAGAAAGCAGTAGGAAGGCAAAATGTGAGAAAAGGAAGAAAACATGATGTGCATGGTATGGGGAGCCCAAGATGGGTGGAAAAGAGCAGGGAGCAGTGGAGGTTATGTTTTTGGGGGGTGAAAGAGCAGGCAGAGGGGGAGCCATGGAGACCTTTGCCTGGGGATCCGTTTTGCCTAAGGCCAACCCTGCACATAGTGACTGGCATTTAGGTGCAGTGGTGATACATTAGAACTCTATCAATGTCGTTCTGTGAAATGTGCCAACATAGTGTAGTACACAGGCCTGTTAAATTGTAAGAGCCTTGTAGTTTGTTCAGTCTGTGTGTATTACCCCCTATAAATCTGTACTATGAACTAAAATGTTGTTTAGGAGGGGTGACAGTGACAGGGTGATAGTTACACTAGAAGTGTCTAGGTGTCCCCAATGTGATACTTTACGGGGCTTCCAAAATGCTTACACCATTCCTGGGTATAACCAGACAATGTTATTTTTCTTTTTTTTTTTTTTGTTATGGATAGAGCATAGAGGTTAACCCAGAGTTTTTATGTCTCTTCATAAATTTAAATACAGCAGGCCATATTCACAAAACATCTATAACCAGATATTTAATGTACTAAAGATTTATAGCAAAAGCATTTTGCTTATTATTTCTGTTACTCAAAGCTCCACCTAGTTGAGCAGTATGCCAATACTGTTTTAATAAAACATATCTATCCTGAGTCATGGGGGGGGCTCTGAACAAGGGGTTAATTGGCAAAGAAACTTAGCTTGTGAGACCTCTCTAGGTCAGTAATGAGGGAACTGTTAATTTTTCTCAGTAAACTGAAAAGCCACTTACAAAAAATAAATAAAATAAAAATATTCATGACATCAGTTCTTGTTAGGTAAAGTTATGCAGACAAATATAATTGAGCAATGCTGATGAAACATGGCATACAGTACTGGCACTGAAAGTTTAATCTAATTTCATTTTGTTTGCCCAGTTTATTTGACAATGTGTTATTAATAATAATAACAATAACAGTCGTATTGCTGACTGTGTAGTTTGAGCCTCAAGTGAAGTAGCAGCCATCCACCCATGGAGCTAAGTTCTGAGTGCTCATTTTATATAAAGCATTTTTTTAAAAAAGAATTGAGACTTAATGATGTAGGAGAAGAAAACTGAATATGTCTTTCAAAGGCACAACAAAATTTACAAGCAAGTTTTATGGTTCTTATAAAGACACTGCTGGTTCTATTACAAGTGCTTGTGTCTCAAGTCCTCAAAGCCAGGAACTTGAGCATCCCGGAGCTCAAGCAGGCTGCAACTCACACTGGAACTAGAATACGAGTTTGGGCAAGCAGTGAGGTAAGTTTGACAGCCATGTGGAGTGAGTGGAAGGTGTGTGTCTGTGAGTGTAGACTTGGGAAGTAATCAGGAAGAGGATTTAGGTTTAGGAAACAGGGGGGAAATTTTAAGGTTAGGGAGTGGAGAGGAGTTTAGGGTTAGGGTGCAGCAGAGGAGTTTTAGGTTTAGGGAACAAATGGGGAATTTAGGCTTAGGGTATGGTCAGGGAATTTAGGTTTAGAGAGAGGAGCTGAAATTTTAGGATTAGGGAGTGATTGTGGACTTTAGAGGTTGGCGGGGGGTGGAGTTTTAGATTTAGACAGTGATCAGACATTTTAGCTTTAGCTAAGGGGAGTGAAGTTTTAGGGTAAGAGGGAGAAATATCATGCCTGCCTTATTGTTTGAAGTGGCAAAATAAGGGATCTGTTTAGGAAGTGGGTGGAATTTAGGGTTAATGTTTGGGTTATGGTAGGGCAATTCAGTTTTACAGGTTCAGGTGTTGGTGTTCCTAACTAGCTAAGGAAGATGGAGTTAGTAGCCATTAGAGAGCTTGTCTTTTTGAGAAAGTAAAAGTGAGCGGGGGTGTCACGAGCTGTTAGCATATGAGCACTTGTATGAGACCAGACTTTGCTGTTATAGTACTTTCAGAAGTTATTACAATTTCTTCCTGGATTTAAAGCTTTCTTATTTCTTCATTACTGAAGTTCCCCCCCATTCCATTTTAGAGACATGCAAGAAATTTTACTAATGTAATTTCTTTAAAAGCACAAAAATGATATTTGATTTTTATTGTGTTTTTAAAGAGTTTGTGCTGTTAGGGAAGTTTTCAAATGTCGGGCCACATAGTGCTTTGTCCCATCGAGTGGTAAGCCATGCCGGTCCATTAGAAATGAACTTACTCATATATTTATTTTAGACGTGTTAATACCGGGCAGCCTGCTATAACTTTCCATAAGCCTGTTTTGGAACTGTACTTTCAGTCTCCCCCTCCATGTGACCCCCCTCATTTTTTACATTAACACTTCAAAGCTATCCTTATACCATTCGGCTGTTATAATTTATATGTATTGCTATGACTGCAAGTGTAAGTGGTTTAACAAGTATCGCTGTTGTATTTGGTGATAGAAGATCAGGAGCAATAGGTTCTATTCCTATCCCAGGTGAATGGATTCATATTGCTTTACTAACACTGTAGTGCAGCATTAAGAGATGCTGCACTCCTGAGGGTGCCATCCTTAGGGTTTATGTTCGAACATCGAAAAAAATTTACAGCGAATGGGCTAATAATCGAATGTTAAAGAAAGTTTAATGTACCAAACATGCTTAACAGTTTAAAATAATTCATTGAATGGCCAACAACCAGGAAGTACTACGATGCATAATGTAAACAAAGGAAACCTTTTTTTAATTTGTCCTATTCCCCACTGCAGTGTGATCTTGGAGTTGGTATATATAGTTATGGGGGTGGGGGGCACAGACCCCTCACATGGGACATGTGAGAGCAGAGCCCACCACCTTGGTTGGTTACATTTGCAATATTGGCCAACTATGGCCATTCGATTAACTATTTTTTGCTGTTAAGGTTTTTCGGAATATTAAACTTTTGCTGTTTAACGTACAGTAACTAGCCATTTGCTGTAATTCATAGACTCCCATCCTTCATTAGGGACTATAACCTGAGGTCCCATCTGTCTGGATTGGTGATAGCTCAGGGGGATTTAAATGATCCCACAGTATTTCTTGAAAAGAATAAGGGAAGTTCACCAATATTCTGGCCAAATTTCCCATAGTTAGTATAAATACCTTGTGTCTTCCTGAAAAGTAGCTACTAGCCTAATGTGGCTTAGCTTGGTTAACAAAGGATGCATAAAAAATAAATGACCCTCAAATACATCCTTGATCCCCTTCAATTTGTGGACCTTTTCCATAAATCCGGACTTGTGTAAGAGTACATAAGTTATGAAATAAAGAAGCTAGGTTACTACAAAGACTCATTGTCATTAGTTATATGGGGTCTGTACACTTTTATTCTAAAAAAATAAACTGGTCCTCTTTTTGACTCTCTACAAGGTTTTTGAGGCCACTTCTCTGATATTTAGTGGTCAGAGGTTGAGCGTCATGGTACCTATTCTTTTTTATTTCTGCCGCCATAGTCATTACTCCCTTTTTTCAAATTTTTACATGGGTGAGGGTGTCACAAGCATTAGTCATTGTGATCACATCACCTAGAGCCAGTGTTACACTGCCAAGTGGCTAGCTCTGCATACCTGATAACTTATCTCTGCTTCTGACTGTAAATTACAATTAACATTATCATGACATGGAAGAGACAAATGATTTAAAATGTGATGTCTGCATGTTTCTTTTTTCATAATTTAAAACTATTACATTCATAACCCTACATGTAAGAGTTGTGGATCCTACAACAGAAGACTTCACTGCCTCTGAAACTGGACTTATAAGATGTCTTAATTATAGGATAATTGCAGTTGTTCAACGGGTGACCGCGGTGGTGCAGCAGTATAACTGCTGCCTCACAGCAAGCAGTTCTCCGGTTTGATTCTCAGCTGGGATGTCTTCTGTATGGAGTCTGCATGTCCTCTCTGTGGCCGTGTGGGTTTCCTCTGGGTGTTCGGCTTTCCTCCTACATCCCAAAGATATGCTGTAGATTGATTGGACATTCTAAATTGGCTGTTGGTGTGAGTGAGTGCATGTGTGTGCTTTTTGTAGAAGGCTGGACACTGGGCTGGCAACTGGACACTAAAACTCCACTGCCAATCATTATGCAGACCGTTTTTTCGCTGTGGTGACCCCTAACCAGAAAAAGCCAAAAGAAGAATTGCAGTTGTCCAATAATGTAATATTGAAAAGCATTATGTATAACACATGAAATAATTGTGTGATGACATGCACTGTTGGGAAAGATTTAATTAGTTGCTTTGTAAGTGTGCAATCTGTACAATTATATATGCATTCTTTGTGCAACTCTATTTCTGCATTTTTACGCTAGATCAACATGGCCTAACTTCTTTAATGTCTGAGAAAGATTTATTTATTCACTTTTAAGACTTTGTAGCTCTAATTTATTCATTTATTATTTAGCTCTGCAGGCTCTCCTGCTGTGGCACCCATCTATCGGGTTCCTATCTGCAGACCGAAGACGCATATTTTCAAATGCATCTTGGTCGAACTGACAAAACCAAAACTGCAAAATATCGAAGCGGCATGTAAGCGAATTCTTTCCCTGGGAAAGAATTTGATTGGCCGCTTCAGTACTTTGCCGTTTTCGGCACTGTAGTGCGGTCTCGGAGTTGGTATATTTAAGTAGGGTGGGTGTGGGGGTCGAAGCCCCCCCACTTAATCTCATATTTTAATGTGTTTTTTTTTTTTTATTTTGTTGGAACAGCGATTTTTTTCCCTTGGAAAAACATGAAGGCATTAATAGTTTCATAGCCCCTGCCCTCACTAATGGCATGGACACCTATACTGGAATTTACACTAATGCCTTGTATAAGCATCTGTACAAATGTATTGACTCAATTGTACCTGATAGGATCAAAACAAGATCCTCAAGAAAGAACAAGCTGCCTGGTGAACATCTGCCATTAACAGGTTATACAATAAGAGAGAGAAATTCCTGTCCAAGAGCAGGAAGGAATGGTCTCTGAACTGGAAGCATTAACCTTCTTGGCTTAAACAAGCAAATAAGACCCCCCCCCCCATAAGGCATTTTAAAGCTAACTATGAATCCAAATTAGCCTCCTTCACTAAGGATAGCCTTCTTTAGCTACATCAGAAACCTTAAAGGAAAACTCAGATCTGCACAGAACTGGTTGTTAATGGCACCACAAATACTGAACTCACAGAAGTAGCCAATCTGCTAGATGACAGGTTCAGTGAAAACTTACCCCCGTCCCAATCAAAAATCTCCCAAAGCATCCCTACCACCTGCGCACCACCTAGTATCTCCAAAGAGCAGGTCATAAACGTGCTCTCCAAAGCCAAAAAGATAGCCTCTATGGAACATGATAATATCCCAGGCTGCATTCTAAATGGATTAAAAACAGGAACTAGCTGCACTTCTGGGTACTTTTTTTTAACCACAGTCTAAGCACTAGTTTTGTACCTGCTGAATGAAAAACAGTAACTGTCATCCTGTTACATAAAGGACATACCTCCACAGACACTGGGAACTATAGATCCATAAGCCTAACCAGCCTAATTTGTAATGCTATGGAAAGAATAATCATGGAAATTATCAACAAAGATATAGGAGATCTCCAAATGCTCAGCCTGACCCAGTTTGGCTTCATTAAAGAGAGATCCTGCCTCTTGAACTTGGTGGGCTTCTTTGAGACAGTCCCCAAAGTACTGGATGAAGGCAAATTGGTGCATACAACCTACCTGTGCCTGGCCAGGGCCTTTGACACCATTTCTCACTCAAGCATCATTGATAAACTCACTCAGCTGGAGATCATCCTGTATATTGTCAGATGGGTTGCAAACTGGCTCACCGATAGAGTGCACACAGTCAAAATAGGGGACTCTGCTTCCACCAACAGATCTGTAATCAGTGGTGTTCAACAGGAATTTTTGCTGGGACCCCTATTGTTTGAAATCTGCTTCTCAGATGTACAGGATAAAAACAAAAGGCCTATGGCTGACAAGGTTTGCTGATGATTGCAAACTGGGTGCAGTCATCGAGTCCCCAAATGATGTTAACATCCTACAAGAGGGAGTTACACAGACAAACGACTGGTGTCAAAGTTATGGACTCAAAGTCAATGTAAAAAAATGCATTCTCATCCCCTTTGGCAAGGGTAACATTCCTGCAGATTACCACGTTAATAACACCCTAAGCATGCAATCAGTGGTGACAGATTTGGGCACACAGGTTGACAGCAGCCTTTCCTTTGACTACCATGCCTCCACAGTGGTAGGAAAGGCTTTCTATATCACCCACCTCATACAGTGGTAAGGGCATCGCTTCCAGAACAAAAAGAGGTTATAAGTCCCCTGTACTCCTCACTTATCAAGCCAATAATATAGTACAAGGCTACCTTTGGTACGTACCTTACCAGGCACCTGTAGCAATTGGAAAGACCTCAAAGATTTCTTACAATGAAAATTCAAGGTCTTCAGCATATGTCATATGTTGACAGACTGAAGTCACTGTCACTATACTCTGTCTTACAGACTACTCAGAAGTGACCTCTACCTTGCATATAAAGCAATCTCAGATCCTGCTCTAATGGAAATGCTGCACATTTGTAAATCAAATTGTATAAGATGCACTCGCTCTAGGGAATTCAACCTAGTAAGTGACATCAACAGGACTTACTGTAGATATAGATAAGTCTCCAATTCAGGTGAAGCAGAGCCCCTCACTGACCCTATTTACCGTAATTGTGATGATTGGATGGGAAACCGCAAATTCACCCCGAGAGTTTTACCTGTGTCCCTCTTGGACAGGGGCAGTAATTGTTTACTTAGTTCCACTTAATACCTTGATATTCATGGGGAACAGGGATTGTACTTGGCTAGGCTTGCAAGGGCCTTAGGGCCATTAGCCTAGTAACTTCCTATGGTCCTATGAGGTCAGCTTATGTTCTGGAATGGTGTACAGTGTAGAAGGAACCACATATGTATTAACTGATGGTTAAAGCCAGCCACACTTTTTTTTACTGATCCATGCCTATATGAGTTAACAGTCATACTATTCAGTGCATTTAAATGAAAGTTATAACTTGTAGAAACTGTCCATTGTTGTTTTCCTTAACCACATGCACTGCCAATATATCAAAACTGAATGAAACCAGTCCTTGGTGCAGGAAATATCCCAGGAATATGTGGGAACACTAAAACTGTGCTTTATATCATCTAGTGATCTTATCCAAGAATATGATATGGAAGGGGCAATGCGAGTGTCTTGCTTAAGCTTTATGGAATCCACAGGAGACTACAGCTATTCAACACCTCTCACAACCTCTATTATGTTTCAGTAAGAAATTGCAGCATGCTTTTATCATGGCCGTACGTACTCTGAACTAACCCTGTACAGTGCACAATATATAACAAAAATAATTCCCAAGATTGGAGGGAAGTTTCATGCATGCTTCCTTACTAGAATGGTATCCCACCCAGATACTCTATATACCCACACACACACAGGCCTCGTGCATGCAGAGTGATGTCAGCTTATGTGGCAATGCACTCAGTAATAAAAATATGCACTTTTTGTGAGAAATTATCTTCCCAGAAAATAAATAAAAATGTATGCAGTTCTCAAACTGACACCCATGTTTAAGATTCTTAAGTATGTCTTTAGTTGGTTTATCAGTAAATTATATTTACTGTGTCAAATGTTGGGAAAAAAATGAAAAACAGCTGTAATAAAGAGCCTGTTGCAGCCTTAGAGCCCACAATAGATACTGTTATAGGGCTTAAAGCTCAGCTGGAGAGCTATACAAAGACCTGTACTAAGGACCTCAATCTACACCAACAAATAAGCAAGACTTGCCGGAGGGATAGGACCCTAGCTCAATGTATGACTATGGAAAAAGTTATTAGTACTGGTCAAAGTACTGTTTTGATTACCTTTAAGGCTAGTCTTGATGACTGGATGGGTACACACAGATTTAAACCAGGGTTTTATGTCCAGTCCTGTTGAATTTGGGAGGTGAGCACTATTAAGTGCTTGAAAAGGCTGGCAAACACCTGCTTACAGGTGTATATGGCTATAAGGTTAGGCATCTTATGGTCCCTGTGATTGCTTACCTAGTGTGTTATTGGCCAGTTTAGTGCAAAGGTTTGATATTTTCAGTCTGTTCTCCAGCTGAGAGATCCTGGCTCACCCATAAACAGAAGCACTTGTATCTTACAGCATTTACCCAGTTAAAACGGATAAAATAAAATAAAAATATTATTTAACTGCCTGAAGAATCTCTCTGTTTTGCAAAACAAATACAATTTTGTCAGTTGATAATGTGAGGAGTTAACCAGTGAAATATGGAGGGAAATATGCCTTTTCAGTGCCATTCACTGCAGTAAAGCAATAATTATACTTGGGAGGAGTACATAAATTCATTCAAAACAAGACAAAAGGTGCATGTCAGGTAAACTTCGTCATACTGAGAAATGGGCAGATGAAATAAGACTACATAAAGATTCCATTGTTGAGCAGTAGGGAGGATTACAGCTACATGCATAGTTAAATCCAGAATAAATTAATGTTAAAAAGGAAACAATAATTCAGATATGTTTTACACAATGTGCAGCAATGTCAGGTTTGTTATATAAATTAAAGGAGGTATGACATGATTTTAAGTTTTCAGTGTCTGTTTTCAAGCGTATTGTAAAAGTCTGTCTTACAGAATATCTGTATACAGCTCTTTGCCAGCAGTGGGTTTGCTGTGGGCTACAAGTTTCATCAAAAGAACTGATACCAATATGTCAGAGCTCTCTAAATACTTTATTTACCCATTATAGTACCTCAGACCAAGGATAAAGCACTTAGTGTCACTGATTGGCTGGGGAGTGGGGACAGAGCTGATATACCAGATATGTATGAGGTAGGAGCAATGTACTCCTGGAGTAGGGTTCATATTACATCAAAAGATAACATAATCGAACAGCCGAAACATCGAAATGGCCGCATTTCAAAACTTTTATTGTGGGGGGCTGCGCCCACCACACCCCCTGCCAAATATATATTCCAACTCGAGATTGCACTACAGTGAGGAAAAGGCAAATTTTCCAATCTTTACTGTACTGCGATCCCACAATGCGAACATCGAAATGCGTCCATTTCAATGTTTTGGCCGTTTGATTATGTTATCTTTCGATAACATAATAGGAACCCCCTGGAGTAAGTGACTTACTGTCCTGCTATTTATGAGGATGCATTTTATACAGCTGATGACAATATTGATGAAATTCTGTTTAGCACTGAGACTTGATTTACTAAAAAAATAAACTGGTATCTATTTCTGGCTTTAAAGTGCATCATTTAACCAGATAAAATAGGGGATGATGTATCAGTGTGAACAAAAGGCAAAAGTCATTGATCACAATGCAACTTTTTGAAATCCTTAGTTGTCATAGAAGTTGGCTCAATAAAACACAATGCAATGTTATTCTTCATGCCTTTTAGCATATCCCCTGATTTATACCTCAGTTTATGTAATTTAATTGGTAATTAGTTTTACTAATAAATTCAGTTATTGTTTTGATAATAATGATTGATTGGTCTGCATCTACATCATCCAAAATAAAAAAAAAATAAGTTAATCGAGGGGAGTTTATATAATGGTTATTCACAAATAGTGAAGGAAAGTACTGAAGGCGATAACATTTTGGATTTGATGTAGGTAAGTAACAATCTGAACATTTTGTCTGGTCAGACAGAGCATCTGTTGAAGAGATCTGACCATCCGTGTGTATTATTAGAGGTTTCTCCCAATACATATTATATGAGCACCTCTAAGGAAGTTGGCAGTTATCACTGAATCTGTTGGTCAATTCCAAAATAAACTCATGGAAGTAAGAATCTTGCTTATTTACTTTGAGTATAAAGGAGAAGTGAACTATGACTTTATGGACAACTTGATACAATGGTTTGTGCCTCTCAGTAATGCTACCAGGGTTATCAACAATTGCCAACTTGATGGAACAGTAGGTGTCAAAAGATTTTAATACTCTTAACATATACTGGAAGAATCACGCAGATAAAAGTAAGCAAAAAGGTTTATTTTACATGCATGGAGACATGCTACAAAGTACATGGTATGTCAGCAGTCTAATTTCTGTACACTTTACATGGGTTTTTATACCCTCTTCTTCACGTACACAGCAGCTGGTTACTAGACAAGGAATTTCAGTCAAGGCTATAAATTCACATACTGGAGCCTTAGATGGTCAGAGGACAGACACAAGATAAGCTTGTGCCTGGACCAAGGTAGCATCTGTGCATTCCTCTTTGGTCAGCAAATTCTTTACAAGAAAAACAACTTATTTTAACTTGCTTCTTTGCTTGCAATGCAATTTCACATTTTAACCCTTACTATACATGATACAAAGATGTTGTCACAAAGATTCTTACTACATTTCCCCCCTTACA
Organism: Protopterus annectens; assembly: GCF_019279795.1. NCBI lineage: Eukaryota > Metazoa > Chordata > Ceratodontiformes > Protopteridae > Protopterus > Protopterus annectens. Next base: position 141,539,280 of record NC_056750.1, read on the forward strand.
ACACTTTGTATCACCAGCAATACATTTTATTCATACAGTTTTTCGCATGACTCATGTTCTGTATATTCAGAATAATAAGCTTTAGTTGCAGTGGCAGACAATACATTTGATATTATCATTCGGATGCAAGGAATGCAGCAACAACCCAACAGTAGGAATATAATGGCACCAACACATATAGCAATTAAGACATTGATAAGTACTGTTCCCCAATTTCCAAACCAATTTTGGAAAAAAGTCAGTTAATGGATTTTGTCCTGTTTTTGTAAGTTTAGAAACTTGTTGTAGGATCTCCAGATGGCTGTTAATGTCATATTCATTATCTGTAATGAACGGAGAACACTCGCAAATACCTCCTTTCGCCGCTAGGGTGAAATCGAGCGCCATACGATTCTGCAATGCTACAGTCCTCATTGCAGTTAACTCATCCGTCACCAATTCTAGTGCAGAAAAAGTTGCATTGCTCAGGGTTTTTAACAGTTTTGACAGTTTTCTGGGCTCCCAAATGGATTTTACTGTCCCATAAGCTGGAAGAATACCAGCCCAGGAAATAACATCATCGCCCAAGTCCATGTGTGATAGCCCCTTGCTGCTACTATGGGCCAAATCGTGTTGATAGATCCAGGATGCATCAACGTTACCTACGGGATTAACAGGTTTATTAACAGCACGTACATTTCGTATTTTACCTTGGGGAAGAGAAAATGTATGTCTTATAGCTGGTGCTAAATAACCCAAAAAACAACTACCTGACCAATTCCTCGGTAACCATTTGTATGCTTTTCTACCACAGATAAAATAACAATTATTTACTTTAAGTGTAATATTGACTGGAACAGAGTGATTTCCTTTGTCTTGCAGCCCTTTAAACAAAAGGTCATACACAGATAACATTTTTTCAAAGAAACTTGTGCCATTAATAAGCCCTGTACTATTAACAAGCACTCTTATAGGCTTGAAACTCGTTGCACAGTGCCCATCTATTGTACAGTTATGAATTATTGTTACATTACACTGACTCCATCCAACCTTAATCTTGCCAAATCTTTGAAAACATACAGTTCCATTCTGGCGACCCATGAGGGGTAATGCTATTTTGTCCTTTAAGGCTACATTTGAAGTTTCAAATAGTAAATTAGTCCATGTATCATTTGCCCTCAAAGGGACTGTACCTAACATTAGACCACCATGTACAGTAGGGATAGCCGTGCATATCCAACAATTTGAAACATTAAAAGATAGAGCATATGCATCATCTCTCTTTACTTAGCTAGTCTTGTTTGAAAAATAAAAACGGCCAAAACAGAAAAGTAACAATCACACTTATTAACAACAAAATTAGTTTGGAATGCTTTTGTGAGAAAGGCTACTCCCTTCCGGTATTTCTCTGCATTGCTACAATAGTCAGATAGTCATACAAAACAAGATTACTACTAATCAGTGTTCCTCAGGGGAACTCAAGTTTTTGTCCAGTTCAAACTGTTTTACCAGTTTACAGCGTGTCAGATGGATCCACGATGTTGTTTTTTTTTTTTATTCGGACTGCTGTAGGTGTTGCTATCAAAACATTGTATGGACCTTCCCACTTGGGGGAGACCCACGTCTTCCTCTTGACAATTTTAATCCAGACCCAATTTCCTGGTTCCACTTCCAGGATCCTGTTGTTCTTCTGATCTGAAAAATAATAATTTGTTAAAGAAGTGTTAGTTCTGGTCAGCATTTTCCTCATGTAATCTGCTATCTCTTCACCCCCCTCACGTTCCGCAGGCAAAAGATTTTGCCGCTGCGGGACGTAATAAGGTCTCCCGTATAATAGTTCAAATGGTCTGACCCCTTTTGAGGTGGGAGTGGTACGCATGGACAGGAGTGCCAGAGGTAAGCAGTTTATCCAAGACTGATGCGTCTCGGCCATGAGTTTACATAACTTGCCTTTGAGAATGCCATTATGGCGTTCAACCAACCCTGCTGACTGTGGGTGGTAGGCACAATGGTGTTTTAACTCTATCTGAAAAACGGCGGCCAGCTTTTGAATAACTTGGTTTACGAAATGTGTGCCATTATCAGAATAGATGCGTGTAGGTAGCCCAAAATGAGGGATAATGTTATTTGTAAGGGCCTTGGCTACCGACAGTGCATCTGGGTGTGCTACCGGAAAAGCTTCAACCCATTTCATAAAAGCGTCAATAATGACTAACACAAATCGCTTCTGTTGAACAGGAGTTAGTTCAATAAAATTCATGCAGATTGTGTGAAATGGATACGGAGGCAGCGGAAAAGCTGCTGGGGTGATCCGCACCCCACCACCATGGTATCGTGCACAAAGCAGGCACGATAAACAAAATCGTTTAGTGTATGCTATAAAGCCCTTGATCCAGAAAATTTGCTGGATCATTTGAACCATAGCAGCAGGGCCCAGATGAGATGGGCCATGCGTCACTAATGAGGCATACCTAAAAAGGTTTGTTGGCAAGACATACTTATCATTTGGACCTACAAAAACTCCCTCCTTTTGAATAGCCCCATATTTAATCCATCGCTGTTTTTCCTGAACTGTACTAAGTTCCTGCATTACCTGTAAAGTTTGTAAATCAAATTTATCTGTAGGGTGAAGTTCCTTCTGTGTGGTCTCGAGTGCAAAAGTAGAGGTTAAGGCTACACTTTTTGCAGCTTTGTTAGTCAGTGCATTTCCAAGTAGTACTGGATCCTTGGCATTCGTGTGCGCTGCGCACTTGCAGATGGTCAGTCCCCGTGGCAGTTGGACAGCTTGTAAGAGGCTAAGGATTAAATCCTTGTGGGTTATTTCCTTTCCTGAGGCCGTAACCATTCCCCTATTTTTCCATTGCTGTGCAAAGACATGGACTGTGGAAAAAACATACTGACTATCTGTGTAGATAGTAACTGCCTTATCCTTAGAGATGGTGCATGCTCTGGACAAAGCAATCAATTCGGCCGCTTGTGCGGACAGGTTCCTGGGGAGGGGTCTTGCCTCTAGTACCGTAGTCTCAGTTGTGACTGCATACCCTACTTGTGTGATACCTGCCTCGTTCTTACGTGCTGACCCATCTACAAACAGGGTCCAATCTGAATTTGCCAAAGGTTGGTCCTTAAGGTCTGGTCTGGGTAAGACATTAGAGTGTATTAAATCTAAACACACGTGAAGGGCACCATCGTCAGCTGTAGGTAACAGCGTGGCTGGATTAAGAGTGGTGCATCGCTCAATGGTCATGTGTGGTTGTGATAGTAACGTTGTCATGCAGGATAAGTGTCTGTTAGGAGAGAGAAAGGTAACTTTATCCTGCAGTAGTATTACCGCGACAGAGTGCGGTACTCGTAAGGTAAGGTCATGAAACAAAACTAGGGTTGCAGACGCTTGCACAGCCTGTGCGGCTGTGACTACTGCTTGTACACTGTGTGGCAAAGATAGTGCCACTGTGTCCAATTTACTGGAATAAAAAGCTAATGGTCTCAACTTATCCCCATAAGTTTGCAACAGAACCGATGTCATAAAGCCCTGCTTACAATCTACTGTCTGAACAAAGGGTTTTGTATAGTCAGGGAAGCTGTATTGCAGATCCTGCTATCAACTGTTTTACCCTAGTAAATGCCTGTATTGCCTTATCCGTCCATTGCAGCGCGTCATGTGCTGCCATGGGAAGTGCGAAAATAAGTTCCGAAAGTGGACTTACTTCCTCTGCATAGTTGGGAATCCAACTACGACAAAAATTTGTTATTCCTAAAAATGACATCATTTTTTTTTGTGCTGGGCATTGGTGCCTGTAAAATAGCTTCTTTTCTACAGCTATCTAGTTGTCTACCAGCAATTGAAATGGTATAGCCTAGATACCGTACTTCAGTTTTACAAAATTGTAATTTAGATTTATTTACCTTATGTCCCTCTTTCGCCAAAAAATGCAATAACCGAATAGTTTCGGACTCAGACAGCCTCCATGGGTGCAGCCAGTAAGATGTCGTCCACGTACAATAGTAGATGACAGCCATGCTCTTGTTGAAACTGTGCCAGGTTTGTCGACATTTCTTGCGAAAAGAGTGTAGGGCTTGCACAATATCCCTGCGCTAGTCGTGTGTATGTGTATCGCTTACTCAAACGTAAAAGCGAACCAAAACCTACTATCTTCCTGTAGGGGAATAGAAAAGAATGCGTTACTAATGTCAATAACAGAAAAATACTTATCCGGGGGAAGGATATCATTTAACAAAACAGATGGATCTGGGACCATAGGAGCCCTTGGCACTACAGCAGCATGTACAGCCTGCAGATCCTGTACCATTCTCCATGTCCCATCCGGGTTCCTTACTGGGAACAAGGGTGTGTTACACAGTGAATCTGTACATGGAATTAAAACCCCAGCTCTCAGTAGAGCCGTGATCACTGGAAAAATGCCTTCTTCTGCCTTTTTACTTAATGGATACTGACGCTTATGAGGTCTAAAATTGGATTTTGGAGTTATTTTAACCTGTCCTGCTGTTTTCATTAGCCCAATGTCGTGCTGTCCTAGGGACCATAAGGATTTTGGTACTGACTGTAGTTTTAATTCTTTTTGTGGGGTCAGAAAGCATAGTCAGGATGGCATGCCTCCTGTCGGTGTTAACCGATCTTCTCGAAGATGTACCGTTGGTCTGACCTGGGTTACCCAATTTAACTTCTGTACCTGAACCCCCTTACCTGCCAGCTGTTCCGGTGTCATTTTTGACCAATCAGTAACCTTTTTCCCAACTATATACCATGCCGTCTGTTTTTCCCTAGTCACAGATACATGTGGGATTGAGGCATTCTGAAAAAGCTGTTGCATGTCTCTTGTGAGACTACAAGTAACTGCAGAGTTCCCTACCCTGTCCCAATAAAGATTTTGTAATAGGATCCTGGTCACCTTGTGTTTAAAAAATTGTTCCTAATACTTGGGATCAGGTCCTACATTTTTCCTGTAATACATTGTACAGTGTAGTTGTTTGGCAGCCTCTGGTAACTGAATAGCCGTACTATATTTGCTCAAAGCTAGGTTAGTTAACTCATTGGCCACGCTTTGTGGTCCTGTTTTAATAAGATCATTACTATACCAGTAATGCAAATCCCCTTGCCCTCCCTGCAACATTTCATCCTGGATTTTCATACGCTTAGCCAAGATTCCTGATGCAGTTGGTACTGCTGCTATTTTAAAAACATGCATCAAATCCCTTCCTAATAAGTTAACAGGGCAAATCCGAGAGACAATCACCCGAAATCTAATAGTTTGATTAGTTTCAGGGTCCGTAAACCATAAAGGTTTAGACAAAGGTTCCTTATAGATGCGGCCGTCGGCCGCTTTGACTAATACATAGTCATCAGTAGTCACATTGGACGGCACTGCAGTGTGTTTCAATAAGGTCCTAGAAACCCCTGAGTCACATAGAAATTTTACGTCCCTCCCTTCAACCTGTAATATGATTACCAGTTGCACTTCTAACTGCATAGTTGTAGCTAGAGCTGTCAGGCTAACAACCTGATATTTACCTTTTTCTGAAAAATCAGTTATCTCATGTTCCCATCCTGCACATTCCCTTTTACCTTCTTTATTCACATCCTCAAAATCATCCTCATTCTGTATTACTGACTCTTGCCAGTTGACCTCAGCACCTGGGTCCGGTTCGTCCGTGCTGCCATCATATAGTCATGCTGAACCATGATCTGGAGCAGCAGCGGATTTCCCGGGATTCCGGCAATCTCTTGCGAAATGCCCCTTCTTACTGCATTTAAAACATTCCCCCCTCTTTTGTCTGCCTTCGTAATCTTCAAAATGTCCTACATTCCCTCTCCCTCTTCCTCTACCCTGTCCCTTTCCTCTACCTCTGTTGGACGGAGCTTACATTAACATAAGTGTCCCATCCGCGCTCACCGTAAAGGTTTGAGCCTGTTTTCTTTTCTTTTCCTCAAGATATTTTTCTGCATGTAAGGGGATATGAGTCTATGGACAGGGTATGTACTTTAGCTTCTTTTTGTTTTTACTCTGATTTGTCTATACTACGGTTACGTAGTTCCAGAGTCTCCTCTGCTTGTTTTTTGTAAAACTACGGAGGGTATTTTTCCCTACTTCTCTGCCTCCTGTAAAACTACGGAGGACAACTTTTCTTGATTTTCTGCTTCTTTTTCCTGATACTGGGGTGGACCGACCATTTCTTTAGGGACTTCTGGATACAAGGGTGGGGCTGTTGGCTTACGACAGACAACAGATGTCTCGTCATCTTCTTTATGGACAAAAAATGCACCTTTTTGCACTCGAGCCACCACTTTCCTTATTCAAAAATTGTTCCCTATGTCTCTTATTAGCTTCTTTTAACCATTTCTGTGCTTGAGGGAATCCCACCTTTACTGGATTTTTAACTTTGCCTCCTATGTCCCTACGCAGATCTCTCACCAAATTTTGACATTCTGATCTATTTAAGTTACCACTAAATCCATAATTTATCTTTCATTTTTTATGTATTTTAAGTTTTTTTTTTTTCTTGGATGTAATTTAAACATATATTCCTCATCTTCAGTCCTTTTATTTAAGCAGCCCTTACTAGCACAACAACTGCTTCCTATTCCCATTTTTCTTATTTAAAAGAAAAACTGTTTCCCATTTTTCTTATTTAAAAGAAAAACTGTTTCCTTTTCCTGAGATCTCTACCAGTCTTTTGTAAAATTTAAACAAAAGAAATTCCTTTAGGACTAGTCCCTTTGTTCTTTTTTACAAAAAGAAAAAAAATGTTACGCTTACCTTTCTGCGGTTCTTTCACCCCATTAGTCACCGTCCCACGGATCGAATCTAAGAGTGACTGGCCTCTACTTACGACTTCTTCGTTGGAGGTCTTTCCGTTCAAGGGAGCCCGAGATTTGTTCTCCCCTTCCTGTACAGGTTTTTCAGTCCCTCTTATGCGATTCGTACCATGAAGAGGTGGCCCCATGGTCTTGGGCGCCAGAAATGTCAAAAGATTTTAATACTCTTAACATATACTGGAAGAATCACGCAGATAAAAGTAAGCAAAAAGGTTTATTTTACATGCATGGAGACATGCTACAAAGTACATGGTATGTCAGCAGTCTAATTTCTGTACACTTTACATGGGTTTTTATACCCTCTTCTTCACTTACACAGCAGCTGGTTACTAGACAAGGAATTTCAGTCAAGGCTATAAATTCACATACTGGAGCCTTAGATGGTCAGAGGTCAGACACAAGACAAGCTTGTGCCTGGACCAAGGTAGCATCTGTGCATTCCTCTTTGGTCAGCAAATTCTTTACAAGAAAAACAACTTATTTTAACTTGCTTCTTTGCTTGCAATGCAATTTCACATTTTAACCCTTACTATACATGATACAAAGATGTTGAACACAAAGATTCTTACTACAGTAGGCTTTCACATTTTAAGTGTAGGAATAAAAGACCATGGAGCAGCTCCAAGTCTCATCTTACTCTGGATAATAAGCAAAAGTATAACAGAGTAAAAAAAAATGTTCTTAAAATTGGTTATTAAAGTGTGATCTGAATATGAAGTAAAATTGACTAAATGCTACTGACAATCATAAAGCCTTAACCATTTAAGTTCCTTTGGGGAAAATGAAATATCTGAAGTCTCCTTAAAATGGACGGCAGTTTCATTACTGATCCTGAGAATCTGGCAAATACTTTTGCAGAAGGGTTCTTTCACGGATTGCATGCCTAAAATTCTGTTAATCCAAACAGAGTTATCCTCAATGGTATTTCCCTAATAAAAACAGATGCTGATATATGAAAGGCATTAAGTATCAAGTCTGATTCTACAGCTGGCCCAGATGGTCTAAACATTTAATAATTGAATAACAGAGTCATTATTGCCATATTTAATCTGTTTCAGTGGTCTCTAACAGAAGGTTATGCTCCGTCCATATGGAAGGAGGCAGTTGACATCCCTATACAGAAACGTCATCCTAGTCCATGCACTGATAACTACAGACCAATTAGTTTTACTTGTATACTCGGGAAATGTTTTGAGTATGCTATATGTTTATCACTCAAACCCACGTTTGATTTTTGCTCTGGCATCTAGCAGCATGGCTTTCTACCTGGTCATTTCCATATCACTAATGTCTTTCAGCTTTTCCTGGTTAGGGGTCGCCACAGAGGAACTCTGGCCTGCTAATGATTGGCAGTAAATTTTTACCGTATCAAGTTGCCAGCCCGGCACCCAACTTTCAGAGAAGGCACACCCACACACACTCGGACCTACCTGCATGTCTTTATAGTCACTCGACCGCAGGGAGGACATGCAGACTCCACACAGAAGGCACTCCAGCCAAGAATCAAACTGGAGAACCTCTTGCAGTGAGGTGACAATGCTAACCGCTGCACCACCATTTCCATATCACTGATGTAATTCAACTAATTCACTAATCTAATTAGTTTCTCCAAGATATCATAAATTCGATTTACTTGGTTTGGGCACTAAATGCAGTATATTTACACTTTGCAAAAGTGTTTGCCTCTATCTCACATGGAGGTTCTACTGACATCATGAATAAGACCAATATGAACCTGTATGTGATTAGATGGGTTACCAACTGGTTGCTAAATTGGAAGTGCAGAATTACAATTAAAAACAGTTATTCAAACCACAAGTCTGTTTGTAAAGGTATTCCTCAAGGGTTCCTGGAGGTATTCTTTTACTTTTTGGCTTGTTGATGTTGGACTGCCCATTATCAGAAAATGTATGGTTCAGCAGATTTGCTGATGATATTAAAATAGGTGCACAGTCACCTAAACTGAGGATCATCAATCTCTTAGTAGTAGTTTGCAGCTTAACTTCATGTGTAAGAAATAAGAGTATGAGGTTTTACAACAGTAAGTGTATGATGATTCGCTATGGATCAGTTAACCTCATGTACCTGTATATACTGGATAACTAGATCCTTTGATCTGTCAGTATACTTAAGGACTTGGGTATACTATTGGCTTCTACACTGAAATTTGATGAGCATATCAAACTAATGATTAGGAAGTGCCATGGGCTTAGTAAAACCATCTGATGATGTTTTTACAGTAGAGACAAAGATGTCATGATTAGGCTTCATGCATCGAGCATTCACTCAGTAAAACAGTACTGCAGCTCTTTTTGGAGATTGAGAGTCTCTCATTTGAAAAACTCGAGCACATTCTTTGATAGGTTACAGATCACTTACAGGTGATTTAATTTTAGTTCACAAATTTATTTATTTTTATTTTACATTTGTTGACTGGGATAGTCCGACTGCATATATGTCCATTTTCAGCGGAGGCCTGTGGAGAAAAGCTCCAAGATAATAATACACATCGAACATTTAGTAAATGCTAGTTTCAAGCAGATTACCGTCATAAGCAATACCAGCATTTAGCACATATAGTACTAACTTACTATAAAACACTTTACAAAACATATTATTTTCAAAGTTATATATACATAACATTACATTCGGGTTTAAGACGCATTGAGCAGCAGTTATACAATTGACCCTTCCTGAAATGGTGTGATAGAAAAAAGTTAGTAGTGGAATGTAAGGCACCTAAGTAATAGAGAGGTCACTAGTCGGGGTTAGTGCAAGGACATAACCAATGAGTTTTGAAGTATTTCTTGAGTTTGTTTTTGAATCAAGTTAGTGAGGGTTCCAGGGTCAAGTCAGCTAGGAGTCTGTTCCATGTTTTTCCAACAGAGTTGGCTAACAGAGTCCCCAGCTGAGTAGTTGGATTTGTATGTTTGAACTAGGGAGTCTAGTGGATGATCACAGTGGCTGGGTGCTGGTGTAGGGGCTGATAATATTTTTTAGTGCAGGTGTATTTTCTGGTTGGTAAAGGACTTTATGTGCCACTATTAGCTGGTTGAACTGCAGTAGGCTAGGCAGTTCAAGTCATCCTAGGCGATTTAGGTTGTGACAGTGGTGTGTCTGGTAGGTTGTGCCAGTAGCAAATCTGACAATGTGGTTATACCAGGATGATAGTTTATTAATATCTGTTTTGTTTAAGTTGGAGAATAGAGGGGAGGCGTAGAGAAGAGTTGATAGTAGATGGGAATGGGGAATTGCAGTTCTAGCAAGTGGGGTAAGGAAAGGTTTGATGCTGTAAAGAGATCCAAGTTTTTATTAATGGTTTTGATAGTTTGATTGATATGCGCATTCAAACTTCAGGTTATCAACTATGACACCCAGGAGTTTAGTTTGGGCTTCCGGGAAGATGATCGTGCCATTGTTAGCGGTTATGTTGAAGGATGGCAGGGGCAAATGTCTACATGATGAAACATGATGAGGTAGGAACACTGGGTATTGAGTTTGTAATTCACAGTGCCAACACAAGGAACAACTTTATGGTTAGTTTACCAATTGTTAACTCTACTGAAAAACAAATTTTTGCACGATAGAGGGGGGAGGATATGAAACTTCCTATCAATACAAATAAGACATATTGCTGATTTGGATACATTTAAGGGGCTATAGATCAATGGTTTAAGAACATTACATTTGCATCAGGATCGATAAGGCAAACTTAAATGGCCTGTATAGTTCCTGAATTTGTATGTAGACTCACTGAATATCATTAAATTAGATAACTGGTCTAGACAAGCAGAGAACAGAACAGGTTATTGTTGTCTAATCAAATGACCAACCTGAAAAGATACGAGTACCACAATTGCTTGTAATTTTGGATATGGGAGAAGGCTTAGACAAAAAAAAAACACAGTTTTCCTAAATGGTATTTAACCAATAATACGAGATGCTGATATAACTATCAGGGTATTAACATGTGGTTCATAGATTACTAGGCTAACAGCTCAAGAGCCCTTACAAGCCTAGCCATTATTACCCAGATTTACCCAGATTTTAGATACCTAAGGGCTACAGGATATCTTAGGTCTATGTCTATGCCTGTGGGTATTTCACAGACTGCCCCTGTCCATAAAGGACATAGGCACTACCCCCAGGAGTGAATTTATGATTCCCCTTCCTTTGATCCAAACTGCATTTTAAGAGGGTCAGGGAAGGGCTCTGCTCTACATGAATAGGTTGCTTTATCCAGAAAAGGGTAATTTGACATACATATCTGTCCCTCCAGCAGGTTTTGTTCACATCACAGGCCAGGTTTAGATCCTTGGCTTGGGTAATCCTCATGCTGTTTGTTTTGAGAATCTAACAGTTCCATCGGACTAGATTTGAGACTGCCTTGTAGGTTAGGCATAGATGATCCCTTAATAGTAGAGTAAAGGGACAGAGCTTCTAGGTGATTCACATAGGATAATTTTTTTTTTTTTTTTTGTGAGGAACCTCTCAGGCCAGTCACTCCAGTTGTAGAAAGTGTCTTGTCACGTACATGCTGAAAGGTGCATTGTATTCAATTATTGGTCTGATGAAGGCGGAGTATAGTGGGACTATAACTTCCTTGGCTCTGGATGTCATAACCTCCCTTATATGGTGTGCCATTTAGAAGGACTTCCCCATTGCTGTGGACACGTGGTGAAAAGTTTCAGTTACTGTCTATCTGTACACCTCTCAGAGCTCTCACCACTTTGCTATTATTGTTGGAAGTTGCAGGGGTATTGCACTTCCTAAAGGGTATAATTATGCATTTTTTACATTTAGTTTTAGGACAGGGGGTCTGGCACAAGTAATTGTCTGAGTCAGACTCTACTGAAGGATATCCACAGTGTTGAGGGATTCAGTGACTGGGACCAATTGAGGCCGTGTTTTTAGCCTTTCAGACTGCAGTGACAACCTGTTCTTTTGTAATAGCTGGTAGAGGAATGGTGAAAGGTGTTTCCTGGGAGGTAACTGGAGGTGACTGAGGGGGATGAAATTCAAACTAAATTTATCGGTCAGCAGATTTGCTATATCTTCCAGTTGTGTATAGATGGTGCCTTCTAGAACTAATGCCACATATTATTGGGTATTGTTTTTAGGACTGTGGACATAATTGAAAAAAATGCCTTAGTTATCCTTTGCTTGGAAGACTATTTTTGTCTCAAAGTTGGCTTTTGAAGACTTGACTAGATCACTGATTTGCTTGTTTAAACTAATGAGAGTTTATTTGCCCTGCTGTGCACACCCTCACCTACTTCTGGACAGGATTTTCTCTCTTTTTTTTGTACAACCTAGTTATACCAGGGTGGCCTGTTTTTACAGTTTGATTTTAGTTTACATTGGCGTATTACTGCTATTTCTATGCAGCTGTTCATATTACCGGTAGTACAGTGATTTTGTGTACACCTCTGCATAGGCCTCTGTATTTTCTGGGCTTGTGATAGCCTGGAAATTAGCTATGCCTTCACTTAATAGGAGGAAGTTAGCCTTAGAAAAGTTCTTAAAGGTTAAGCAACTCATACAGAACTCGTCTGTAGCTTTACTGGGAACTAGCATGACAGTCTCCACAGATTTAGTACAGAAACCAGGATTAAGGTGGGAGCCTGTTTCTTCTGCAAGCTTTTATATTAGCCAAGTTAGCAGTTTCAGCAAGTTTTGCATTACTTTATAATTTTTCTTTAGTGATGCTTGTAGAAGTCATTGTACTTGTGATAAACAGCCCCAAATACTTTATTTTGCAGGGTATAATTCCCTTGCAAAGACAAATCACACCAATTAAAACAAGTTAAGAAACATAACAAAATGCAGGATGAAAATGATCAAAATAAAAAAAATCCATGAAAAGGACGATAATTCATGACAAAAATATGAAGGTAAAAGCATTCCCATACTTCTTTATGATCAAGTAGAGAAATAAAATCCAAATACCGAAGGTACCAAATAAGTCACTAGTAAATCCAAACAAGTACCAGAGGTGAAACAATAAAGCCACAGATGGAAGTAAATAAAAAACGCCGTTTTTAATGCAAAACCAAAATACCAGGATATTTAAAAATAGCAAAACATTATTTAGTATACATTTTGAATAAGTAAGCTTGACAGGTTTAATAAAATTCATTGGTTAATTGATTTGATGATGTCATCAAGTTTGGAGTATAAAACTGGTTTAGTTTAACACGTGCTCACATCTGAAGTGTAACGAAATAATTGTACGACGTTAATGTGTTTTGTTATTGTTTTTAAATATACTGGTATTTTGGTTTTGCATTAAAAACGGTGGTTTTCTTTACTTCCATCTGTGGTTTTATCGTTTCACCTCTGGTACCTGTTTGGATTTACAAGTGGAGAAATACCATTAAACGTTCCCATGAAAGGGGAAAAACAGCCTTGCATAAAGGGTGAAGAAAGTCTTTGGTCTTTATTACAAAGAATAAAAATGTACCAGTCCTCTCTACCAACAGAAGTTGCCAATATATCCAATAGTGATAAAGATGTTAAAAAAAACACTTGCATCAGTTACTGCTCTTTCCGAATAACAACATTCTTATGCTCAAAAATCATTGCAGTTGTAGTTTTTGTATGCAGTTTTCATTAAAGAAAACAATGGACATGTAACATTCAAGGAATATCCCTTTCTACCTACTGGCAGTCGAGACTTTTAACAATTTTGGAATTTTTGTCAGCTCCCTCTTGGAGATTAGCTGTTGAAGGTTAGTTTGTAGGTGCATACTAGGCTAACTGCCCTGAAGGGCCATTTTAAGCCTAGCAAATATCCCAAGGTCAGAAGAGCAGATGAGTTAAAAAGTATATTACAACCATTAAAAGGATCAAAACAGGTAATTGTCCATCAGCTGTAGGAGCCAGACCCATGAGTCCTAAGCAATATACTTCATGAAACAAAAGCTATTCAGACTGCTTATATCTGACTGATCACCTTTTTAATGAATCCCATTCATTTTGGACTTCATCACTACATTTGAATGTGGGAAGCGCCCCCTCCGCCCCACACACACGCGCGCACATGTCCTCATAACAGTAGAATGCAGGGATGCCTGTAGGAAGAGGCATCAGAAATGGAAACCAAGAAAAGATTCTCACACTTTCTAGAAAGCTACTAAGTCACCATCCGGAGTACTGAACATATTTCCGGATTTTCATAATCATGTGGATATAGATGCGAAGGAAGTAGTTCAGTGGATGGCAACAGATTAGTCAAAAAAGGGTGCATTGACTGCAGCAGAAGCCATATGAAAATGTTAGAATAGTGGGGAAATGGAGAATAATAATTTCCCTATGTGAATCCACAGAACTGTAACTCTAATAAGTTTAAAGAATGGCAAATTTTATGTATTCATTTATTTATTTTACATTTGTTTACTGAGAAAGTCTGACTGGGCAGGCAGTACCCGTTTTCAGTGGAGGCCCTTGGAGAAAAGCTCCACATAGTACATCTTGATACAAGCAAATACTTGAAAAAAAGACAATACAAAAATACAGATCAGTATTCAAAAACAGTCAGTGCCATCTTGGTCCAAGCAGATATTTGAAAAACAAAAAAAATACAATACAGATAACTATTCAAAAATGTGAAAATCCAAGGTGAACTGCTCAGGGAAGTTACAGAGACATACTTTTTCACAAAAAGGGTACCAGGTGATTACAATAGCTTTCTGAAGAGGGAGCATGTTTAAACAGTATAATATGATTAAAGAATTAAGTGACATAGCTCAGTTTTAATGATGGGTGAGAACAAGTAAAGCCTTTCTGAGTCTAATTATGGTGGCTGCCAAAAAAGCAATTACTAGAAAATGGAAATCAAAGTCTAAACCAACTTTACTAGAAGTAGTGAATATAGTAACAGAGATAAAACAACTGGAATTGGGATCTTTAGTTAAGAGAAGGAGCAAACTACATAGGAAAAATGGGAATTGTGGGAACAACATATGCAGAGAAGGATTTGAAAGAGCCATATAATGCTTAACCGACAATGACTGGTTAGATTATAAGTGAGGTATAATATTTGCAACTACAGTTGTGTCAATGGTGTCTGTGATGCATAATGTTTGCAACTAAAGTGGTGTCATTTTGTTTGTTTTTCATTTATATAAATGTAAGATTGCCTATGTCATATGTGATAATTTAATAAAGATGTTTATTGAAAAAAGAGATCATTAGTTTAGTCATTGTATTGAACCGGAGATGAAAACAAATGGCTAGGTAAGCTAGGAATACCTTATTTGTTTATTTATTATTTATTTATTAACATTTGTTAACCAGGTTTGTCCAACTGGGCTTGTGGCCCATTTTCAGTGGAGACCAGAGGAGAAAAGCTCCAGTAGTGCATTTTAAACAAGTACAATTTTAAACAATATTGATATAATAGCAGTTATAGCAAAAATATTCACATACGTTGGGTTACATGCATAAAGTTAAAGTTGTATTAAAAAGAAGTTCAATAGGTCAACAATAAAAAATGTTTGTATAAAATTATGCAAATGCTTCTTTCCATCTTTCTTAGCTGGTTTCTTCACAACCTTCTTTGAACCTTTTTAGGGGCAGCAGGTTTTACTGGTTCTGGCATCTCTTGTCAAAATCTATGTTCATATTTTATTTGTTTTTAATGTCTAATGCGAGTCTCTATTTCTTGTTGTTTGTGAGCGGACCACTGATTACTCAAGCAGTTCGGCAGCAGATGGGGTATGAAAAAACAAAACTTGTAATTCATTGTGCCTGTAGGGCATTTTTGGCAAAACTGGGATATACACTAAATCTAAGACTTGCATCCCAAACAGAAATGTGTGTGGGTGTCACTTCAGAGATTGCATTTTGTAAATATCAAATTTTTTTGAGTTTGAGAATTTAAATTTTTCTTTTCTTTTTGCTTGCAGAGGTGACAAAAATAAATATTTGTACACAAATAAACAGTATTGACAAATTTGCACAGAAAGCTAACTGCTAAGATTCACCAGGGATAGGATTCTTAATTCCCATTTTAAGGTCCAGCACCCATGATCTCCAACTAGACTGGCAGGCACAAGAATGGATAGAGAGATAATGGAACAATCTTGAAATGCTGTTTCAGCGAGGGGTCTCCTTAGAAGTAATCTAATCAAACTTCACTCCTTTTCCTCAAGATTACATACCTCCATCTACATCCACCAAATCTCACAAGAACACATCCTCAGGACACTATCCAAGGAAAAGAACTATTCTACCTTAGGTCTGGATAATATACCAGCCTGCCTACTGGTTATCCCGAAATGTGATTTATCAGATACCCTACAGAGGCTTCATGCCAGATGAATGGAGGACGACAGTCATCCCTTTGCACAAAGGTAGGGTGTCAAAGGACCCAAGTAATTATAGACCCATAATCCTAATCGGCCTCATCTGTATGGCTATGGAGAGGATCATTATTGAATTAATAAACAAGTCCATAAGCAACCTACGAACTGTTGACACAAGCTAGTTTGGATTCATCAAGGTCAGGCCTGCCTATTTGACAACTATCTTAAACAAATAACTCATGTCAAAATCATGGACAAACAAATGCCAAGAAATGTATAACAACATCCATTGACAAGCATAAACACGCTTGAAACTATTACACTGACAACACATTCCTGAAAGCTGTTCCCATATTCAGGGATCTGGGAACCTACAACAACAATAAACTGTTCTTTGATCACCCTATATCCACCATTGTAAGAAAGTCATTTATGGCTTATATCTAAACCTATGGTGTGCAGGTACAGTGATATAATCATTTCACTGTACTTGCCTCTCATCAGGCCAATTATTGAATACAATTTCCCATTTGGTATGTACCTGGCCAAACACTTATCTCAACAGGCACAAATGGAGCAACTGCAACTTTTTTTTTCATTAAAGAAAAAAATAAATCATAGGCCTAAATCACCAAAACTATGCAGATGGTCTCAAAGCATTGCCACTCTTCTCGGTATCATACAAGCTACAAAGAGAAGACCCCTTGCTTGCACAACGAACCTCAGCATACCCTGTCCTTTCAGACCCATTACATAATCACAAGATCGTCGGTAGCATGAACAGCTGCACAAGAGATCTCAATCTTTTTTGCAGCATAAACATGTTGGAGGGATATGTATGCATCACAGTAAATACCTCTTCTCAGGCATCATCTTCCATTCCACTCAAAGCAAAGTGCTTCGCTTACTCTGTTTAAACATAATTTAAATGGAGAGGAAACTGCAAATTCACCCATGGTTTAGCACCCACATTCCTAAAGGATATGTCCAAACAATGCATTACCCCCCCCCCCACCTTTGGGTTATTCATACATAAAATATAAGGACTAATATTTACTATGGGAATGTAAGGCTAGGTTTCTTAAAATCCTCACAGGTAAATAGTAAGTACCTATGAAAAATAACTTTCCAGCAGCTTGATAGGGCTCATTATTTTGGAACTATGAGATAAGACAAGTTTAACTTTTACAATCTTTTTATTATATAGATTCATAGGTTCATTAGAAAGTTAATACGCTAACAGATGTAGAGCCCTTCCAGCCTAGCCATGTTTATCCCAAGTTGCCCCATTGTTGGTGGTTAAGTGAGTGAAGTTCGCAGAGGTAAGAGTCTATGGTAATTAATACCAGCTTCCTCTGTCCATCGGGGACATGGGTGCCAGCCTAGGAGTGAATTTGCTGTCACCCATCAGTTGATCTAGGTTGCATTTGAAGAGGGTCAGGATGGGCTCTGTTTCGCATGAACTGGAAGCTTGTTCTAGAGAAATGACAGTCTCAGAGATGTATCTATCTCTCCAGCATGACGTGTTCATGTCAGAGGCTAGGTTAAGATACCTAGAGTGATTGGCCCTCCTACAGTTTAATTTACAAATGTATAGCATTTCCATCAGGACCAGGTCAGAGACTGCCCTGAAATCCAGGCGCAGGCCACCCCTTATCAACCTGTAGGAAACAGAATAGTGACAGAGCTTTCAGTCATTCCATGTAAGGCTTATTTTGTGTACCTTACAATTTCTTTGCGAGAAACCTTTATGGTCTCTACAATCATTGCAGGTGTCTTGTGAGGTAATTTCTTGGTGAGAAACCTCTGTGGTCTCTCCAATTGTTGCAGGTGTCTGGTGAGGTGTATGCAAAAGGGAGCATTGTACTCAATTACTGGTCTGATGAGGGCCATGTATAATGGAATTATAACATCCTTAGATCTAGATTAAATGCCTATACTTATAAGATGTGCCACTTAGAATGATTTCATTACTACTCTGGATACATGGTGGTCAAAGTTCAGATTGCTATCAACTTGAGTACCCAGATCATGTACCACTGGGTCCACACTTAGAGGGATGCTGTCTATAATGTATTTACCAGAGATGTCAGGTTTCCCAAAGGGAATAATAATGCATTTTTGCATTTAACTTTAATCCATGGCTTTGGCACCAATTATTTGTCTGCGTTAACTCTTGTCTGCAGTATATTATCATCACTGGGATCTCAATGATTGCACCCAGTTTGCAATCATCAGCAAACAGTCAGCCACAGGCCATCCAAATTTGCCTGGATTTCTGATAAATAAATTCTGAAAAGTAAGGGGCTCAATACAGTACCATGTGGTATGCCACTGGTGACTGGTCTTTTTGCTAGAGGTGGTCACCCACTTAGCCAGTTGGCTACCTGTCTGGTAATGCAGGGGTTAATTCCCAATTGAGAGAGTTTTTCTATAACACCTGAGTGGGATATTGTGTCAGATGCCTTGGCTACATCAAGACAGGTGGTATGCACTGTATTTCCATCATCCAGGCCCTTGGTGACTTCTCAAAGAAGTCAACCATGTTTAACAGGCATGATCTACCTTTAATGAATATAAACTAGGTTGGGTTTATAGTTTGGAGATTAGCTATTTCCTTGTTAATAAGGTATATGATTCTTTCCATGGCCTTGAAGATGAGGCTAGTCAAGCTTTTTGGGCCTAACATTCCCAGTGTCAGTTGATGATCCACCCTTTGTTCAGAGTGATTACTGTTGCTGTCATCCATTCCACCAGAACATATCAAGCTTGCAGGCTGTAGTTAAAGAGGGATATAAGCGGATTTGCTAGGTAATGTTTTAAGGTATTTAAAAGGCAACCTGTGATGTTGTCTGGTACCACTGATGTCACGTTTTTGGCCTTGGAGAGTGCTGAGATGACCTCCTCTCTTGAGATAATAGGCTGAGGCATGGTGGGAGGTATACTTTGGGGATGACTGGAGGGACGGGGGGGGGGGGTGAAGTTTGCTCCAAATCCATCAGCTAGCAGGCTGGCTATTACTTCCAGTTGTGTATGGGTGGTGCCATCTGCAACCAGTTCAGCATATAGCTGGGTATTCCCTTTTAGATTCTGGATGTAATTAAGGAATGACTTATGATTATCCTTCGCTAGGGAGGCTCATCTTTGTTTTTGTTTATTTAAGCTAAAAAGGGATTGCTATCTCTGCTGAGGTAGTTCCTGCTCGTTCTTGGAAATTAGTTTCTTTTTTCTTGTTATATAGCTTTATACTAGGGGTCCACCGGGGTTTTTTGGGCAATATGACAATCCAGTGACCACAAAACAAATGTTGCCTTAAAGAATATAAGGTGTGTTTTAAGAATTTTTTACTCCATTTGAAGGCATTGTGTGCTGAAGCGCTAGAGGATATTAAATGGTTTTGTGGTCACTGGATTGTCATATTTGCCTTTTCTACTTTCTTTGGTGTTTTTGTTTTTTTTCGGGCAATACCTGGTTTTAATCCAGTTAAGTACAGCCAATTCTATACAACTACTCAAATGGTTATACAGGGCACTGGTGTACACCTCTGCATAGGAGTATGTTATCTGCATTTGAGGGGAATTTGAAACTTTTTATACCATCACTTAGCAGGAAGTAATTTGTCTTTGAAAAATTCTTAAGGGTTTTTGAGCTTGATGGGATATCTGCAAACTAGGTGCAATCATTGACTCCCCAAATGATGTCAGTATACTCCAGGAGTCTCACACAGACTAACAATTATTGTATTAGTCAGTCTCAAACTGAATGCAAAGAAATGCATCATTATTCCCTTACGCACAAGCAATGTCCCTTCACACTATCAAATCAACAACAATACTCTAAGTACCCACAAAGTAGTGAGGGACCTGGGATCACAAGTTGACTGTGACCTTAACTTCGACCACTACATGTCTACTGTAACAAGGGAGGCTTTTATGCGGCACACTTGATTAGTAAAGGCATCGCCTCAAGAGCAAGAGGTTATAACCTCTCTGTATTCGACCCTTATCTGGCCTATAATTGAGTATAATGCCCTGTTCGGCATGTCCCATACAAAGCATCTGTAGCAATTGGAGAGACCTCAGAGGTTTCTAACAAAGAAGATCTAGGGATAACGTCTCTGTTACTATACTCCGTATTGTATAGACTTATGTGAGACTTACACCTGGCCTACAGAGCAATCCAAGAACCAAACCTAATGAACTTGCAGCATATCCATAAATCAAACAGGACTACTGCTACCCATTCCAGGGATCTAAATATGGCCTGGGACATGCTGGAGGGAGAGATTTATCATGCACCGACTGCTAAATCTTTGGAAAATGCTACCAATCCATGTGAAACAGAGCACCCTCTATGACACTGTTCAAGAGGAACCTGGATGAGTGGATGGGGCACCTTAAATACTTCCCAGGGATAGCATCCACAACCCTCCTGGACATGGGAAGTCATCACTAAATACAGTCTTGGGTATTGCCTAGCATTTCTATAGTATTACATTGGAATGAAATGGCTAGGCTTAAAATGACCTCCTGGTCAATAGCCTAGTAATCTCCTGTGATCCTATTGTAATTACATCAAATAAAACTAATTTATGGTCCGATCTTGCCAGGGAGGATATCATATGGGGGGGTGCAATGTTCTCACATATTAGTGAGTACTATGTCCAGGACATTTGAGACTGTTGTGGGTGTGCTGACTAGCTTTTCCAGAGCATTTGTGTTGACAAAATCCTAGAACCTCTGAGCCAGCATGTTTGTGGTCATGTATGTTTCTCAGTCTATCGTAGGATAATTAAAATCACCCATAAGTATGGCGTTGGGCTGTATGGTAAGTGACTCCAGTAAGTCCAGGTATTCGGTATGTTTATCCTCCTTCATGGTGGAGGACCTATAGCTAGCTATGATGTGGTGGGGGCTTTGTCTATAGTTAATTGGACACAGAATATCCCAAGAGTCATATTATTTGACAATTCTCGAGGTGTACTTATCCTTAATGAAGATAGATACACGTCCTCATTTGGTTCTTTCACACTCAGTTTGTGGTCTGAACATATGGAAGGCATTGTAGCCCTACACAGCTGGAGTGCTTTCCACACCTTTGAAACATGTGTCAGTGACTGTACAGACATCAGCATGTTAAAAAGTTAGGAGTGCTTCCAGAGAGTCCAGTTTCTTGCTTAGACTCCTAGCATTAAGCAGCACTACCATTAGTTTAATCTAGAGAAGATTTTGTCATGTTAGGAAGTTAGTTATTTTGATACTGCCTAAAAAAGGCACAATTGGGGTGGCTAATGCCTTTGCCAGTATCCAAAAGCCTAGCAGAGACAGATGCAGACTATCTCTGGCAAAGCAGCATGGCCTGTCAACCATGTTTTCTTAGGCTGACAGATATTGAATCCCCTTGGACTGGCACCAGAAGCTAAGCCAATTGTTAAAGTCAATATTTTTGTTTGTATTATGGCATCATCCTTGGAGAAGGTAGAATTCTGCTTAGGGCTAGGCTTACACCTGCCTGTGACACAATCTAAGAGGTCAGTCATGTCTCTCTTCATATAGTCCATTGAAGTATGTCGAGTCATTCACCCCCATATAGACTGTGACAGAGTCATACTGGTACTTGTGGTTGAGTGACTTGAGTGCTTGAGTGACTTGACTGATCTTGGCACCTGACAAGCAGTTAACCGCAAACAGCTCTTTATCTAGCCTGGTGAGAGGAACATCCGTATATCTCACAATGGAGTCACATATGAGCACTACATTAGGGTTTGTGGTGTTATGCCTTATGAGCTTGTTTGTTGAGACACTGGTGTGTGGGTTATGTGTTGTAGTTGTTTTTTGCATTGTTATGCTTGTGTTTTTTCATTTGGGAGACCTCTGATCTTTTGGTAAATTACTAGGAAGTATCTCCTCATATGTGTGTTTATGTGTCATGTCCTTATTTAGTGTTGGAAGTGTGCATGTGCTGATGATCTCTGCCATTCAGTTTCTCTTTATGTGAGAGTTTTGCCTCCAGTTTCACAGTGTAACTACATCTCTCACAGAAAGTATTTGTTTGTTTCAATACTAAGTGATGGTTCTCAAAATACATGAAAACAATTGCTACATTGCCTCAGGATGCCCGTGTCTATCAGGGTGGCCAGAGAGATGACGGAAAACTGGCTTTCCATGATAGCAGGCTTTTACTCTGTTTTAATGGAGAAGGGAATTAGTTAATTTGACAGGACTATGCTAACAGCACCGAGACTGCAAGAGGGAACTACACTGTGTTGGCTAAGCCTGATCAATAAGGCAATGCTGCTCAGTGCACAACTGAGTTGATCCTAGAGCAGCAGAAAATCTTGGAAGAGTTTCATTGATAGCTGCTTAGGGAAAAACTTAGCTTCTAGGCTTTTGCGTCTAGGCACTGCTAACCATCACTGTGAGAAGCACAGCACCATGCAAATGTCAGGCTTAAATACAAGTAAAAAGAAACAAGTGTTAAGCCAACTACCAATCAGGAAAGCACACAAAAAGCTTTCCATTAGCAATTCCCAACTCAGACAGGTTCTGCCACAAGGATGCAGAAAAACACCTTCTTAACTTAGAATAGCTGGTTTGTATCCCCAAGTGTAACAAGATCACATAAACTACCTACAACTAACAGCTACAATGTAATACAGTGCAATTAACTACTTAAAGCAGCAGTAGATAGTACATTGTTCACTACAAAATACAAAAATAGCATCAAATAGCTTAGGAAACTGTTAAAGTACAGTCACATTATATAAAAGTGCAAAAATACTTATTTTTGTATTTTCAATGGTAGATTGCTCCAGGTGAAAGCAGATTTGCCGCAATCAATAGCAAAGTCGCCAAAGAACGAGCAGCTCTGAGTATGGCAACACCTGCACAAATGTGAGGCTTAAATACGAGCAAGAGTCACAAGCGTTAAGCTAACTACCAAGCAAGAAAGCACACAATAAGCCTTCCACCAGTAATCTCCAACTCAGACTGGTTAGATCAGTACACCTCTGCCACAGGGGTGCAGAAAAACACCTTCTTAATTTAGAATAGCTGGTTCGGATCCCAAGTGTAACAAGACTACACAAACTACCTGCAACAGCCCTACAACTAACAGATACAATGTAATACAGAGCAATTAACTACTTAAAGCAGCAGCAGACAGTTCATTTTTTTTAAACTGCTAAAGTACAGTAACAGTATACAGGAGAAGTGCAAAAAATACTTAGAGCCCATTTGTGTGATTCCCAGCTCAGCTAGACCAGGTAAATACCTGCTGCCACTAGGTGAATAATCCCAGTCCTCCTAATGTAAAAGCACATTAAAGGATTGTCCAGAGTAAAATGCTACCACAAACAAACTTAAAGATTCATATATAGCAGTATACTTTAAACAGCTTATAATATAAAAGTGTGATTATTCAATAAAAGTACTTTGCTTTGTATAATTGAGCAAACAGCTACTCAATTGTACAGAATTTATTAAGGTACTAAAAATAAGATAAGATGATTAATAAGCTCTCCAGCCAATAAAACTATGTGCAGAAGTCTCAAGTGTTTCCCCAACCTAAACCAACCAAGCTACCTCCTAGTGCACTAGATAGAAAATCCACTAACTTCTTGACGTAAAAACAAGTGCTTGCTACAGTGTAAAAATGCATTACTTTATCCAGCATCTAGCTAGATAATGAATTCTTCAGAGCAAGTAAATCAGTAGCACACACAATGAGAGGCAAAATGCATTTTTTCAATACAAGCACAAGGAAAGGCAAATAAATAATTCAAGATATCAACACCAGTATAGAAAGGTAGGAGCTTAAGCTAATTTACAGTTGGGGTGGGCAGCTTAAAATCTCCAGGTTTAAAAAGCAGATAAATGAAGGGGAGGGCAGGTGGGTCAAACTAGTGAGGAATCACAAGCAGTCCTTTAGTTTATGCAGGCTTGAAATATTTTCAGAAAAAGACCTAGAAAGTCACTGTATATTTAAGTATCAATCAAGAAACAATTTAACCAAAAGAAAAAAAACATGAAATGTGCAGCCTAGATCTCTCATATAGAGCAAAAAACAGGCCAGGCAGATTTCTTAAAACAGAAAACAAAATTGAGCAGGTAAAACAGAAAGCAGCTCTATCACTAACAGATAAAAAATATATGTTTACTTTCCTCACCCAGCAGGGGATCACCAGCAAAACTTTAGTTTATGCATGCTTGAAAACTTTTCAGAAAAAGACAAAGACCCAGAAATTCACTGTGTATTTACATATCACTCAAGAAATAATTTAACCATTGAAAAAACATGTGAAATGTGCAGTCTAGATAAAATAAGTGTGCGTCTCTCACACAGAAGAAAAGCATCAGGCCAAGCAGATTTCTTAAAACAGAAAACAAAATGGAGCAGGTAAAACAGAAAGCAGCTCTATCTCTGAGACAAAAACATATAGGTTTACTTTCCTTATCCAGTAGGGAATAACTAGCAGGGCTTTAGTTTATGTAGTCTTGAAATCTTTTCAGAAAAAAAGACAAAGGGGAGATTCATGAATGCCTTTATGATAATTCTTACCATGTGTGCATCATGGCCCGATACACACATGGAAGTGACAAATTCTAGATTCAGTAAATTCCGCTCACCAGCGCGTACCCATGCACAAATGTGGAAACTTCTGTGGAATGCAAATTATAGCATTAGTAGCTGAATTTTATGCTAATGCAGCAAATCAACATGGTGGAGTGATTCAACAACCTCTAAGGTAACCATCTAGACTCTGTTCGTGTTGGCTGTGTATTCAGAAACTTTCTGAATACAGCCAGGGAAAGAAGTCTACAGTGAAGCAAGAGCAAATAAAAGCTCTCATATTTTGTCTAGACCTAACCTCAACATGTAACCCCACACATATTATGATCTAATTACACAATGTGGATGCTAGAATATCACAATTACAAAATAAAGAATACATTTGTATGGACCATGACACAAATGCACCTTTGCTCCCCCTTCCCCAAAAGAAAATGTAATTGTACATAATGCAGGTTGCTACAATGCTTGAACATCCAGAAATAGACTATTATGTTGCACTGTAAGCGTATATAGTATGTAGCAGATATATGGGCAAAGGAATAGCCTTCCTTGTGTTTACAACATTGCGCTCCCATGCAGTTTCTTCACTGACATGGCTACTAACCATGTAGTTTCCAGGCTGTTAGCATGGTGAAGATGCAAATTAGGTAAAAGCTCATTGGTATTGCTGAATCCCCCCAAAAAAGTAACCCTGTAAGGATGTTCACTCCATGTAGACACTTCCATAGTGTTTTTGTTGTTTTCAATGGATGTCAACAGTGAGTGATGACATCAGGGGCGTGCGTGTCAGGTTACACTTTCAAAGTTGTACAGGTCAGTCTGTGGAGAGTGAAAGTGCATGTAAGCTCATATGTCATGCCCAGAACTTTGTTGTAAAATGTGTCTTCTCTGTCCATTTCAAATAATCTTGCACATTTTTTAATGTCCTTGTTTGCGCAATGCTGTGTCATATCCCATTGGGCAATGGAGGAATAAATGAATGGCAACTTTTGCTGTGCTTTTCTTGTAAATAGTCCTGTGGCACCATGTGCATGTGTAGGGCTAGAGTGTAGAAGGTCCTTGGTTTGAGTACAGAGTGGGCATACTTTCGTTTTTATACTGAATGTTTGTCCAATATCACGGGAATGGAGGAAAGTAATTACAACTCTGCCATGCTTACTTTATTTATGCATAACTGTGTAGGAGTGCATGGGGATGCACCCATACCTCTCAACTGTACAGATTTTCACAGAATGCCCAGATTTTTGCCTCATATTTTTGGTCTGTTTCTCATAAAATTGTGGTTTTCTGGCAAATCATGGAGGGTTGAAGTCAGAAAATAAAGACAGCCATTTGAGTTTCAGACTTCATACCCTTTTGAAAATTCATGCTAATGCAAAGCCTGTTATTCTATCAACTTTCTAAGCTTGTAAGAACAATATTCAAAACGTGTCACTATTTTGGGGCCTGTGACCCCCATTTTTATGGCTTTGTCCAGATTTCTTGCTGTAAGAGGTTGAGAGGTATGGATCATGCACTTAGTGCAATGATGAGCAAGCAAATGTGTGTAATAGTTGCTAATTACAGTACAAGTAGGTGAACTTCATTTTCATGAACAATCACAATGCAGCTATTCTAAATGCTAGAAAGCATCCATGTAACCTCCAATCTTGTTTTCCTAAATACTTCAATACCATTGGAGATGAGGAAATTTTGAGTGACACAATGCTACGGGCTGATACAGCGGGATTTTGCGCATAGCGCAGCATCGGGCAGCACCGCTTAATTGGGTTTAAACCATTCTTGGCTCCACAAAGTCTGCTGTTCACTTTTTCCCTTAGAACTGATCTAGTTCTCATAATAAACACCCTATTCCTACTCTAAAGCCTGGCACTTGCTCACTAAAGCAATTATAAGTCAGCACTAAAAAATTAAAAGCATTACACCCTCACAAACTCCCCTTGAGTACCTTGCTCCCCACTGGCCCTTTTTTCAATTATAAAGGAATTCCCAATACTATTCTAGCATGTCCAAAGGTCAGTTGTCAATCTCCTCTCCGGTCCAGCTGGTGAATCTGGGAATCTTGAGGCAATGTTACAACTGCCTCATGTACACAGACAACCCTCTCCTCCTCCCAACAAATTCCAACACGTGAGAGATGCAACCATATAGCCAAATTGGAGGCTAAGTTCTCTCAACTCAGTACTGGCGTAACCAGTCAGGAGGAGAAGGAAGCCACACTCACTACAATTCCAGTCTCACATAGACCTACCACGACAGCAAACCAAACACAAACACCCAAAAACATACTCGGAGGCTCTAAATAAAAATCTGCCTAAGCAGCAGAGACCTCCAAAGCAGACACCCAAGCAACCACTACCCCAAAACAAAACACGTGCAACACATAGCTCACAAAGCTAGTGTGCCAAACAGTCACAGCCCTTAAGGCTAAACAACACACCTGATACACTTGTAATAGGTGACTATCATCAGGCACACTGACGTCCCGCTCACCAGGCTGAACAAGGAGAAGGTCACAGTGAGCTGCCTGTCAGGCGCTAGGATCCGCCACATAACACAAGCACTCAGGTCACTCCAAGGCAAGTATAAATATGACTCAGTCATTGTCCATGCTGGTGTGAATGACCTGAGATGTACCTCCCTGGACTACATGAAAACAGACAGAGGAGCTCTCTGAGCATGTAGCCCAGGCCGGTATGACCCTGATCTTGAGTAGCATCTTACCCTCACCAAGAATGATGCCACAATATGAAAACAAGATGATCAATTTCCACAATTGGCTTAAGCATTGGTGTCATTCAAAGGGGATCCAATGCCTGTCAGCCTGGGATGACACACTTAACAAGCCACGAGGCTTTGCTAGGGATGGCTTGCACCTGTCACCCCTGGGCTTTCAGATATTGGCAAAGGCTCTTGCCACCCCCATAGTGCCTTTTTTAGGCAAGGCTCAAAAGACAAACCCACCTCCATAGGTATCACAAGGGATAAGAAACTAAGAGTAATGCTACTCAACACCAGAAGTCTAAACCTCAAGATGCACGCACTCTAAACTCTCCTTAGCATGGAGAACATAGTTATCTGTGCAGTAACAGAAACCTGGTTCAAGGCTCCTGAGAGCACCCCAGCACTACCAGGTTATACCCCATACCATGCTTTTCGGCTCCAAAACTTGGACCAAACCACAAAAGGAGAGGGAGTATCAATATTCGTCAAAGATACCCACACCTCCAGGTTGGTGGCACAACATGAAGCATCAAAGACTATCCATGTGCAACTAACTGTGGGAAAAACTGCCTTCCAGTTTATAGCCTGCTACAGACTACCCTTCCAAACCCAGGAACCCCACTCTGCCTTCCTGAGAACACTGGAAAATATGAAGGTCTCACCAAACACCATTATATTGGGCGACTTTAACTACCCAAACAGACTGGGAGCATTACTCTAGCTCCAACACCCTAGCCCAAAGGTTCCTAGAATTTATAAACTCAAATGCTATGGAACAACTTGTTACTACTCCCACAAGAGGGGAAAACATACTGGACCTGATCATCACCAACATGGGGGCTCTATGCTCCAGACCAGAAGTGTATCCCTCACTGGTAAGATCAGACCATAAACTAATCTCACTGGATATTCACATCCTGACCCCACCCCCTGCCCAGAAAACCACAGTGAAAAACTTCGCTAAAGCAAATTTCACACTCCTTCAGACTGAGGTGGAATCCTTCAAAGCCCCCGGGCCTGTGGAAAATATGGCCCAGACCGCAGAATCCTTTATAAATGCATTCTATGAACACCTTCAGGAATGCATGGATCATGCAATCCCAAATAAAACCAAGACCCAATCCTCCAAAGGCAGGCGTCCTGTCTGGTGGATCCCAGCCATAAACAAACTATACAATAGAAGGAGGAAGCTACTACATGATAAAGCAAAATCCCAAAAAGGGAAGGCATCTCTGATCAGTATTAGCAAAAAACTACGGGCACTCATAAAATCGTCTAAGGCCAGCTTCGAGAGAAAAATTGCACAGGACACTAAGGATAATCACAAGGCTTTCTTTAGTTATGTTAGGAACCTGGGTGGTAATTCCCAGATATGCTCAGAATTAGTCCAATATGACAAAAAATACACTGAACCCACAGACATTGCCAACATCCTAGCTGACAGGTTCAGCGCAAACTTCTCCCCCCTCCCTCCCCACCAAAAGGGCAAATATCTATTCCAGTAGAGTGCTGCCCCCCAGACATCTCAGATGCTCAGGTAAGAGCCGCCCTCTCCAAAGCAAAAAACACAGCATCAATGGGACCAGACAGTGTCCCAGGCTGCGTTCTACATGAACTCTAAGAAGAGCTAAACCCAAACATAAAACTACTGTTCAATCTCAGCTTTACTACAGGATATGAACCCAAAGAGTGGCATACAGGAACAGTGGTCCCTCTCCACAAAGGTGGTGCCTCAACGGATCCTGGAAACTATCGCCCCATAAGCCTGACTAGCTTGGTCTGCAAAGCTATGGAAAGGATCATGAACCTCATAAATAAAGATATTGGGGACCTACAGACACTGGATCCTACCCAGTTCGGCTTTAAGGGCAGATCCTGCCTCTTAAACCTGGTCGATTTCTTTGAAACGGTCACCAAGGCCATTGACGAGGCCAAGGTGGTCCACACAGCCTACCTGGACCTCACAAAAGCCTTCAATACAATACCCCACTTGGGCATTATAGATAAGCTCACCAGCTTAAATATAAACCCCTATGTCACTAGATGGGTTGCAAACTGGCTCAAGGACAGAACCCACATGGTTAGAATTACTGGAGCCATGTCAGACTCCAAACCAGTTACAAGTGGCGTCCCACAAGGCTCAGTCCTGGGACTTCTCTTGTTCGGTATATATTTCTCGGAGGTACAGGCCAACATGGAAGGACTATGGCTGACCAAGTTCGCAGATTACTGCAAACTAGGTGCCATAATCGACTCTTCAGCTGACACAAGCAGCCTCCAAATGGGCCTCAAACAGACAACTGGTGCCAGAACCATGGCCTCAAGCTAAACGCCAAAAAGTGTATAGTCATCCCCTTTGGCAAAAACAAAGTGCCCACAAATTACCACATAGGTGGTAATCCTAAGTACAGAAGTAATTAGGGACCTGGGGACCCAAGTTGATAGCAATCTCTCATTTGAAAACCACGTGGCCAAAGTGGTTAGAAGAACATTTTATATAGCCCACCTAATCATGAAGGGATTTGCATCTAGATCTGGGGAGGTCATCGTGCCTCTTTACTCATCCCTCATCAGGCCCATAATTGAGTACAATGCCCCTTTTGGGATATACCTTACCAGACACCTGCAGCAACTGGAAAGACCCCAAAAGTACCTCACCAAGAGGATCAAAGGGCTCAAACAGATGCCATATGCTGCCCGGTTAAAGAAACTCCAGCTCTACTCAGTGGCATACCGCCTGCTCAGAGGCTATCTGTGCCTGACGTATAAAGCCATGTCCAACCTGGAATTAATGGACATGCTGCACCTCAGAAAATCCAAATCCCATCGAGCTACACGCTCAAGAGACTTGAACCTCAGCACTGAAATAAATAGGACATGCTGGAGGGACAGATTCATAACCCAGAGGCTCCCTTCACTCTGGAATAAAATCCCAGTCCAGGTTAGGCAGAGTCCCTCATTGACTCTCTTCAAGAGGAATCTTGCTGAGTGGATGGGAGATTGTAGGTTTACCCCGGGTGTCACTTCTGTGTCACTGTTAGACAGTGCACAGTATACTAACCTCGAAAAAGGGCATAGCAAAATTCATTTCAAATGGGTGGCGAAAGCCAAACACACTCTGGCTAGGATTATAAATGCCCTAGGGCAGATAGCCTAGTATGAACCTATGAACCTATTCCACATCTGCAGGAGCTGGAGGCTGAAGTCAATGCTGCTGGTGATGATGACAATAGGCCTAGGCTGAGGAGAAGAGTGTTCAGACTCAGGGTAACCTTCCAGATGCTACATGACCTGGAGATTGTAGTGCACTACAGGCTGCACAGACACCTTACAAGAACTCTGTGAACTCTGTTGCCATCAGCTCAAAGCCAGAACCAACTGAGAGGAACCCATCCCAGTGGAAACTAAGGTATGTGTATCCCTTAGAATATTGGCTACAAGAACTTTTCAAAAACCAAGTGGAGGCATGATGGGTGTGTCACAGGCATCAGCATCTGGGATCCTCCACCAGTTCCTGGATGCTATGCTCATACATGCCAGTGAGCACACATGTTTTCCCTGTAGTTCTAAGAGAGCTAGCTATATGCAACAGTTCTACCCTGTAGTGCACTACCCTAAAATTTTGGGTGCCATAGATTGCACTCATGTACACAAAAGCAACACCAGGTGAGCAGGGTAGAATCTACATTAACCGCAAGGCATACCACACCATCAACTGCCAAGTCGTGTGCAATTCCCAGGAAATATTCTTGAATGTGTGCATTGGCAACCCTGGCAGTTATGACTCCCATATCTGACACACATCACATCTGTATCAGATGTTTGTTAGGGAGGGCATCTCACAGGGCCATTTACTGGGGGATGCTGGCTATGCACTAGAACCCTGGATGAAGACACCCATCAGAAGTGCACACACACACCCATGGAAGAATGCCATAATGAGGCACATGCTCAAATTGAAAACACAGAGCATGTGTTTGGGCTGTTGAAGTAACTGTTCCAGTGCTTAGATACATCTGGTGGAGCCCTGCAGTATAATCCAGAGAAATATGCACAAGTCTTCACAGTATGTGCTATGCTACACAATCTGATCTTGCGGAAACAGCTGCAGCAGGATAAGCTAGGGGAAGGGACACACCCCCCCACCAATGCCTAGGTCACAATAGCCACAGTCAGAGGCGGGCTCAGAGGAGGAACCACCAGCTGCTGTGCTTCAGGCAGACGTGAGTGCGCTCAGTATGCTCCTGTTTTGACTAAAAGACAATGCATAGCACATTCACTGACCACCTAGGTGCCCAGTACCTTTCTTCTACTTGTGCTCATAGTAAAATTGATGCCAGGCAACTCACACAATCTATAACTCTCCATGTACTGGCTGTGTACTCCTTGCATCAGACAGTCGGCCCTGAAATTAAAATGTGTCCATTGCTGCATCTGCAAGGTAAGTCCTGAACCTAGAGTGTAATTTTGGAATTATATTATGGCATAACCCAATATTTAATAGGGTGGAACAGTAATTAAGTAAATAGTGCCATGCATTTGTGCAAAAAGTAGTTTAACAAGTGACAAAAGAAAGATCTTTATTTCACTCATACGTGTCCATTAGTAAGTACTAAGCCTCAGGGGTCAAAGATTTACACAGTCCTACCTCTGAAGTATACTGATGCTCACTACATGGCCTTATTTTTGCACCATACCGTTGTACTGCCAAATCTGTGAGGATACACATTGGAGTATCTGACGTCACAACCCTTTCCAAGATCAAACAGGCAGGAACCAGAACAAGGAGAGTAACAAGATCATCATATCCTTGTTTGTGCCATAGCAGTATCAACTTTGCTTATCCACAAAAGTACAGGCTATTCTTGTTTGTGACATAACAGTACATGAGCCCCTCCCCCCAAGAGCAGTGTAGCCTTGCTTGTGCCTTCACAGTAACTCAGCAAAGGTCCTCCCAAATGAACAGTATATGGCTGTTTGTGCCATCTAACCTGGACTTTACTCCCAGTTAATATCTGCACACATTTTAAGGACAAGGTTATTGAGTGCCTTACATACTTGAATGTCACAGTACTGCTCAGATAACTGATGAAGTACCAAGAAACAGACAAGACAAAGCTGTATATTTGAAAACAGAATCCAAGCAGGTTGTATGATCAGTAAGTGCACTATGTCCAAATGCAATACAGAGGGTTAAGAGTACAAGTCACAGCTCAAGATATCATAGCAGTGTACATTCTGATGCATTTGTTTCTGTGAACAATGACTTCAGTTCTTTGCTGCAAAGCTGTTTGTGTGGCTAAGGCATCCATCCTGTTTTCTGAATCTACAGTGGTGTGAGAGTCCAAATTCTGAACTATGTTGAAATATCTGATGTATAGTATCATTTTTTCATGAGTATGTCATACCTTGCTTTTGCTCATTTCATGTACGTCTCCCTTTCTATTTGTTTTCCTACTTTTTTTTTATTCCACTGTTTTCACGATATGCCTCATAGCACAAAGAAATGACTGCAGGTTTGGCTGTGCTTATGTGGCTTGTGTGATGTGTGGCATTGCTAATACTGGACTGCCTAGGAAGCAGAAGACAGGCAGACATAATTCAGATACATTCAATATATGCTTTTGACCATCGCAAAAACCCAGAATGGAGTAGCTGTCAGACATTAGCAATGCAGCTCAGATTTGTGTACTGCTTACCTATGTGCAAGCAGCTGCATCTCGCATGTGTGTACACTTAGTTAAGCACAGAGCAAATTTGCTGCCCAATGCACACCTTCCAACTGTTTAGATATTTGTAGAATGTCCTGATTTTGGCATCACATTTTTGCCCTGCTCCTCATCAAAAGTTGGTATTCTGGCAAATAATTTGAAAATACTTGACTATCAAAGCCAGAAAATAATGACAGACATTTGAATTTCAAAACTCCTACCCTTCAGACAATTCACATTAATATAAAACATGTTATTCTATCAAATGTATACATTTGTAAGAGAAGTATGTAAAATGTGTCCCTATGTTTGGTCCTTTTTCAACCCAATACGTATGGCTTTGTTCAAATTCCTTACTATAAAAGGTTGAGCAGTGTTGGTCCAATGTGCTATGGAACTGTATATATGAGGCTGTCTGATTTCAGTTCACACACCGCAAGTATTACAACCCTGGAGTCTCCGTTTTTTTTCCAAAACGTATATTAACGATACAACAAAGTATAATTGAGAATGTTGTGTGCTCCCTCATGGACAGTCCCAATTGGTGGTGCTCACAACCTTACTCTACTAAACTCAAACATCCATTAAGAGTACTTGTGTTGTTACACAGCTAGGCTTCTACTCAGCCTAGTGCTATTTGGCTATTAGCATCATATGACTATGATCCTGTGCCTATGCAGGCCTCAAGCTGTTATTCCTCACCTGGTCTGCTGATGTCATCTACTATAAGTTCACCTGTACTACTGTACAAGTCAGACTTGTTCCATGGAGGGTGCATTAAGTACTGTGTTCTGTATTCTGTGTACTTAGGTGGGGGTTCTAATCTCACTGCAGTTAACTGTGTGTGTGCATGCGTGTATGTGTGTGACTCTAGACAGCAAAGTATAACTGGTATCCTACAATTACCTCTCCAATGGAATGGCTAGCTATTTGTTTTGATAGCTATTCATGCCTACACAGTCATACCATACTGGCCTCCCAAGCTGTCGTCTCCAACAGGGCCTGCTGTTGTCATTTACTATAAGTTCACATGCACTTCTATACAAATCAGACTTGTTCCATGGTCAGTGCATTAAGTACTGTGTTCCATAGTTGGTGCACTTAGACAGGGGTTCTAATCTCATTGCAGTCAGCTGGGTATGTGTGACTCTAGGCAGCAGAATATAAGTGTTATCCTACAGTTACCATTTCAATGGCATAGCTGGTCATGTTTCTGATAGCTGCTCATCCCTAAAGTCATTTCATACCGGCCTCCAAAGCTGTTGTCTCGCACAGAACCTGCTGATGTCATCTACTATAAAGTTCACCTACACTTCTCTTTAAGTTAGGCTTGATTTGTAGCATGTGCATTAAGTATTGTATTTTATAGTCTGTACACTTAGGTAGGGGTTCTAATCTCACTGCAGTCAACTGTGTGCGTCTCTGAGAGTGAACTGCAATTTGATATTACAGGGGACATTTTACACCAGCAGATGGGACACTTATATTCTCTTCAACAGACACTATTGACATCATCAGCTATAAAGTGTTGTCTGACACACTCCAAATCAGTCTTGTGCTGTGGCACTAGCTTAAAGTACTGAGTTTTGTAGTCTGTGTACTTAGAGAAGTAGGGGTCTTATTCTCATTGCAGTCAACTGTGTGTGTGTCTGTGTGCTCTAATTTGATGTTATAGACAGCATTGTACACCAGCAGGTAGGACACATTCCCACATGCTCAGTAAACAATGCTGATGTCATCAACTATATCAGAGTATTGTATATGCATGTATCTCAGCAGGGCATGATCAGACAGTGACCTAGACGTCAGGCAGACATATCATGCAATACAAGACAGATTAAAATGACATGTTATCTGTATACATACATCATAGCATGGTTTGTAGGCTCTGTGTTAGCTTCATAAGAAAGCCCTCTGGGATGTCCTGCAGATGCATGTTTCTGGTGAGCTACATGCAACAGAGAGCATGATACTATACTGTTCTGATGAGACTATACTACAGTGCTGTCATGATACTGTACTTTTCTGATGAGATTATACTACAGTGCTGTCATAATACTGTACTGTTCTGATGAGATTATACTAGTGCTGTGATACAATCCAGAGATTTGAATGTGATGGTCCCATTTGTGATGTGTACTATATGTTTGTACTGGATAATCATTAAAGAGAACAGTTAGAAAGTAATGAGACACATTGCAGTTGTTGACTTCACAACTCTTAAGAGAAATTACACTATAAATTAGTCAAATGATGATGCTATCCATTGTACAACTTGGCAAGACAAATAAAATTCACAGGTGCAATTAACATTTAAACACAAATGTAAAGATACTAATCAATAATGTAGCTAAGCACCATGTCAATCAGACACAGAGCTGAAGTTTCCCTGAATCCAAAAGAGAGAAATCAGGGATATGGCACATTTATCACTTGCACAGGGTGTTGCTGGGGGTGCAGGTGGCCTAGGCTGACAACAAAGGTTGAGTGTGTGTGTGTGCGTGTGTGTGTGTGTGTGTGTGTGTGTGTGTGTGTGTGTGTGTGTGTGTGTGTGTGTGTGTGTGCATGTAAGATGGAGGAAACAGGCAGGCTGAACCACATAACTACTGTCTGTGTGCCTGTAGCAGTCCTCCATGTGAAAGTGGTGTGTGACAATGTGGCTGAACACAGTCAAGCCCAGTGCTAGCTCTATATCTTGGTATGTTGGACAGGTGTGAGCTGTACATGGCAGAGTTGTCAGTTCATCATTTTCACCCCTGATCAAGAGACCTGGCTCTGTTAGTAGATACACTGGCACCTCCATACCCAAGGTTAGATGCAGTGTTACTACCTGACTAACTACTGTCTGCTGGACATTCTCCCTTAATGGGAATGCCCAGGGTTACAACCCCATTGCCTGCCACATCTGAGTATGGACAGCACAATCTCTGATGATGTAGGGGAAGTACTGCCACTATGGGAGCATGATAGGGCATGGCCACATTGGCTAGCAGCAGATAGTGTGGCTGACCTACACCTACTTGGGCAATGACTTCCTCCTAGCAGACATGTCATCACAGACACTGCATGATCCATGATATAAACTCATTGTTCCATCACAGACACTCCATGTTCCAATGTATCATTCAACCAATCCATTAAATTGGTTATATTGTAGAGGCGGTCATGGATGTTAGACTGTGCTGCATCTAGAATCCTGAGCATTTGTCCAGAGTGCCTTTCACAACATGCCTGTGCCTCCATAACAGCCCTAAACATCCTGAGAAACACAGGAACAGACACCTGCACTAGGTGGAGGAAGGACATCAGACCTTCTCTGAGCATTCCTATCAACCCTCCTGTGTGACACTTCACCAGCACTTTGGCTATGTGCAGATTCAATAGACACTGAAGCCACAGTAAGCACACTTCCATGATCAATGCCCTCATCCTCATCCTGTCCAATATCTCTGGCCTCAGTGGACTGGATAGATGTAGACCTACTGGCTGTATCCAGGAAAATGAAGGGCGTCACTGGATGTCAGCCTCTGTGCCAGATTCATCTTCTGCAGTCTCCAACTGTGCTTCAGTTTGGCCACCATCATCATCAGTGTTTGCTGAGACACTGACATCAGGCGTCAGAGTGCCCACACTCCCACTGTCATGCTCACCTGTGATGAAAAGGCAGAAACACAGGAATACACTAATGCCTGCACTATATGTTATAAAAAGTACACTGCTATCACTAATACAGACAGTACAGAAATACATACAACAGGCCTGGAAGGACACATTATGAGATATCTTGAAATGTATCTACAGTACTGACATAAATGTAGTAGGCTTACCATCTGCAGGAGGCCTGTGTCTCTGTATTCCTGATGATCTTGAAATAAGTAAAGCAAGAGGTAATGGCAACATCATCACATTTAAAAGTAAAACAGGAGGTTATACATTTCCAACTCTATATCTGCAGTATCTGAAATTTCAGCACGACTGTGGCTGGCAACTTCAAATTAAGCTTCTAACTGTAGCAATCCCAAATCCACCCACCCAACAACCAACACAGACATATACATAACTGAAGTTAGTGCACTATGCCACAATATTCTAATTATCATCTTATGAAACATACCTGGAAGCTCCTCTTGGGATACCAAAGTTGCTTCCACATTAACATAATGTGCCATGGAATGCAGGGAAAAGTACTGGGTGGCAATGTTTGCCAGGAATTCCTCCGTGACAGTGAGACGGGGTTATGCAGCAGGGCCTCCACCTATGATCTGATGATCACATGGCACTGCAGCTGCATGCCTACATGTAGCAATTACCATGTCAGCTGCTCTATGCTGCACCTGCTCATATGTGTGTTATTGTGTCACCTAATGGTGTTTATGGTGGCCACCAATTCACCCGAAAGGGCTGTACGCTCAGCCATATTGGCCCAACCCCTGGACAGCAGCATGTTGCCTTAAGGCATCAGTTATCAGGTTATTCTCTGCATCTGTAAATGGGAGCCTATGACGAGCAGACATACTACCAAACAAAAGTCAAGTAACATGTGACAGCAGAAAGCTATTTCATTTGTATGTGTCCATTAGAAGGTAGTGGTCTTCAGCCATGCAAGATTTACACATTCATAACTCTACAAAGTACTGGTGATCTATGCATGGCCTCAGTTTAGCATCATATGTTCGTAATGGAATATCTTTATATACAGAAGTTGTGCCATAGCGTGACCTCAGCTTGGCCCACCCCCGTAAGTACAGTGTACCCTTGTATGTTTCATAACAGGAATTTAACTTTGCTCCCACCACCAAAAGAGCAGCTTATGGTTGTTTGTGCCATCCAACCTGGCCTTCATTTGTAGACAACTGCATATCATACTGTAACAAAGGGAGCTACTGCCATCCCAGCTAGCTGGAATTTTGTAATAATTATATGTCATTTGTGAATATCATCATGATCCATATAAGATGCTTGTGTAACAGATATATTAGAACTGTATGTTGTTTATATCTAACTTGTTTGTACATACATGTGTGTTAAAAAAGGCATTTTGTAAAGTACTGAGCTTAAAAATGTATCCACAGTGTGCCCTACTGGAATATAACAGAAATGTACATGCACTAATGTAGCTGTTTAAATGCATATATTTTAACAGTGGAAACTGGAACAAAGGAGGTTAACTTCAGTCTAGCAAAACTTCAGAAAAATGGCTGAAATTAAATTATTTTAGGGCTACGCAATAAAAGATATCTTTCAGTTTCAATGCAACAAGGAGACACAATGTCTAAAACTAGGGAACTTTCTGTATTGTCTTGGGAGTGTTTTATTGTTTTATGACTTCCAGCATCTACCAATGATCTGAGGAAAAGTCCTTGTCTATGTATTTTTACAGGTAGATGTTAAATACTGCTAGCTTCCAGCAGTGGGGGTTTCGCCTGGGACAGTCAGATGACAAAAGATGAGATTCTGCAAGCTATCCCAGAAGTAATATTTGAGATATTAATTTAAGAAGTCTCTGAGAGTAAGACAGCATTCTGTATTATGTTTTTGACCTAACAACAACTAGAAGATCCATTCACCACACATCTGCCTTGCTCTCTTAAGTAAATTAACTAGGGTATAGTAATTCTAAAAGATTCAGTCAGGAATATAGTGATGCATAGTTTAGACATTTGGCTTTATTTGAGACTGTCCTGCAATGTTGTTTTAAATATTTCCTGTGGTTTTGAAATCTGATGTCACTGTAAATATATATTTAGTATTGTCTTGTTTTATTTATTATTAAATATATTTAAACCTTTCATTGCGACTGATCTGTCTAGACATATTTAAGTTTTGAGAACACTTGCATATCTGGTGACATTGTGGGCCACTCCAAATAGCCTTGCTCTTGGTCAAACTACCATCTGTACTAATAGTAAAATGTCTGGTATGTCATGAATGCTGAAGCTAGAGAGTATGCTGTAGGGCAGCAGGTAATGGTTCTCATTCCTGTGAGACAACAGTCTGCAAGCAGCATGGGAAGGACCCTTCAAAGTGGTAAGGAAGGTCAGTGATGTTAACTACATGGTAGAACTGCTACACAGGAGGCAGGGGCACAGACTGTACCATGTTAACATGATGAAACCTTACCATGATAGGGAGGCCCTGGTTCTAAATATTTGCCCAGATTGGCTCATCCCTCTCAAGCAATGTTTCTCATGGATGACTTGAAAAACTAGCTTGAGTCTTCGGGGGGGGGTTGTGACAAAGGGGGCTACTGGCAGCCCAGCTATCTGGAAATTTGTAAATAATTATGTGTCTTCTGAATATCAACATGATTCATATAAGATGCTTGTGTTACAGATGTATTAGAACTTTATGTCGTGTATATCTAACTTATTTGCACAGACATATATGTAAAAATGGTATTTTGTAAAGTACTGAGCTTAAAAATGTATCCACAGTTTGCCCTACTGGAATAGAACAGAAATGTGCATGCACTATTGTAGCTGTTTAAATGTATATATTTTAACAATGAAATCTGTAACACAGGAGGTTAACTTCAGCCCAGCAAAACTTCAGAATCATCTGGGATAGAGTCAGATGAAAAGAGATGATGTCATTCTACAAGCTATCCCAGCAGTAATATTTGAGATATTGCTTTAAGAAGTCTCTGAGAGTGAGGCACAGTATTCTGTATTATGTCTTAAACATGACAACTAGAAGATTGATTTACCACACGTCTGCATTGCTCAAGTAAATTAGGTAATTCTCTTAGATTCAGTCAGAAGTATAGTGAAGCATAGTTTAGATGTTTTTCTTTATTTATTTGAAACTGTCCTGCAGTGTTTTAAATATTCCCTGTGGTTTTGAATTCTGATATCACTGTAATACATATTTAAACCTTTCACTGTGGCTGATTTGTCTAGACATATTTAAGTTTTGAGAGTACTTGCATATCTATTTGGTGACAATCTAGACCACTCCTAATAGCCTTCCTTGCTCTTGGTCAAACTACCATCTGCATTAATAGTAACATTACACAGTAAGATTGGACATCCTTTAAGGGCCTTAAAGTAGCTGATAAGGAGCTGGCTGTTGGCAATAGCTACCTTATGGACTGTGAAAAAGGGGGCATAGCTAGTAAACCTGTGCCAGCCTTCACAGGTGTGTGTGTGTGTGTGTGTGTGTGTGTGTGTGTGTGTGTGTTAGTGTTAAACCTTAAAGACTGTGCCTCAGCTACTTGGGTAGGGACACAAAGCACTGGTTGGACAGAGTGGTGGAGGTCTTGGCTTGGCCACTCAGATGGGATCTCAACTCTATAGCTGTGCCAATGGGGAGTTTGAGGCCTATGAATACAGTACTGTAAAATAGACCATACATCTAGCAACTGTAAAAGGAAAGCATGCATGCAGTACTCTGTGGGAACACAGAAAAATATGGTAACAGGGAGTAGTCAACGGTTTTGGGTTTAAACACCACAATTACCAAATGAACAAGTACTGTTATGTTTTCATCATTATTGCACTGTAACTGCAGACCTCTCAAGCAGTAGCAGAAATGGCCTGCTTGAAGATGTAATTAATAGAACTGGAGTCTGCATATGGGCAATATATGCACATATCAAAAATTGCTGTCTGAATCTGTACTATGGTGTGCATCTGTTATCAACTGGGTATTCAGACACGTTATAAAAAGTTTGTTTATAGTTTGCACTGTTTATACTAAAGACAACATAATAGAGTAAAGTAATTGTGTCACTGCTTTGTATGTTACTTATGATGTTTCTAATGCTCTCCATTTTTTTCCTCTTTCCGTCCCTTATGTTCTTTTTTGTTTCCTTTTTCTTCCACAGCACAGTCAGGTAGGCCTGTCCTAAGGGAGCCAACCTGCCCTCGCTCCACCAGCTAAGGCACCATGTCCCAGCACATCAGGGACACACCCTGGTAGCACCCCATCTGCTGCCCCTGTACTACCTGGGTCTTCAGGTAGTTCTGTCCCCCAGAATAGGCCAGTGGTTCCCTCTGGGAGCAGTGGCAGAGGTGGTGATTATATCACCCATGATGAACTGCCAGAGTTGGTGCATAGGACTGTGCACCACACAGTTGGTGCATGACTACCCTGGGTGGAGAGACTGCTCTCCAGTGTTTCTCTGAATAATACAAGGAGATGCAGATGTCAGACACTGAAGCCTTTGGCACAGTGAGCTGACAATGATGACAGTTCACTGGGTAAGGACTCAATTCTCACTGTCTCCAAAGTTGACGTCCATGGGT
Source organism: Protopterus annectens (assembly GCF_019279795.1). Classification (NCBI taxonomy): domain Eukaryota; kingdom Metazoa; phylum Chordata; order Ceratodontiformes; family Protopteridae; genus Protopterus; species Protopterus annectens. The sequence goes on from NC_056750.1 coordinate 141,580,657, forward strand.
TGTTGATGTCCCCCCACAGCCACGGTGTTCACTCCCCTCGTGTCCTTCACAATTCCCATGTCTCATCGTGTCCTTCACAATTCCCATGTCTCATCTTGTATATCCTGTCTGTCTATCATTGCTTCCTCACCTACATGCCTTGCCTTACCCACACATACCTAGGTCTCTACCCCAACATTCCTCTCTCTGCCAAAAAGGTAAAAAGGGCACCTGTCCCCAAAAAAAATGTCCCATACATAGCTCTCCATTTCACACCAGTGTCTTCATGAAAACTTTGATATGGTCCAATTGGCTGTACAACATGATTGCATTCTAGTCACTTTTCTCTCTGGAGGTCTTATTTTGGCTTTTCCCGGTTAGGGGGTCACCACAGTAGAACTCCGGTCCGCTAATGATTGGCAGTGGAATTTACGGTGCTGAGTTGCCAGCCCGATGCCCAACCTTCAAAGAAGGCACACCCATTCATGCACGCACCTACGTGCATGTCTTTAAACATCATACAACCATGGGGAGGACATGCAGACTCCACACAGAAGTGCTCCAGCTGAGAATCGAACGGGAGAACCTCTTGCTGTGAGGTGACAATGCTAACCACTGCACCACCGCGTCTCTCTCGCTCTCTCTCTGGAGGTAACCATCCAAATTCAGCTAATAGTCCTCATATATTATCAAGTTTTGCTGTTACAGAAATGGATAGCGATGGTTCTTTCCTAAACACTTCCTGCACATTTCTGCCTTCCTTTCACTTTGCTTTCACCCCTGCTTGCTCCCAATTTCATCACTTTCCTGTCTTCCTCATTTCTTTTCTTTAGAGACACTATGCATGACTGAGCGCAAAGGTACAAATCGCACAATGATGGGCGCCTACAGGAAAAACAATTACTACTATTATATAAACTTGTGTTTGAAACCACTACCATGTTTCACAAAAATGATGACAGATTCATGAGTATCCCAATTTTTAATATTTCTTTACACTTAAAGGTATGTGAAACTGTCACATACACCTGTATTCAAACCCAGTGCAATCTGAACCAAAACATTGGATCAACAGATGGTGCTATAGAGTTAGTTGAGTAGCAGGTGTATTTTACACACAGTAGAAAACTGCAGACTTCATTATTGCTGCATACACCTGCTACATAACTGAATCTTTGGCTGCAGGTAGTAATTGACTTCAGCCAGTAATGAATTCCTCTTTGTCCACATAGAACTGTTTCCAAATAAACCTGTAGCAAATACTATTCCCTATTATTTTTATTTCTGTTATTTATTAACATTATTTGCCTTGCTTACTGAGGCCGCATGATGCACAGCATTGCTCACGCATGTTTTATAAAAATAAATGGAGATTGCGCACTAAGACTTTGTAAAACATTAATGACTATTGTTAAATGATGCTTCATACATGGTTAATGTTGACTATACCACACTGATATAAGGATCAAGCACTGGGGTGTACATGTGACAGTTAATATTGATTGCATGAAATACATCTGATAAAGAATGGACTCTGTGCCCAGATGGGTTAATGCATTATTGTTGGAGGCAGATGGAACTGGGTTTGAAATGGGGTGTAGGCATGAATTCTACAAGTGTGTATGCTAATTTTACATTCATTTACTAATACTACTGCGTTTCGCCATTGCTTGGCTATGGTGCGCATCATCCACTGTGCAATGATTCTTTAAAGAAAAAAAATGGGGACGATAAGAAAGTGGTGAAACGGGGAAAAACAAAGTGAAAGGAGAGCAGGAAGGGTGTAGGAAAGAACCACAGCTGTCCATTTTTTTAACAGTAAAAACTAATCAGATGTATACAATATTAGCTGAATTTGGAGTGTTATCTCCAAAAACAGAGTTGACAACATAACCATGTTGTATAGCCAATTAGACCAAATCAAATGTGCCAAGTAGACACATGTGCAAAATGGAGAGCTATAAATGGGACAGATTTTTTTTTTTGGGGGGGCCAGGTGCCCTTTTTTATGGTGAGAGGAATGTTGTGGAAGGGACATAAGTGTGTCTGGGGCAGGCAAGGTGGCAAGGTGAGGAAACAACTGTTGACAGACAGGGCATACAAGACAAGATACAGGGATGGTTAAAGACACAAGAGTGGAGTGAATACCATGGTTGAGATGAGGATGGGGAAATCGAGATCTCATGGACATCAGCACAGGTGACAGTGGGAGTCAAGCCCTCTTCCAGTGGACTGTCACCACTATCCCCTCACTGAACTGGTGGCTGCAGTGTCGGACATGTGCATCTTCGAGGGGTACTCTGTACCAGGATGGAGAGCAGATGCTCCATCCACCGTATAAGTGTGTCCACTATGAGGTAAAACAATCCTACACACCATACCTGGTAAGTGGTAACTCATTCTGGGTAATAAATGCACCCCTCCACCACTGCTCCCAGAGGGGACTGCAGGCCTATCCACCAGAGCAGAACTACCTAAGGGCCCAGGTAGTGCAGGGGGAGCAGAGTGGGTGCTGCCAGGCTGCAGCCCAGACATGCTGGGCCTCACTGCTATAGCAGTCGAGTGAAAGTAGGAGGATCACAGGGGCCTCCATACCTTGCTGTGCTGTAGTAATAGAAAAATTATGAACATATAATTATAAAATAAAAAACAAACCAAATAAATGAAAATAAAAAAATAGACATATACAAATAAATAGGTGAACAAAGAAAAACAAAACTTAAACATAATAAAAATAAAAACGAATTATATAACAAATACAAACAAAATTAAATATAATAAATTAAAACAAAAAACAAAATTATACATAACATAGAAACAAACAAAAAAAGAAAATGGGTTGGTTGAGAGAAAAAAAGGAAAACATTACTAACTTCATGGTTAATATACATAAGCTTTCTACAATTATATCACTCCATTCTGTTACATTTTACTTTTAATACTACTAGCGCCGAAGAAATTTCTTTATTACTTTGAAGAGTACCCAGTTACTAACAGAAGGACAAAGTAGTACTGTTCAGATTGCAGCCAGCAATCATTCATGTGTGAATATATTGCACATATGTATGCGTACACATGCCAACAGGCTAGTTATGCCAGAGGTATTGAGGTCTGAAGTAACTTGCTATAATGATGACTAGCTAACAGTATTGTGTATATAATGTTGAAAGCATAACACTATTGATTAGTTGGGAAGTGTGGTCTTTGAACACACAATGGCTGACTACTGTAATACTGTGCATTTCATTTGGACTACAGACTACTGCATGCATACTGTCCTTTTAAATTTCATGCATGCCTACTCACTGTTATTTGAGAATATGAAACAATTGCTTTCTGCTATAGAGTAAGACATGCATATTTTCTTTTACAGTTGAGGTATGCATGCTCAATTACATACAACTGACTGAAATAAGTAATCCATCTTTAACAGTTAAAGCAACAATAACAGTACTTTATATATGCATACATACAACATTCTTCCCTCATCCTTGCTAGGCACACCCCATGAGACCTCACATTCGAGGCACTTTATTCAGCAGTTGTGGAAAATGAAAAAACAAAACAGAATGCCATTATGAATACCAGTCGTGACTATATTCAGTGATAACTTTTACTATTGGTCAATGCATTATATACTTACACATCTGTGGACTGTTCCCCACTCTACATTCTCTGCTCCACTGATCAAGGGCATCCCTCTTCTTCCTATGGAGGTCGCCATAATAATGGAGACACTGCTCACCAGTGCATGGGATACCTGTCACACTGGTCAAAGTCCTAGCCAAACTTGTCCAGGCCTCAGACTTTACTGAGAATCTGAGTAGTCTCACTGCAATAGACATAGATCATGCTCCTTAACTAGGAGACCTACAATATCTTTGGACTCTGAATACCCCAGAGGTGTGCATGAAAGCACACACCTGCTCCAAAACCAGCCATGACTCCTAAAGATCAAGCTCAATATTTGATGAGGATTTCCCACCAACTCTTCTTTAAATATATGTTTTCCCACCAAGTGCATGTATCAGGCTTACTGAGATTGCATACTGTCTGTTTTTTGCTAGATTTGAAAACTTTGTGTACCGCTTACCATTGCACAAACACGGTAAGCCAGGGTGTGCGATGGTAAGTGGTGCACAATACTGTGCAATAAGGAAAAAAAAAATCAAAAAATGTAATTCCAAGTATATTTGATATACAGCCACTTATGTAGCTCTGTTATTCAAATGGGACTGCAGAAATATAGTTGCATCAACATAGTACACATTATACCCAGTCATACTTGATAATATATGAACAATACCTATATAAATGATTAGGTAAAAATAACTGTCACAATATCAGTGTTTTAGCCCTCACACATGTAAATGTTAATATCAGCTTCACTATGTCAGGTGTTATGAGTAAGAGTAAATACAACATTAAAAAAGTGTATGGCATATGCGGTTTTCAAACCCAGGACCAGGTTTACTGTCCTAAACAACAACATTTGCCACAAGAAGGTTGAGAAGACACTTGTCTATGTTGCACTTCATTTGTATAATCTGCAATGCCAACACAGTAAAAGAAAAGTTAGCTCAGCCTGTATTAGAACCCAGAACAATTTGCATTCCATACCTAGACTTATCACCTATTGCCACAGGATTAGTTACATGACATCCCCTATATTAGTATTCATTGTTAACTTGACAGTGTTAGTGCAGAGCAGCCTCACTTACCAGGTTTGCGCAGTGCCCAGTGGTATTAACTGAATGCATCCGGTTTCAATTTTGCCTGTCTAGGTCATGTCTGATGCATAGGTGGTCCAATCTCGCAAACCTGTGCAAAAAAAAAAAAAAAAAAAAAGCGAGAGAAATGAAAAACAATAAAAAATATGAAATTAATAAATGCAGAATGACGTATCGATAGCAGGGTCCCTTGTATGACTTCTTATTTAAATGCGTTTGGGATCCTGCCAATTTTTGAACAAGGGAAAGCTATGACTGATGTCATACCTCTCAACTGTACAGATTTTTGAAGAATGCCCAGATTTGTGCTTCATATTTTTGATCTGTTTCTCATAAAATCTGTGGGTTTTTAGCAAATCACTGGCAAATCAATTGGGACTGAATTCAGAAAATAATGACAGACGTTTGAGATTCAGATTTCATACCTTCAGAACATTGCTACAACTGCAAAACGTGTTATTCTATCAACATCTTAAGGTTGTAAAGGTGGTATTTAAATATTAACCCTATTTTTGGCCCTTTTTCACCCCACTATTTATAGCTTTTGTCAGATTTCTTGCTGTAAGAGGTTGCAAGGTCCACATTCCCAAAGATGATTTGCAGCCGTAATAACACTGTTGCACACTGCAAAGCCTTGTTTAAGTGCACAGTGCTTCATTTATATGCATTGCGAGGCACCATCAAACACAACTTTATGTACATGGAAACACTCCATGTAGACTCCACACAAACCCTACACGAAGTTTCTTGAATCCTGCCCAAAGACCCAGAAATTCACTGTGTATTTAAGTATCACTCAAGAAACGACTTTACTAATGCAAAAACATATGAAATGTGCAGTCTAGATAATTTAAATGTGCATCTCCCACATAGCCTAACAGGCCAAGCAGATTTCTTAAAACAGAAAAGAAAATAGAGCAGGTAAAACAGAAAGCAGCTCTATCAGTCATATACAAAAAACAGATTTACTTTCCTCACGCAGCAGGGAATCAGCAGCAGTGCTTTAAGAAGTATTTTCAGAAAAAGACATGTATGCATCTATGATATAATTGTTAAAATAAATACATAGTTCCAGAAAACAGAAGAAGAGATTTGGAAGTATATGTAAATGAGCAGTGAAAAATACTGAAAGATGAAAACAGCACTGGTAAAAATGGGAGTTTTTCAAAACGACTGACAGTATTAAGGGAGAAGACTTAACGAGTTATCAGTACAGACATATGTGACCTGGAGTATAGCTATATAGGTTAGGATATGTACCTGTAAGACCCCATGAAAAGCCCTAGGCTAAGATTCTTCTTTATGGAGAAAGAAAAAATATTGTTTCAATGATTCTCATGTGTCATGATGAGTCAATTTGAAGGAATTAGGGGCATCTTACATGTAACAATGGGTTTGGTAGATGATAAAGATGGGAGAGACCTAGCAGAAGATATTAAAAAGTGGCAGTAATATACAGAAAAAAGCTATATAATGGGGACCCTAACATCTCTGATATATACACTGACATGTTCTCTGTTCTAGAGCCAGAGATCCTGTACACTGATGTCAAGAAGATGCTAAAAAGCCTTGCTAATGATGTTTCAATAAATGATGGAATTTTAGCTAAACTGTTTAAAATCCTGCAAAATAATGATTTAACAGTGCCATCAAATTTGGAAAACACAACACTGAACGCTGGATTGAAAAATGCCATTTTATATTCTAATCCCCCAAAAGGTCAATGCAAAAGAGTGCTCAAATTATTCAGCAATTGCACAAATCTCTCATGATTATAAGCCAATGATTAAGATTCTGCAAGTTAGACTGTCTCTGTATCTGTCTATCTGTGTAGAGAGAGCAACTTGCTAATATGCACTGGATAATAAAGAAAGCAAAGGAGCTTAATATAATTTCTACTTCTGTCAGAACTCTGAGGTTTTTCATTGGGTGGTCCATTACAAATATGGTGAGTTCTTAGGGAAATGTGAATAGAGGTTTACTGTATTTGCTTCCTGAAGAAACTTTACGAAAATGGAAAAACAGCAAAGTACAGAATAACTGATTAATTATAGACTAAAAAGGAATGCAACGAGGTTGTATATTTCTACCCTGTTTAACTTATATGCTGAATATATCATGCAAAATGCTAGGTTAGATAAATTAGATGCTGGAATCCAAATTACTTGAGAAATATTAAAATCTCAGAGAGCAGCAATACCAATCTGATGGCTAAAAGATGAGGAGCCTGGTTATAAAAGTGAAAGAAGGCATACAATCTGGTTTGCTGCTCAATATTAGAAATGTAATTGTGTTATCTAGTCTTTTTAACTCCTTGCACATAGATGGAGATGACAAATCTTATTTTTTGGGCTCAAAGATCCCCGCATATGGTAACTGCAGCCAGGAAATTTAAAGATGATTGTTTTTTTTTTTTTATTTATTGTTTAATGGGTGGTTGATTGATTTTGTTAAATAGGTTGCCAGTATGTTCCACAGACCATTTTCAGAAACAACCCGAAGTAGTGTATCATTTACAAATTTTAACATTTGATTACATTTGTTAGAGATAATACAGCAATGAGCGAGCCCAATAGTAGATATATGCGGACAAAACATAATAGCTATCAATGGAAATATATTAAGTGAGAGAATAATGATGAATTATATCTGTCGATTAGCAATGGTAACATTTTATCGTGTAATGAAAATGAGTTTTGCACAATTTATTAGCACGAGGGGTCAAGTGCGAGATATCAAAGTTTGTTATGTGTGATTTATGCTCGATGTTACTTGATGTGAGGTGCTTAGCCAGTGTCAAAAGAGCAGCACTTGTATACATTGCCAAGAAATTAATTTTGTACTTTAAATGTGGTTAATTTCTAGATGTTTCTATTATTTTGAAATAATGGGCTCTAAAATGCTGACACACACTTTGAAAAAGCTTTTTCAGTTGTTGCTATATGAGAAACATAAGGTTATGTGACCAGCTATGAATGGAGCAAAAATACAGAAGCAAGAGCTTTTGAAACTCAGAGTTAGACTTGTCCAACAACATGGCTCAGTTGAGCTGTTCCATGCCCAACAAGCCATAGGTGTGACCCCCCCATCTTATACTTGCTAGCTAGACTTCCCCTAACATGAGTCTGAAAAACCACACCTCCCTCCTAACGCTACAGTAATCTCTCAACTTTCAGCTTAACACAACATGTATGGATGACTTCAACTATCCCTCCATAAATTGGGAGACTTATACGACCCATAATTCACTTGCTCAGAGGTTTTTGGACTTTCTCAAAGCAAACATCCTGGAGCAACAAGTTACCTCCCCAACTAGAGACACAAATATCCTAGACCTAGTACTCAAGAACACGGGAGAAGGATGCGTCCTCCTGTTCATTATCTCCTACCTTGTAAGATCTGACCACAAAATAATCTCCTTTAGTATTAAAACTAACCTAGAACCCCCATCAAACTCCAAACCTGTAAAGAACTTTGCTAAGGCCAATTACTTAAAGTGACAGCTTATTAAATTTCCAAACCCCTCCGTAACCAGGTGACACAGGCCTACTCTGAGCTGTACATAAAAGCACTGTGCAACCACATTCATAGCGGCATAGAGGGGGTAGCACCTGTCCGAGTCAAACCTATGATTACATGGCAAAAATGAAGCACCCTGGGTGGACTCCTAGTATAAATAAGCTATTCAACAAAAGGAAAAAAAAAATGCTTTCCAAAGCCAAGAAGGAACAGACAAAACAGTCGACAAAGACACTCACCTGCCTAAACAAACAAATTAGTGAGCTGGTCAAATCTGCCAAAGCAAACTATGAGGCAGAGAGAGCCTCCCAGGTAAAAGATAAACACAAGGCTTTTTTAATTATGCTCATAATCTCAGGTTAAACATTCAGCAAAGTGCTGAGTTAATCATGAATGGCAGCACTTACACCCAGCCTAAAACTATAGCAAACCTGCTGGCCAGTGAGTTCAGTTCAAACTTCTTCCCCCCCATCACCTCCTACCACACTCAAAGAAATACCTGCAACCATCCCCCTACTTGTCATTTTGAGGGAACAGGTCCTTACTGTATTCACTAAAGCCCAAAACACAGCCTCTGTGGGTCCTGACAAAATTCCAGGACGATTTTTAAATACCTTAAAACAAAATCCATCAGGATCACTAGAGACCCTCTTTAATCACGAACTCTGGATGGGCTTTGCCCCAGAGGAAAGGAGGACTACAAGAGTAATCCCTCTGCACAAGGGGGGCCCATCAACTGACTCAGGAATCTACAGACCCATAAGCTTGACCAGACTTATTTGCAATGCCATAGAGAGAATTATCATGGACCTGATTGGTAATGACATAGAAACTCTCCAGAGACTAGACCAGACCCAATTTGGCTTTGTCAAAGGGAGGTCTTGCCTGTCCAGTCTTGTGGACTTCGAGAAAGTTGCCAGGGCCATGGATAAGGGTAAAACTGTACACACCACTTATCTAAACCTGGCCAAAGCGTTTGACACAATTCCACATCCAGGGATCATCGATAAATGTACTGAGTTAGGCATAAACCCCTACATCATCATATGGCTAGTAAACTGGCTCACAGACAAGACACATGTTGTTCGGACAGGTGAATCCATCTCCGTTAAGAAACCTGTTACTTGCGGTGCCCCACAGGGTTCAGTATTCAGACTGTAACCTGGAAGCAATCATTGACTCCCCAAACAATAGTGACATCCTACAAACAGGACTAAAAATGACAAATGACTGGTGCCAAAACCATGTTCTGAGATTAAATGCTAAAAAAATATGTAACCTTACCCTTTGGTAAATCAGATATCCCTGAAAATTATAGTATTGATAGCACACCCCTAAAAGTAGACCAGTGGTGAGGGACCTAGGAACGTAGATAGATAGATAGAGATAGATAGAAACCTTAACTTTGACCACCAGGTATCTACAGTAGTGAGAAATTCCTTCTGTGTGCCTCACCTTACAAGTAAAGGCATGGAATCAAGATCAAAGGAAGTCAGTGACATTCTACTCCGCCCTCATCAGGCACATAATTAAGTATAATGCCCCCTTCTGCATGCACCTAACCAGGCACTTAACCACTGGGGTGGACCCAGACGTTTCTCACTGAAAAAAGACAAAGTGTGAGAGACATAGCTACACCAAAAATCTTGAATCCCTGCTCTCTTGCACTCAAAACAATAACACTGACGAGGTTGTCAATCCATCCACCACTACTCATGCACGTAGTACCACTACTTATATACACAGTATGCATCAAACACATAAATCAATGTATGCGGAGGTTCTCTCAAAAAACTTACCAAAACACCAGAGACCTCCATAACAAAAGACTGCTACAACTAACACAGTTCCCACAGCACCCATGACACATAGCAACATCAGTCTCTCACCTACCAAACCCATAAAGTGTATCACTCAAAAAAACTAATTTTCTTGTCATTGGAGAATCCATAGTGAGGCACATGGATGTCCCACTCACCTGGTTAGACAAGGAGAAAGTCACTATCAGCTGCCTGCCCAGTGCCAGGATTCATCAGATCATGCATGCACTCAGGTCTCGCAGCAACAAGTACCATTATGACTCCATCATAGTTCATGTTGGAGTGAACGACCTGAGATGTAACTCACTGGACTATATGAAGAGAGACATGGTTGAGCTCTGAGTATGTGTCCCAGGCAGGTATGTCCCTGGCCTTGAACAGCATATTATCCTCACCTAGAATAATGCCACAGGATAAACAAAAATTAATGATCCAGTTCAATAACTGGCTCAATGTTTTGCATCATTCAAAGGGGATACAGTTTATCAGTCTGAGAGGTCATGGTTGACAGACCTCTCTGCTTTGCCAGAGATGGTTTACACCTGGCACCACTAGGCTTTTGGCTGCTGACAAAGGCTGTTGCCTCCCCCTTAGTGCCTTTTTTAAGCAAGGTCTTGAAAACAAGTGAAATTTGCCAGTCATAACAAAATAAGGGTTATGCTGCTAAACGCTAGGAACTTAAAACTAAAACCTGCACACCCAGGAAGCACTTCTGTCTCTGGAGACTGTAGATGTCTGTGCAGTCACAGAAACCTGGTTCAATGTATCAGAGGGTACCACAGCCTTGCAAGGCTACAATGGCTTTCACACATTCAGACTGCAAAATGAACATGTGAGAACCAAAGGAGGCAGTTCACCTCCTCCTGACTAGTTAGACTGGATAACTCCATGGAGTTACTCCAAGTTCAGGTTACTGCGAGTAAAACCTCCATTGATGTCATAGCCTGTTATAGATCCCCTCTTCATGGGTCATGATATGCATGAAGCCTACTTGACAAAACTGGAGTCAATCCAAATAACACACTGCTTATGGGGGATTTCAATAATCTTATCAACTGGGAAACCTACTCTAGCCCTAACTCACTAGTGCAAAAGTTCCTTGACTTTGTTAACTCAAATGCCCTGGAACAAATTGCTCATACCCTGACAAGAGGAACAAACATTCTAGATCTGGTCCTCACTAACATGTCAAACAGATGCACTGCCACAACTGTCGGACCCTCATTCGTTAAATCTGACCACAAATCAGTCACCTTCGAGCTGGCACTAACACCAGAACTCACAAAAGGTGAAATCAAACTAAAAAACTTCACCAAGGCAAACTATACCCTCCTAGGGGTATGTATAAATGTATTCCAAGCCCCACCCTCAGCTGGAAGTGGTAACTACACCAAAGCTTACACTAAAGCCCTGTACAATCACTTGTATAAGTGTATAGACTCAGCTGTTCCAAAGAGAATCAAAGCCAGAGCTCCAGGTCAAAACAAGCTGCCCAGGTGGACATCCAGGAACAATAAACTTTACAACAAAAGTTGCTGTCCAAGAAAACAAAGGTATGGCTCCAACAATGGAAAAACATTCTCCTCAGCCTGAACAGGCAAATAAGACATGTCAAAGCCCGTAAGGGCATCTTTGAGAAAAACTTAGCAAGCACAGCCAAGGATAACCATAAGGTCTTTTACAGCTGCATACATAGCCTAAAAGGTAGGACCCAAGCATGCACTGAACTTGTGACAATTGTATCGCAAACACACACAAACGCACACACACACACACACACACACACACACACACACACACACACACACACACACACACACAGATAGCAAACCTGCTAGTGGATAGATTTGGTGAAAATTTCACTCCCTTATCCCCTCCAAACGTATCACAAACCTTGCCTGCAACTCCCCCCACCCTACATATCTGAAGAGTAGGTCATTAAAGCCTTGTCCAAGGCAAAAAACACAGGCTCTATGTGACCAGACAAATCCCAGGCTGTCTTATAAACAAGCTAAAACATGAACTAGCATCACCATTAAGTACCCTATTCAATCATAGTCTAGCCACAGGCTTTGTTCCTGCAGAATGGAGAACAGAAACAATTATTCCCTCCACAGAGGTGGCTTAGCAACAGACCCAGGGAATTATAGACCCATAAGTCTGACCAGTCTCATCAGTAAGGCCAAGGTATGTATCATCATGGCCCTCATTAATACAGGCATAGGCAACCTCCAAACCATGGCTCCAATCCAATTCAACTTCTTCAAAGACAGATCCTGCCTGTTAAACTTGGTGGATTTCCTTGAAAACGTGATCAGGGCCATTGATGAGGGAAAATCTGTGTACACAACATACCTCAACTTGGCAAAGGGTTTTGACACAATCCCATACTCGGGCATTACCGATAAACTTTGCAAACTGAATATAAACCTCTTTTTTTGTAAGATGGGTTACCCACTGGCTCACAAACTGGACATACGCACTATCAAAGTGGATGACTCCACATCACCTAGGAGACTTGTCACCAGCAGGGTGCCACAAGGGTCAGTGCTGGTCCCCCTACTGTTTGGTATATGCTTCTCAGAAGTTCAGGCCAAAACTAAGGGGCTGTGGCTGACCAAGTTTGCGGACAACTGCAAACTAGATGCTAGTATTGAGTCCCCAAATTATATCAGTATATTTCAGGAGGGTCTTATACAGACCAGCGACTGGTGTCTTATTCACAGTCTCAAATTGAATGCAAAGAAATGTATCATCATTCCCTTCTGCACAAACAATATTCCTTCACACTATCAAAACAACAATACCCTAAGTACTTACAAAATGGTAAGGGATCTGCGATCACTGGTTGTCAGTGATCTTAACTTTGACCACCATGTATCTATTGTAGTAAGGAAGGTTTTCTACGTAGCCCACTTGATTAGTAAAGGCATCGCCTCTAGAGCAAAGGAGGTTATAACCTCTCTATACTGGTCAATAATCAGGCCCATAATTGAGTATAACACCCCTTTTGGCATGTGCTGTACAAAGCACCTGCAGCAATTGGCGAGATCTCAGAGGTTTCTACGAAAGAAAATCAAGAGACTCCAGCATGTGCCGTACACAGACCGACTAATGTCCCTGTCACTATACTCTGCATCATAGACTTCTTATGGGAGACGTAGGCCTGGTTACAGAGCAATCTAAGACCCAAACCTAATGAATTCGCTGCACATCCATAAATAAAAAAGAACTACAGCTACCCATTCCAGGGACCTAAATATGGCCTGCGACTTGAATAGGGTATACTGGAGGGACAGATTTGTCTCCCAGCAACTGCTGCATCTTTGTAATAGGCTACCAATTCATGTGAAACAGAGCACCCCTATGACACTTAAAAAGGACCTGGACAAGTGGATGGGGTACGGTAAATTCTTACCAGAGATAGTGCTCATAACCCTCCTGGACATGGGCAGTCATTACTAAATACAGTCCTGGGTATTGACTACAGTATCTATGGTATTACATTGGGATGAAATGGCTAGGCTTGAAATGACCTCTGGGTTGACAGCCTAGTAAACTCCTATGATTCATAAATCCATTATAAACCCTCCTGTGAGACCCATTGTGCCAGGCAGTGGCTGGGTAACATGAACCAGCTTCTAAATACCTGGAGTCGAAACTCAGAGTTAATTTTGAAAGCACAGGCACTATTTTATGAAATACAACTGACTTTTTACAAAGTCTGCATGACTGGGCTGTGGATAAGAATTTTATTCAATGCTATTTTGTCAAAATAAATGTAGATTCCTTATTCACCGTTATTCCTTCTGATATAGGGATACAGTCAGTTGAACAGTTTTTACTAGAACTAACAGAATATGAACAATCACTTATTATCACTTTGTGTAATACCTTGTCTTTGGTACTTGAAAATAATGTCTTCTTGTTCCAACAACTTTATAAACAGAGTGCGGTGTGTTGCCGTGGGCACCCCCATAGCAAATACATTTGCTAACATTGTTATGTATATTTGGGAACAGGAGCACATTCTATCAGTTGGGAAACCATTTCATGAGAATGTTGTATTTTATAAATGAATTGTGGATGATTTGTTTATCATTTGTGAAGGAGATGAAATCCCCTTTGATCTGTTTTACTGATCTAATACATGTAAATTTTTGAAATTTAAGAAAAGCATCTCCTATTCAAGTATTGATTTTTTAAGACATCACTGTTACTAACAATGATGAAGGCTTCTTAGACGCCTGTTTATATAAGAAACCCGTTAAAAGTAATATATTATTCGGACACAGTATGCACCCACATATCACTTTTAAGAACATAGCCAGCAATCAATTCTTAAGAGTAGCATGACAGAATACACAAGATAATAATATGTTGGAGCAAATGAAAATAGCAGTCGATGATTTAATAGATGGAGGCTATGACAGACTAGACGTTCAGGAGATATGTGATGAAGTAAAAAAGAAGAGATACAGTTTCTGCCCCAATATTTTCCAGGCAAGAACATAGAAACACAGATAAACATATAGGACATGGTACTAATTTTGGAAACAAACAAAAACTCAGATGTACTTTGACCTATAACAAAAACACTTTAGCCATTAAGAACATTATTTGAAAACAGTGACATATACTCCAGGATGTCTCTGCACGCAGTAATTTTATCACTCCACAAAATTCATTTTCACACAAGAGACTTAGAAACCTAAAAAATATATTATGTTATAAGGAACAACATAGATCATGGTTCTCATTTAATTCTCTGAAAAAAAAATAACCTAGAAATGTGGAAACTGCATGTTTTGAAAATATATTGACACAAGGAAAATAGTGCACCCAGTGACAGCCACAGACTGAAATCAAATGGTAACTGTAACTCAAGAAAGTTGGTGTTGTAGTTCATTTTATATAGGAAAAACTAATCAAAAATTCAAAGATTGTATATTTAGTCACCTCTCAGAAACTAACATTATGCAAATAAGCTTGAGAAGGGACCATCCCATAACTAAGTTTTTAATTTTAGAAGTTCTATTTGAGAACACAAGGGATGACAACATAATCCTTAGGACTGAGGGAGCATAACTAAATTGGATTTTACGATTCAGGGTCTATGTCATCCCAAGACTAAATAGCGTAGCCTCTCTAAAAGCAATACTTAAAGCTAAACATGAATCTGTGAAGGTTTAACTTCAACATATTTTAGGCTGTATTATCTGATTGCATCTATTTTGTATGTACGTTTAGTTTCATATACATATATAGGCACACGTTTATCAAATGTGACTTATTAATGTGGATTTTTATGTATACTAATGTGTGTTTTTATCCATGTGGTTTTGATACACAAGCATGTGTATTTATAAGTGTAAGTTTTAAGTATATAACTACAAGATTGTATTACAATATGTCATAATGTTTGTTTTTTCTGGTTAGTTCTCCTTTAACTAAATTGACTTTTAATTGCCTATTAACTTAGACGTGACTTTTACACTGGATTTAAACCATACACTAGCCTTTGTTAGTTGATTTATGTGCCTGAGAAAGCCCTCTAGGTGAAAGTTTTTACTTGCTTATCTGGAAATTGCTTGGAATCGTTAAAGGACTTAAATTGTTTGGAATTATTAAAGGATTTTAGCTCACTCTGCTCTGGTTTCCAGTGATTTCTTTCATCATTTTAAACTCCTATGATCACTTTACTCCATCTCATATTATTTAATGAGAAGAGACGTATGCCTGACCTACAAGGCATTCTCTCATCCAGACCTTATGAAAATGTTACATATTCACAAGAAAAATTATGCAAGGGTTAAGCCTTCTATGGACATGAACCTTATTTGTGTAGAGACGGACTCGTATCCCAAAGGCTACCTCATCTATGGAATAAACTTCCCATCTTCATAAAACAAAGCCCGACCCTCACGCTCTTCAAAAGGAATTTGGATAAATGGCTGAGGAACCATAAATTAATTCACGGGGTACTACCCATGTCCCTTATGGACAGAGACAGTCTGTAAAATGACTCAGGGCTCTAAAACTCAAAGAATAAAATGACTCAGGGAATTCTGATGATATCCCTCACTGACTTCTGAAGCCTCTGTCTCACCACAATTCCTACACTTTCTAGCCTGTCCAGTACCTGAGTAGTAGAGTCTGGATCTCAAGCCAAGTGGCTTTGTTGCACTACCCTTCCATCCAATCTCTTGGATACATAGGATGTCCAGCCTCCTCCGTATCATGTTATCCACTTCTAAGCTGTGTCCTGTCAGTGAACCTACATTAAGCGTAGCAATTCTCAGTTCACGTTTGGCAGGTTGGTTGGTTTTATGTCCAGCTTTCACTCAACAGAGCTATCCCAGGTAACCCAGGTTGGGCAACTAGACACCGGCCAGCAAGTAGCCTATTGACCCAGAGCTGCTGGGCTTTTATGGCAGGCACACACTGGCAAATAGGGGTACATATACCCCTCCCACTGTTAGCATGGGTCCCTGGCGTTGGTCAGAGAGTAGGCCGAGTCCTCAACCTACTTATCACCGGTAACTACCCATGCCCATTTTTTTTGGCGACAGTCAACATGACCAAATCACCTAGAGCCATATTTTACACCGTCGAGTGGCTAGCCCTGCCACGGCACAGAGTTTGTGATCCATGTTCTCCTATCTTGAGGATACTGCACACCACAATAGATGCCCAAAGCGGTTGGTCTTTTTACAACTCTTCCCCCCATTGGGCACCATGTAGAGTCTGTGCTGCTGCCCATGGCTCCATTCATTGGTGAGTTTGAGATGGAAACACTCAGCATGTTTTTTGGACATGGGAGAAACCCCACGGAGACACAAAGAGAACATGCAAACTCCAAACAGGCATTAGTCGGAGGTCAGGATCGAACCTTGTACCTTGTGCATTGGAGGCAAAGACCTTAACCACTAAGCCATCTGGTCTCTATAATGGCTTAGCAATAGACCCAGGGAATTATAGATCCATAAGTCTGACCAGCCTCATCAGTAAGGCCAAGGTATGTATCATCATGGCCCTCACTAATACAGGCATAGGCAACCTACAAACCATGGCTCCAACCCAATTTAACTTCTTCAAAGACAGATCCTGCCAGTTAAACTTGGTGGATTTCCTTGAAAATGTGACCAGGGCCATTGATAAGGGAAAATCTGTGTACACAACATACCTCATCTTGGCAAAGGCTTTTGACACAATCTCATACTCGGGCATTACCGATAAACTTAGCAAACTGAATATAAACCCCTTTTTTGTAAGATGGGTTACCCACTGGCTCACAAACTGAACATACACACTATCAAAGTGGATGACTCCACATCACCTAGGAGACCTGTCAGCAGCGGGGTGCCACAAGGGTCAGTGCTGGTCCCCCTACTGTTTGGTATATGCTTCTCAGAAATTCAGGCCAAAACTAAGGGGCTGTGGCTGACCAAGTTTGCGGACAACTGCAAACTAGATGCTAGTATTGAGTCCCCAAATTATATCAGTATATTTCAGGAGGGTCTTATACAGACCAGCGACTGGTGTCTTTTTCACAGTCTCAAACTGAATGCAAAGAAATGTATCATCATTCCCTTCTGCACAAACAATATTCCTTCACACTATCAAAACAACAATAATACCCTAAGTACCTACAAAATGGTAAGGGATCTGGGATCACTGATTGTCAGTGATCTTAACTTTGACCACCATGTATCTACTGTAGTAAGGGAGGCTTTCTACGTAGCCCACTTGATTAGTAAAGGCATCGCCTCTAGAGCAAAGGAGGTTATAACCTCTCTGTACTGGTCAATAATCAGGCCCATAATTGAGTACAACACCCCATTTGGCATGTGCTGTAAAAAGCACCTGCAGCAATTGGCGAGATCTCAGAGGTTTCTACGAAAGAAAATCAAGAGACTCCAGCATGTGCCGTACACAGACCGACTAATGTCCCTGTCACTATACTCTGCATCATATAGAATTCTTATGGGAGACGTAGGCCTGGCTTACAGAGCAATCCAAGACCCAAACCTAATGAATTCGCTGCACATCCATAAATAAAAAAGAACTACAGCTACCCATTCCAGGGACCTAAATATGGCCTGCAACTTGAATAGGGCATACTGGAGGGACAGATTTGTCTCCTAGCAACTGCTGCATCTTTGTAATAGGCTACCAATTCATGTGAAACAGAGCACCCCTATGACACTTAAAAAGGACCTGGACAAGTGGATGGGGCACCGTAAATTCTTACCAGAGATAGTGCTCATAACCCTTCTGGACATGGGCAGTCATTACTAAATACAGTCCTGGGTATTGACTACAGTATCTATGGTATTACATTGGGATGAAATGGCTAGGCTTGAAATGACCTCTGGGTTGACAGCCTAGTAAACTCCTATGATTCATAAATCCATTATAAACCCTCCTGTGAGACCCATTGTGCCAGGCAGTGGCTGGGTAACATGAACCAGCTTCTAAATACCTGGAGTCGAAACTCAGAGTTAACTTTGAAAGCACAGGCACTATTTTATGAAATACAACTGACTTTTTACAAAGTTTGCATGACTGGGCTGTGGATAAGAATTTTATTCAATGCTATTTTGTCACAATAAATGTAGATTCCTTATTCACCGTTATTCCTTCTGATATAGGGATATAGTCAGTTGAACAGTTTTTACTAGAACTAACAGAATATGAACAATCACTTATTATCACTTTGTGTAATACCTTGTCTTTGGTACTTGAAAATAATGTCTTCTTGTTCCAACAACTTTATAAACAGGTACGGTGTGTTGCCGTGGGCACCCCCATAGCAAATACATTTGCTAACATTGTTATGTATATTTGGGAACAGGAGCACATTCTATCAGTTGGGAAACCATTTTGTGAGAATGTTGTATTTTATAAATGAATTGTGGATGATTTGTTTATCATTTGTGAAGGAGATGAAATCCCCTTTGATCTGTTTTACTGATCTAATACATGTAAATTTTTGAAATTTAAGAAAAGCATCTCCTATTCAAGTATTGATTTTTTAAGACATCACTGTTACTAAAAATGATGAAGGCTTCTTAGACGCCTGTTTATATAAGAAACCTGTTAAAAGTAATATATTACTCAGACACAGTATGCACCCACATTTCACTTTTAAGAACATAGCCAGCAATCAATTCTTAAGAGTAGCATGACAGAATACACAAGATAATAATATGTTGGAGCAAATGAAAATAGCAGTCGATGATTTAATAGATGGAGGCAATGACAGACTAGACTTTCAGGAGATATGTGATGAAGTAAAAAAGAAGAGATACAGTTTCTGCCCCAATATTTTCCAGGCAAGAACATAGAAACACAGATAAACATATAGGACATGGTACTAATTTTGGAAACAAACAAAAACTCAGATGTACTTTGACCTATAACAAAAACACTTTAGCCATTAAGAACATTATTTGAAAACAGTGACATATACTCCAGGATGTCTCTGCACGCAGTAATTTTATCACTCCACAAAATTAATTTTCACACAAGAGACTTAGAAACCTAAAAAATATATTATGTTATAAGGAACAACATAGATCATGGTTCTCATTTAATTCTCTGAAAAAAAAATAACCTAGAAATGTGGAAACTGCATGTTTTGAAAATATATTGACACAAGGAAAATAGTGCACCCAGTGACCGCCACAGACTTTGAAATCAAATGGTAACTGTAACTCAAGAAAGTTGGTGTTGTAGTTCACTTTTATATAGGAAAAACTAATCAAAAATTGAAAGATTGTATATTTAGTCACCTCTCAGAAACTAACATTATGCAAATAAGCTTGAGAAGGGACCATCCCATAACTAAGTTTTTAATTTTAGAAGTTCTATTTGAGAACATAAGGGATGACAACATAATCCTTAGGACTGAGGGAGCATAACTAAATTGGATTTTACGATTCAGGGTCTATGTCACCCCAAGACTAAATAGCGTAGCCTCTCTAAAACCAATACTTAAAGCTAAACATCTGTGAAGGTTTAACTTCAACATATTTTAGGCTGTATTATCTGATTGCATCTATTTTGTATGTACGTTTAGTTTCATATACATATATAGGCACACGTTTATCAAATGTGACTTATTAATGTGGATTTTTATGTATACTAATGTGTGTTTTTATCCATGTGGTTTTGATACACAAGCATGTGTATTTATAAGTGTAAGTTTTAAGTGTATAACTACAAGATTGTATCATAATATGTCATAATGTTTCTTGTTTTTTTCTGGTTAGTTCTCCTTTAACTAAATTGACTTTTAATTGCCTATTAACTTAGACGTGACTTACACTGGATTTAAACGATACACTAGCCTTTGTTAGTCAATTTATGTGCCTGAGAAAGCCCTCTAGGTGAAAGTTTTTACTTGCTTATCTGGAAATTGCTTGGAATCGTTAAAGGATTTAAATTCTTTGGAATTATTAAAGGATTTTAGCTCACTCTGCTCTGGTTTCCAGTGATTTCTTTCATCATTTTAAACTCCTATGATCACTTTACTCCATCTCATATTATTTAATGAGAAGAGACGTATGCCTGACCTACAAGGCATTCTCTCATCCAGACCTTATGAAAATGTTACATATTCACAAGAAAAATTATGCAAGGGTTAAGCCTTCTATGGACATGAACCTTATTTGTGTAGAGACGGACTCGTATCCCAAAGGCTACCTCATCTATGGAATAAACTTCCCATCTTCATAAAACAAAGCCCGACCCTCACGCTCTTCAAAAGGAATTTGGATAAATGGCTGAGGAACCATAAATTAATTCACGGGGTACTACCCATGTCCCTTATGGACAGAGACAGTCTGTAAAATGACTCAGGGCTCTAAAACTCAAAGAATAAAATGACTCAGGGCTCTAAAACTTAAAGAACAACTACCGCAGTACTACCCCATCCCATATTTGTAGTTAAGAGATAATTTTGTCACATCCTGGGTATTATTGGCCAAGCTTGTAAATGATTTTGTGCCATTAGCCTAGTAATCACCTAGGAACCTATGGAAGCTGTTTAAAACCATAAAAAGACTGAGTTATGAAGGTGTATAAGAAAAGAAAACGGTTCAATTACTGTTAAGGACTGATGGAGGTTTACATGTATTTGGGAGGTTATTGTAATGTGAATAGTGATGGGTTATAAAAGTGAAGTTGTTTGGTGCTGTAGTTAATTTGACAAGAAATTAAACATGATTTCAATAATATTTTTCTGACTCCGGGTCCTGTTACCACTGGATATTTTTGTGGTAATTTGACAAGAATCAGTATTAAGTAAATTATATTTTGTTTATTATGGAGATATTGGGAATATGAATTAGGGTATATAAATAAGTACAGATTTAAAAGGGTGTTGAGTGTGTGGAAAAGTGGACATGGATAAGGTTATAGAAATAGTAGGATCCAGGGTGTGATTGAAGAATTGGGGGTAGGAGGGGAGAGAATTAGAATTTACCTCTGATGTTAGACTGAGCCAACCAATCTGTACATGCTCAGACACAAGCCACCTCTGCTGTTTCTTACAAAACAATAAATTGGAATGCAAGTTACAAGTTCAACTATCTGAAATTTAAAACACTGACAGGGTAAAATACACAGAGTATCCTAAAGAGAAAGAACAGCCATTTATATCACACTATTAAGCCATAAAGTCTGTTGAAGCAAAGCTTCTGTCAGACTCAGTGGGATGGTAGGAACCAAACTGTTAGAGAAGGGATCATCTGCAGTACATGTCAACAACAAATTAAAAAAAGTCTGCAGGCATAACACTTTGATTATGTCTCTTCATTAGTTTAAGCAGTGTCAAATAAAATTAGGGTTGCCAACTTTTCATGTCAGAAATTCTGTACATGTATGTAAAAGCAAAAATGGATGTAATTGTGGTACCCCACTTCAACACACAGCCATTCCAGTGTCTAATTACTTGGCTATTTCTCCATTTTCCCCAGTTGCCATAAACACTGTTCGAAACTGTGTATACTGTTTTGTGCTTTACTTCTACAATTACAGATATTTGGATTTAATTTAAAACTTCTATTTCAAATTTTATAGCACAAACACTGATAGACATCTGCTAAACAAAGCAATACAGTCTCACAATGAAAACAGACCTAGCATTAAAACTTCTCTGCCTTCGAAACTCACATTCACTGAAATAGCATTGAAACCCACATTCAAAGAAAATACATCTGGCCAGTGGCAGATTATGTTTACCTTTGGGCTGTTTTCAAATCATAGGCCCCTTGCACACATTTTTAGGACCATGCAAACATTCTTTGATTCACCTTCCTGACTGCATTAAATTATAATATAATAATTAAATTATATCCCTTGTATAACACAGCACTACTTGAGAGAGTGTGTTTTAAATTTATAGATTTGAATATTTCTCCAGTAAGCAATAAACAAAGCATATGAACCAATAATGACAGAACTGCAAAATTCAGAATGTTTTAACCATAAAAGACCACTCAAACTTCTGTCATTACAATCCACCAATATCAGTTTGCACAATCTCTGCAGAAGTAAAAGTCATCTGAATAATTCCACACCAAAGAGATCTGTAACTAAGGAAGAGGTTGCTGTTAGCAAACAACTCTGTATTTCAGTGTTTCATCTACAAATTCAGTGCCTGCTGCCCTTGGAAAATAGGGAAAGGATGGCAAACTGAAAACAGGTTCAAAGTTACTAGGCATCTCATCCAAAGGAGGACATACCTAAGACTGCAGCATCCCATCCCCTTAAATTACAACACAGTATCAACAGTCTAAGCACCGTAAACATTTAGCTTACACATTCAGTTAGATATTTCACTTTTAATACTCAATGTTCAACAGTACAATAACCATGAGCAGCTACAACCCCATACAGTCACCAATAAAAAAAGGAAAGAACAAAATAAGATATCAACAGTCTGCCTTTAAGCACAAAAACATATCTTTCTCAGGTAATAACATAATGCAAATGCATCTCCCTTTTAGCATTCTATAAGACACAAGTGGCAAAACATCACAGTTCATGTAAAACATTAAGAAAAGTGGTACTGTACCAACATATTTCATAGACTTAGTTATCTTGTAATTGTTCATATTAAATGCAAAAGATGGGCCGTGCTAAAATGTTTTATTGCCAGCTATGCTGAATCAAGACATACCAGAAATAAAAAAAAGTTATGCCTATTCCCATTGTATCAAACACGAGTTCCATCTGTCAGTTTGCATTAACTGACATAAAAAAGTACCAGAGCACACTAATTGCATATGCATGAGTAAGAGAGCTTGAAAAACATTGTGACTTGAGCTCTTTTAAAACAATTTAGCATTTCCCAGCAATGGGCTTCTTTCTACAAGAAACAATAGCCTGAATAATGACTACTTTGTCTCAGTACTTCAACAATATTCACTAACGAGCAAGGCAGTCACACAGAAAGCTCTCTGGAATAAATACTTCCACAGAAACTGCATCTCTCTCCTTCATACCAGGACAACAGACAGTCAGTGAATTGCTCTGCACGATGACTGACAGGATGGCAGTTAAGCAACAATTTTGGAATTAAAGTGAATTGAGAGCTCATAACAGACATTTGAAAACAAGACCAGGCAAGGTAGTAATTACCCTATTAATGGTTCTCTCCACTCACACAGTCATCAGGCCTTTAACCAGCCAATGCGTTCCCGAGTGCTGAAAGTAGCAGTTAACTGAGTTAAAGCATTTCAATAAATGAACAGAAGACGTGTTTAGTTTGTTAACAGAGCACTCTATTTCTCTTTCAAATGAAAATGTCCACCATCTCTCCTTCTGTATCAAATAAGTACTTAGTTTTGTCAGTTAAGCAATGACAAACATGTTCGCATTTATTTCATCAACTCAGCACAATTTCTATTATTTCTACAACCTGCCAAAGTCTTGCAATTACTTGAACTATTTTTTTTTCTAACATAATTGCATCTACTTGACAGTTGTTCTCCATTTCTTCACACCAAAAATTAAATCTAGCGCCGAGTAGTTTAATGTACAGTGTCTCTTTCCTATTGGTTGAAAAGCTTCATAACTTGCGAGCGTACCCGGTAACCCATAAGATTCACAGTAGCAAACTCCACCCAAAGTCATCCTATTGGTTGAAAAGCTTCATAATTTGCCAGTGTACTCAGTAGCCTATAAGATTCACGGTAGCAAATTCCACCCAACATCAGCCTCACATCCAGTAAACTGGAATACAAATGTAAAACAAAAGCACTGGTTTTATTTTTTATGGACAATACTAGGCAGTCTGTTTTCCGGACAGTGTTACTTAATTCCAGACAGTCTGGAAGAATTTTAGATGGTTGGCAACCCATCATCTTTGTATAATTCTTTTTCTACATCCAGACACACCTTGCTTGTAAAGTCCACACAGAAAATAGAGATGTTCAAGTGATATACTGAATAAGAATGCTTCAGGGTGTTGTTCCTGGAGGCATATGTAAGTTTGTGTTGCCTGTGTAACAAATAAGAAAAACACACACAGGGAAAGGCTGTACTATTATAAACTCATTTATCAAACAGTATCAAACCATAAACACACTAAGTAAAGAATCAGGTAAATAGTTAAGTGTGCACAAACACCAGGTTAACAACATAAGGGGTACTACCCCTTCACTGTAGAAAAATAAAGAATTCACAGCTGACACTCACACTGTTAACAAGAAAAGACATCTGAGACAGAGGATTTGGCAGTAATGGGGAACACTGGACCTCTTCAGTGGCTTTTGTGTAGGTCTCTGAATATTACAGCAGTAACATAGCTTGACAGGTAGTGCTGTAACATCTGACAGCTTGCAGCAACATTAATTGTGGTGCTGTGAATAGCCAGACTGCTTATAAAAGCCTGGGTCTTTAAACAGTTTTTCTATTCTCCTCCAGTGACAACACTGATTAACACTTATAGCGTCTATGGAACTACACTGTGAGAAAGTAGACACATCCGCCGTCACAAATCTCAACAGAATATTTTTAACAACTGAAGCTTACATTCAAATAGTGCCTTTTTAACAATTGCAACTTACATTGTGAAATAGTGTCAGTCAGGTGGACTTTAACATTGAAAGGAGGTATGCCTATAAAAACTTCAGTGTTTAGGAGACGCATAGGTTCATAGGTAGGTACTAGGCTATTGGCCCAAGGGCCTACATAAGCCTAGCCAACAAGGTTCCCTGGCTTATGCCACCCAAGAAAGTTATTTTCCTGTGCCACTGTCGAGCACACACAGAAGTGATCCCCGGGGTGTATTTCCTATTTCCCATCCACTCAAGATTTTTCTTGAAGAGTGCTAATGAAGAACTTTGCTTGACATAAATGGGTAGCCTCTTCCAGAGTATGGGAAGTCTCTGGGACAGAAATCTATCCCTCCAGCATGTCCTGTTTATTGTGGTGACAAGGTTTAGGTCCCTAGAGCATGTAGCTTGGAGGGATTGGGATTTCTTTAGGTATAGCATGTCCAACAGCTCTGGGTTTGACATAGCTTTATATGTTAGGCAGAGATCACCTCAGAGTAGGTGATATGCTACAGAGAAGTGTAGGGCATTTGTTTGAGGCCAGTAATCCTCTTTGTGAGGTACTTCTGTGGCCTTTCCAGCTGCTGCAGATGTCTTGTAAGGTACATTCCAAAAGGGGCATTTTACTCTATAATGGGTCTAATGAGTGTTGAGTAGTGGGGAGCAATGACCTCTTTTTTCCTGGATGAGAACCCTTTTATGATGAGGTGTGCCACAAGACTTCCTGACTACTGTGGTGATGTGACTATCAAAGGAGAGACTACTGTCCACCCGAGTCCCAAGGTCTCTTATCACACATTCAGTGTTAGGTAGATTGCTGCCTATGTGGTAGTTCATGGGTACAGAGTTTTTACCAAAGGGGATGACACTGCACTTTTTTGGCATTGAGCTTGAGGCCATGGCTTTGACACCAGACATCTGTCTCAGCGAGGTCCTTCTGTAGGATGTCCACATCATTTGGGGACTTGACTATGGCTCTTAGTTTGCAACGGAACCCTGTCGTACTCCACTTGTCACTGCTTTGAGGTCAGATTTGGAGTCTGCAACTTTTACAGAGTGGGTCCTGTTAGTGAGCCAGTTGGCAACCCATCTTGTGACATAGGGATTTATACCTAGTTTAGTGAGTTTAGCTATAATTCCAGAATGGGGGATGGTGTTGAAAGCCTTGGCGAGGTCAAGATAGGCTGTGTGAACCACCTTACCCTCATCTACGGCTTTGGTGACTGCCTCAAAGAAGTCGATCAGATTCAGCAGGCATGATCTTCCTTTTACAAACCAGAACTGAGTGGGATCCAGAGTTTGGAGGTTACCAATGTCTTTGTTTATGAGTTCCATGATGATACGTTCCATGGCCTTGCAGACTAGGCTCGTCAAGCTAATAGGTCGATAGTTCTAGGGATCAGTGGTGGCTCCCCCTTTGTGGAGTGGGATAACTGTTGCTGTGCACCATTCAGTGGGCACAAAGCCTGATGCGAGGCTATTATTGAACATGGTGCTTAAGTGGGGAGCCAGTTTGTTCTGAAGTTCATGTAAAACGCAGCCTGGGATGTTGTCTGGTCCCATGGATGCTGTGTTTTTTGCTTTAGAGAGTGCAGCTTTTATCTGCATAGTTGTGATTACGGGGACTCTGCATTCTTCCTGTATAGATATGGGCCCTTTAGGGGGTGAGGGAGGTGGTAAAATTAACAATGAACCTATCTGCCAGGATGTTGGCAATATCAGTTGGTTCTGTAATTTTCGTGCCTTTGTGTTGTAACTCAGAGCAAATCTGGGTGTTGCCATCGAGATTCTTGACATAGCTATAGAATGCTCTGTGGTTGTCCTTAGAATTAGTAGCGATTTTGTTTTCGTAGCTAGCTTTGGAGGATCTTATAAGGGATCTCAGCTTCTTACTGAGGCTGACCAGGGAGCTCCTCCACTCATTGGATTTTACTCTTTTGCAACAGTTTCTTCCTTCTGTTGTACAGTTTATGGCAGGGGCCACCATATTGGCTTCCATTTTTTGGAGGATGGCATCTTGGTTCTGTTTGGGATAGCACAATCCATGCACTTGTGTAAGTGCTTATAGAGTGCATTTGTGTAGGATTCAGCAGTTGTAACTGTATTGTCCATCTGCATGGTTGTCATGAAGTTCACCACTTCTGTCTTAGAAAGCATGAAGTTGGCTTTGGAGAAATATTTTACCGTGGTTTCCTTAATGGGGGTGGGGGCGGGATGTGGATATCAAGGGTGATTAGATTATGGTCGGATCTGACCAACTAGGAGTTGACTTCAGGTGTGGAACACCTGTCACTCATGTTGGTAATGACTAGGTCTAGGATATTGTTGCCCCTGGTGGGGGTGTGGATAAGTTGATCCAGGGCACTGGAGTTTATGAATTCCAGAAAGCATTGAGCTAAGGAGTTTGTACACAAGTAGTTTTCCCAGTTAATGGTGGGGTAGTTGAAGTCGCCCATTATTAAGGTGTTTGGTTGAACCCTAATATTTTCCAGTACATCAAGAAGAGAGGAGTGGGAATCCTGGGGGCATGGTGGGGGATCTGTAGCAAGCTACAATTTGGACTGCAGTTTTGCCCAGAGTTAGTTGCACTTGGATAACCTTGGATGCATTATGCTGAGCAACTAGCCTGGAGGTGTGGATATCCTTAATGAATATGGACACCTCCGCCTTTGATGTTTATGTCCGGGTTACATGGCTGAAAAGTGTGGTATGAGTTATAACCTGGTAGTGCAGGGATGCTCTCTGGAGCCTTGAACCAGGTCCCAGTCACTGCACAGATATCGATGTTCTCCATTTTAAGGAGTGTCTTAAGTGAGTGCATTTTGAGATTTAGACTTCTAGCATTGAGTAGCATTACCCTCAGTTTTTGCTTGCCTGTTCCCGTTACGGTGGTATTTGAACCTTGCCTAAAAAAGGCACTATGGGGGCAGCAAGAGCCTTAGCCAGTATCCGGAATCCCAGGGGCGAAAGGTGCAGGCATTCTGTGGCAAAGCATTGTGGTCTGTCGACCATGTCATCTCAAGCAGACAGATACTGGATCTCCTTAGAATGACACCAGAAGCTTAGCCAATTGTTGAAGTCAATCATTTTGTCCTTGTACTGCGCTATCATTCTGGGCGATGGCAGAATGCTATTCAGGGCTAGGGTCAAAGATCAGAGAGCTCTTCCATGTCTCTTTTCATGTAGTCCAGGGAGGTACATCTCAGGTCATTTACACCAACATGGACAATGACAGAATCATATTTGTACTTGTTGTGGAGTGACCTGAGTGTGTGGGTTATGTGACAGATTCTGGCACCTGACAGGCAGCTGACAGTAACCTTCTCCTTGTTTAGCCTGGTGAGTGGGACATCAGTGTGTCTG
This sequence comes from Protopterus annectens, assembly GCF_019279795.1. Lineage (NCBI taxonomy): Eukaryota > Metazoa > Chordata > Ceratodontiformes > Protopteridae > Protopterus > Protopterus annectens. Next base: position 141,609,136 of record NC_056750.1, read on the forward strand.
ACTATAGAGTCACCTGTGGCTAGTGTGTTGGGTACATTGTTTTGCCTTATTGGCTGTGGTTGAGTGGCACACTGAGTCAGTGGGCTATGTGTCATTTGGGTTGTGTTGGGGGATGGAGGTTGCTTGCGTTTCTGCTTTGGAGGTCTCTCTATCAACATTGGTTGATAGTAACTACAATACAGTCTCCATACATCTCAAATGTCCCCGATTTTGCAAAATGTTCCTGATTTCACCTTATACCTCATCGTATGCCTTGTTTGCTACAAAATTTTTGATTTTCTGGTAAATAAATGAGGATTCCAGTCAATAATGCCACAGACATAGTTTCATAATTATTATTGATCAGAAAATACATGCTGCTTGTTTTTGTGCAGAATTCTTGAGCATAGAAGTAGAGAGGTATGTTAGTTATCTGACTTGTGTCACTGCTTTGTGATTAAAAATACACACCAGCCTTTGGAAATGTCATCTAAATTTTTTTAACAACTATAATTTACATTAAAATAGTCAGATGTGGATAGACTTTAAAATTGAAAAGATGTAACAGTTGAAGGATATAAGGGTTTCATGGCACTGAAACTATTAGAACCTGTCATCAGTATCATGAACCCAAAGTTATGTAAGATCCAGTGCTCTCCGTTATTGTTGAGGGTACGATACAATCAGATGATAATTCTGCTTCTTAACTAACAATTAACTGAACAGCACTGCCATCCTTAGCTCTAAGTTGGTAAACATATCATCATCCAGCTAGCTACAGCCCTAGCGTAGTGTTCTCTCTGGTACGGTCGGATGACAAAGTTGTCTCCTTTGTAATAAAATTATTTGTTACTCCAGCTAGCACTGTGACATTTAGGAACTATTCTATAGCAAAGTTTCTACCACTAAGTAATAACCTGTCAAAACATCAAGCCCTGCCCAAACTCTGAGAGCAAAGCTGCCTATGTGGAATTGTTCACAGAAATCCTGTACAGTCATGTTAATAAATTCATAAAGACAGCTGTGCCCAAAAGAAATAAGCACAGAACTCAAAAAAAAAAAACACCCAGGTGGAATCCAAACAAACATTTTATCCAACAAAAAGAAAAAAATTCATAGTCAAGATTAGAAAGTACTACACCCAGCATGATGAAAACACGCTCAATCTCAACAACTAAGAGTACAAATTAAGTCAACTAAAACATGCCCAGAATCTTAAAGGCAGCACACAGGAGTGTGCAGCACTGATTGCAAATGGAGCCAGAAGATAGATCAAATCAAGTCCAATTTTTCCCCTCTCTCTCATGTCTGCCCCTCTGTAAATATTATCAAACATAGCCCCCCCCAGCTATCACTAGTGAGCAGGTCCAAGATGTGCTCTCTAAGGCCAAAAATAATGCATCAATGGGCCCCAGTAATACCACAGGATGCCTTCTAAATAACCTGAAACATGACTTAACAGGACCATTCGAGTCACTGTTTAGCCATAGCCTCTAGACAGCCTTTGTGCCAGGCAAATGGAAAACTGTAACAGTCATCTCTCTACACAAGGGTGGCCCATCAATGGACCCTGTGAACTATAGACCTATAAGTCTGACTATTCTCATACGCAAAGCCATTAAAATAATTATCATATAAATGATTAATAAGAACATAGAAAACCTTTCAAACTGGATCCAACTCAAACTGTTTTTTTGTCAAGAGCAAATCTTTGACAAGGTCACCAAAGCAATGTATGAGGGCAGAATATTGGATACTGCTCACCTTGACTTGGATAAGACATTTGATACAATATTCAAATGAGAAAATGGGAAGCTCAATCATGTAAATGTCAAGCCTAAAACCAACTATCCCATCTACTACCAGTATCCTTAGGAGTCCCTCAAGGCTCCATTCTAGGCCCATTGCTCTTCACTCTATTCAATCAACTCCCATTCTCCACCCTCAGGGCCTCAGTTATTCAATACGCAGATGATACCACAATTATATGTGCAGCCCCCATTCTAGACCATCTCCACTCACAAACACAAGAGTCCTTCTCACGAGCAGAAACCTGGTTCACTAACCACCACCTTAGTCTTAATCCAAATAAAACAAAATTACTGCTATTTTCCTCTCAGAGAACCCCCGCCCCCAACAGATAACTTCACAATAACCTCTGAAAATAAAATAACCACAACTACCTACACCAAACTTCTAGGCATTGAAATAAACAACCTAAGATTTGACCTGCACACTGCCCAAACTATCAAAAAAGTCCATAAAAACTTGGCCTGCTCTATTGTAACAAACAATTCCTCACAAACCAATCCAGAACCACAATAGCCAGGTCACATCTGCTATCTACCCTCTTCTATGCATCCCCAGTCCTAAACAACCTTCGTAAATCAGACCCAAACAAGCTAGAAACCTGCTACAATAAGATAGCTAGATTTGCTACAGCATCCACATACAAGACACATCATTGCACCTCCCTCAAAAAACTAAACTGGTCAGAACTCCCTCTACTATTTCAATTCAATCAACTGTCACTAGCACATAAGCTATACTACTACCCATTCAAAATCCCAGCCCTCCACCATCTTATACAACCCCAGACCACAACAAGAACCTTGAGATCCAGCACCCTTAATCTTCTAGAAGTCACCAAATATAACAATGAAGGAGGGAAATCTCTTTTTAGCTACTACATCTCCAAACTCTGAAACACTCTACCAGCCACCCTTACATCCAACACCTCCACTGCACAATTTAAAAATATCCTGAAAACTCACCTTAAAAACAGCTGACTATGCTCCTGTAATACCCCTGGGTAAAGACAAGGATACAAGTAACAATTGCTTACATAGCCACAAACCAAAGTCTCCCACAGAGTCATAAATCTCCCACTGAGTCATAAATCCTAATGTGACCCATGAAAGCATTAACTGCAAAATATTATATCTATAATTCTAAAGAAATGCAAGACAAAATTTATCAATCTGCAATTTACCATAATGTACTAGAAGTGTGTTATCTCTGTATTTTAAAGAAGTGTGTTCTCTGTATTTTAAATAGTTACTAGTCTGTGGTAGTACATTAGTGTATTGTATGCATACAGAGATTTTCTCACCGGGCCTCCACTGAAAATGGACATGTGTCCAGCCGGACTTTCTCGGTCACCAAATGTAAAATAAAATAAATAAATAGTAATAACGTCACTGAACCACAAAACAACAACCCGGCTCAAAATAACTATAGACTAATTTTATTAAAATTACTGTAATTAATTTTAATAAAAGTCTGTTTATTTTGAGTTGTTTTGCTTGCTTTTGGTGTATTAAATACAATACCCCACTCAGGAATTGCAAATATAGGCATAAATCCCTATGTTGTACAAAGGATAGCTGGCTGGTTCTCAGATAGGACCCAGGAAGTTAGGCTAGGGGAGACCACCTTCATAAAGAGGCTAGTCACAAGTAGACCCTAAGGGCTCTGTGCTGTCTCCCCTCCTTTTTGTCATCTACTTCTCAGAGGTCAAGGCCAATGTCATTGTACCTCTGTCTGACCAAGTCTGTAAATGACTTAACTAGGAGAGTCATAGAATCCTCCCAAAACCACAAAACCATAACATCCTATAAAAAGAACAAACTCAGACAAATGACTGGTGCCAACACCATGGCTTAAAACTCAATACCAAGAAATGCATTATAGTGCCCTTTGGTAAGTCATCCACTCTAGAAAATTACCTCCGCGATAACACCCCTAAGAGTCGATCCATTCATCAGGGATTTAGGTATGTATATAGATAGTAACTTGGCTTTCAATCAACTTGCGTCTAAGATAGTAAGATCATTTGATACTACTCAGCTTAGGGTGTAGCATCTAGGCCCAAGGAATTCATTGCTCCACTGTATTCAGTCATCCCCACGCCCATTACTGAGTGCAAACTAGGTACACACAACAGCTGGAAAGTTCACAGAGGTTCCTCAAAAAAGAATACTGGATGGAAGCATATCCTATGTAGAGTGCCTCAAAGCACTATCCCTATAACCTTTTTTTCTACAAACTGTTGAGAAACCTTTGCCTGGTATATAAGGCAACCTTGGGTCTCACTCTGCTGGACCTTTTGCATATCCACAAAACAAACAGCATCAGAATTACTCAGTCTAGGAATTTAAACTTTGCTTGCAACATAAATAGGATGTTACTGCTGTGAGTATGTGTCTCAGAGAATTCCTTCTCTGGAACAGACTTCCCATACAGGATGGGAAATCAGAAATATACCCCAGGTCTACCATCTATTTCTCTAATGGACAGAGTCAGCCTGTAAATCTTGACCTAGCTTACATATACCCCTTAAAATAACCTCTAAGGCAGAGAAACATGTGGGATATATTATGAAGCTTGGCTAGACTTACACATAACAGAACATAAAACTTGTGGGACACATTTGGAATGCTTGGCTAGGCTTATAAAGGCCCCAGTAGTCATTAGCCTAGTATACACCTATGAATCTATCAGTCTCTAACAGCAATGATGTATTAAGCAATAACTCTTACTTAATATATAGTCCAACATAATTTCAGTAAACCAGTGAAAGAAAAAAGTGCCAGAATCATAAAGATACCAGTAGAACAGGGTCTGATGAAGTTCCACGACTGGGACAAAAGCACTTAACAGTTGTTTTTGTTTTTTATTAAAGTTGGAGTTTTAAGTTGTTTTTAACCATTTGGTTATTTATATTAGTTTAAATAAAAATGAAAAAACCTGCTACACACTTTGCCGCAAATGGCACCAACTGTGATAAAGCCAGAATATGTAGAAGAAAGTAAAAAAGTTGGTGTCCGCTCCTGTTAGCTTGTCAAGTCAAAAAGCGATGAATATAAACAAACCTAGTTGCCTTAATTAGCGATTGGTCCTGGTCTATTCAGACCAAAAAAATTGTGTCCGCTCCTATTTACTTATCAAGCCAAAAAGCGATAAGCAAAAACGAACCAAGTTACCTTAGCAGTAATGAGTCCCGGTTTGTTCAGACCAAAAAGAAATTCAGTTTCCGCTCCTGTTGACTTATTAGTAAAACCAAAGGGTAGATCAAGGTTCTACTATCGGTAGTTAGTCCCGGTCTATTCAAATGTTGGTTGTATGGAAATGTATTGGTTTGAAAAAGCACTTGTTGCGAAAGCGCTTACCATTTCTTATTTGTGGATCCAATAAATCGTTTTTTTATCATCATTTGGTGTCGTTTGATATTACGTACTGCTTGGCTGCTGAGTTATTCTCACTTCTGTACCAACTTTTAACCAGGTTACTTTTTTGCTGGCTTTTGGTCTGAACAGACCGGGAATTAAGTTGATTTTTTTGCTGGATTATGGTCTGAATAGACCGGGACTAACTATCGATAGTAGAACCTTGATCTACCCTTTGGTTTTACTAATAAGTCAACAGGAGCGGAAACTGAATTTCTTTTTGGTCTGAACAAACCGGGACTCATTACTGCTAAGGTAACTTGGTTCGTTTTTGCTTATCGCTTTTTGGCTTGATAAGTAAATAGGAGCGGACACTATTTTTTTGGTCTGAATAGACCGGGACCAATCGCTAATTAAGGCAACTAGGTTTGTTTATATTAATCGCTTTTTGACTTGACAAGCTAACAGGAGCGGACACCAACTTTTTTACTTTCTTCTATTTATATTAGTTTGTTTTGCGGTTTAAATTTATGAGTTAGTTTGCCTTTTATAGAATAATCCCATCCATAGAAAAAACAAAAGTGCAGATGTATGCGTCTAACCTATTGTGATGTGAGGTGTCACAGGTTCGGTAGTTATACCTTGTAATAGAATATCAGTCAGAATACTAATTCAAAGGAAAATTAGAATCTTCACCACCAATGTCAGTGCGAGCCAATCACTCTGCACATGCTCAGATATAAACCATGTCAGTAGTTCAGTAGATGAAACTATAAATGGAATCCTGCCTCTCGTCTGTCCAGCTTTTTGTAGAATGTCCAGATTTTTGCCTCATATTTTTGGTCTGTTTCTTATAAAATTATGTTTTTTCTGGCAAATCATTAACAAATCCTTGAAGATTGAAGTCAGAAAATGACAGACATTTGAGTTTTAGACTTCATACCCTTCAGAAAATCCATGCTTATGGAAAAACTGTTCTATCAACTAAGTTTGTAAGAGCAATATTTAAAAGTTGTCCATATTTTTGGGCATTTGCACCCCCCATTATTTATGGCTGTGCCCAGATTTCTTGATCTTAGAGGTTGAGAGATATAAATGGAATTTAAGTTACAAGTTCAACTACCTTAAATTATAAAATACTGACGAGGTAAAACAATATGCAGAACACCTCAAACAGGAATAATACTAACTTATGACACACTATTAAGCCATGAAATCTTTTGAAAGACAATGTTTCTGTCAGACTCAGTGGCAGTGAAGGGAACATAATAGTAAGAGGCAGAATTGCTCTGCAGTACTTGACAGTAACAAATAAAAAAAAAATCTGTAAACATAGCATTTTATGCCTTTATAATACACTGAGAAGTGTAAAATAATACACAGACATGTCTTTTTTCCATGTCCATAGTTCATAGGTTCATAGTTCGTAGGTACTAGGCTACTGGCCCTGGGGCCTACACAAGCCTAGCCAAATGGCACCCCGGCCTTTCGCCACCCAAGAAAACCAAGATGCTTTTCCTCTAAAGTCCACCCAGAGGATATGAAGGTGTTTAAGTGATTTACAGAAAAAGACCTTGTACAGATTATTGCTCCTGAGGAAGATGTGACCTCTGTAGAGAAATCCCATTCATGGAAAAGGCAGAGGTATAAAAAAACATGTCTAACCTATTGTGAAATGAGGTATTTTTGAGGGGAAAGCTAAGGCAAAGTTTGATAAGATATTAAGCAGCAAAACATCACATTGTCAGCAAAGCTCCATTTATTCAAAGCCATATTTTCCAGATAACACATGGCTATGAGAGCTGGACTCTAAAGTCATGCACTGGATATCAGTGTTTTTGAACTGTGGTGTTGGATATGACTTTTGATTCTGTGGAGTGTAAGAAAGGCGAATGAATCTCACTTGAAGCTCTGATCATAAAACCAAAATGTAAATACTTTGGTTAAATGATGTGAAGACAGGATTAACTGGAGGAGGCACACGTGTGGGGAAAGATCAAAGACAAAAGCTGCAGAAAGTTGGATAGACAGGATTACTGATGTAATGAATGTGAATCTGCAAAACCTTAACCGGTAGTGGACAAACAGGCCTAATGTGTTAACGTGCTTGAGGTCATGAGTGTGACTTGGCTAAATGAAAACATAATAGCAACAATTTATAACCCATTTTTGTCTTTCTTCTGTGCCATCACATCAACATATGGGTGGCCTAATGGTTAAGGTGTTTGTCTTACAAACACAAAGTGCAGGGTTTAAGTCTCACAAGGGATAATTGGCTAGGCATACAAGAGCAATTAGCCTAGTAATAACCTATGAACCATGCATTTACACAGTATCTGACCATTTACTACATACTTGACTGTACACAAATAGTACACGTGAATGTTAGCTGTATATGCATATAAGGGTTATAACTGATAATTCATTTATTGAAATGTGAATAACCCAGAAAGGCACACTAAGGTAATATTTGCTTTCTAGGAATGACCCAAATTCTAAAGGCTAGAACCTAATTAAAACAATAGAAATGTAGGTCAACTGTTAAGTAATTCTTTAGAAAATCAGCTTTTTGACATTTGCCTACTTAAAAATACTTAAGCATGTCTGGAATGTGGTTTATAAGACAAGCATTTCCACTCCCCTTCTCTTAAAAATGATCAAGTGTAAGTTAACTAATTCCAGACAATCAAGCCACCTGATATGGTATAATAAAAGTAATCTACATGGTTGTGAGAGAAAAATAGATACTGGTGGATGTCAGCATTTGCATGATTTTTTTGATTTACTAGGAAATGTGAGTTTGATGTATCTAGTTATTTTTTAACAAACAATCTGCGTTAGCAGAAAGGTGAGATGTTTATAAATGGCAGGGAAATCCCTGCGTTAGGGTGCAGTGTGTGGAGGTTGGTGCTATGAATACAAATGAAAAGCAAGTAGCAGAGACAAAGACACCCTTCCTATTTTAATCTGTAGAGGAGATTAAGAGAAATGCTAGCACAGGTGAACTGAAAGAGCAATTTAAAGTATCTTTAACAAAATTGTTTGTTATAAAACTTCTTCTTATAAAAAAAGGAGAATATACAATAAAAGATTCTATTTAGTTGGAAACTGGTCCCACTTTTCTGTATTCAGGACTTCATTTAGCAACATTTTCCCTCAATTTTGTTGTTCAACTTTTGCTATCAGCAAACATCCTTGATAATGTAAGAGCCAAATTATAGATGCAACTTGTTTTATTTTATTTCTTCATTTGTTAACTACGTAAGTCCACTAGGCATACATGTCCATTTTTCATAAGCAGTGCTGGAGCTCTGCCTATTTAAATGATTTGCTCAGAGTCAAACAATAACTACGTTGTTTGCAGAGCTCAAAACTAAAACTATTGGACTACAACTACAGCAATTTTTTTAGACTGCCAGAAGGGACCTAGGAATTTACAACAGAAAAATTGTCTGAGAACATTTCCAAAGAAAGCGTAGTCATGAATGTGCAGAAGTAATCACAAATGTAAAACACTTCTAGTACACTACTGTATACTAAAGTGATGTGAGGTCTTGCAATTCCTTATTTATGAATGTGCACAGTTTCTAAATACTCTGGAGGTTGGCATTATGGTTAAGGATCTTTCCTTGCAGACACACAAGGTGCAGGGTTTGATTCTCAGATGAGGTAACTGGCTAGGATTAAATTGGTTCAAAGGGGCAGTTATAGCCTAGTACTAATCTATGAACCTATAATCTACAAAAAATGCTGCCTCCTGTGCATGCTTGTTTATGAAATGTGTATGATGACTACAGTGTAGCATGAAATGAGTTCCTATGAATCAATGTGGACTAAACTGCGAAACACTCATTACAGAGGGTGATACTGATACAGGATTAAAGGAAAGTAAGGCATAAAGCTACTACTAGTGCAGAGTTCACCTGCACACCTTTGTATGTTTTATTAACTAGGAAACAGCACTGTCCAGCTGCTACTCTATAAATAACAGTGTATCTAGTATAGCAGCAAGCTTATCATCTGCACATGTATGGACCTGTCCATCACTGTTACACTGTCACATTCATCACATATAACATCAGTGGTTGTACGACTAACAGACATGACATCTGTAGGTATCCATAAGCATAAATGCTGCACTGCTAAACTATTTTAATCACACAGTTTTAGCAGACAAACTTGCAAGCACTTTCATCCAAAAATTTGGACTTCCTTAAATAATTCCAATTATAGCATCATTTGGACTTCCTTAAATAACTGATTATAACATCTACTCTTTTGTAATTGATTAAGTGAAGCAAAAATGCAAGAGAAGTATACATTAAGAGATCAGTAGCTTGTTGGAGAGGGAGTGGAAAAAAAGTCATCATGCCAGTCAAGTGGTTTGACAACCAGCCAATAAAAGCCAAGAAGAATGCATCATACCATCACAGGAATTAAGTTATGAGACCATTTATGGCTTAACACCTACCCTCATGGTGTACCTCTTCTTTCCATTAGGGTAAATCAGGTGACCCCTTGGATAAATTTAAGGATGCCTATCCATTCCTGAAGTGTGTTTATGAAGGATGTTGGGGTGCTACTCTGTTTAACATGTAAGGGGATTTTACTTCAGAGAAGAGGTAGACATTGCTTAATGAATTTATCCCTTCATCATGTTTTGTTTGTAAGTTGGTGGAAGTTTTAAGTCTTTAGATATAATGTTTGCACAGCTGTTGGTCTTAGAGAGGTCCAGAAGGGTTGGATGCTTAAGAAAGCAAAATATAAGACACAGATCTCTGCATATGAGCTTATAAGTGATACAGCTTTAAGTCTGCCTTAGTATCATAAGGTGTTTTGATCAGTAAGTGTTTTAGACAGGAACAGCTGGGGCCTTTCTAGTTGGACAATATGTCTGCACAGATACATACCAAGGGTGGTCTTTATTCAATAATTGATCTAATTATAGCTGGGTATAAAGGGATAATAACATCTTTCAACCTGAATTGGATACCTTTAATTATCAGCTGTGCTAAATAGGATTGTCTAACTATTGATGACACAAGTTGGTCAAGAGAGAGGGAGCTGTTGACCAAGTTATTAAGATCTGTTTGTTATATTAGTTTGGAGTGGGCTGCTGCCTATGCTATAGGCTGGGGTTGGTCATTGTTTCCAAAAGCAACAATGCATTTCTTTCACTCCTTTTTCAGGACACCATTGGTTTGTAAGATTTAGTTCTGGTTGCTGGGCCACAGAATCAAGGAGCAATTTGGTGGTTACACCCATGCATTAGCAAATTTCATTAGCCATAGGTTAAAGTTAGTTGTTTGGATGTCAGAGATATATATCCCAAAGAGGAGGGATAACTGCTCTAATCCCCGAGGTACACCACTAGTCCCTGCTTTCCTTTCTGTTGTATGGTCTACTACTTTAAATGGCTCTAAAAAAATGGCAGCACTCACAATGTCTAGTGCTGACGCACTAAAACAAAAGACAGAAAATGCAGGAGAAAAGCAAATATTGAACATACAAGGCTTGAGGGAGGTAGCTAAGGAGGCACCAGAGTCTCAAGGAAAAGGCGATTCTGTACACTGTAACAAAGGGTTACTGTACAGCGAATTGACCGCTGAGGGAGGACTAGATGGTGAGAGACTACAGCAGTTGGTAGTGCCCAGAGCCTACCATCTGGCACTTCTAGCCATAGCCCATGACATTCTATTTGCAGGTCATGTGGGCATAAAGTGCACCAAAAGATGTATTATGCAGAACTTTTATTGGCCTGGGAATGCAAGGGATGTAACAGGGTATTGCAGGACCTGTGATCGGTGCCAAAAAGTAGGCAAGGCAGGAGACTACCACAAACCCTGAAGCAGTGGCCCTGTCCTCCATTGAGGCAGAAAAGGTGGAAAATGCTTTATTAGAGATTTTCTGCAGGGTATGTTTTTCAAAGAAATACTGACTGACAGAAGTGCCAATTTCATGTCAGACCTGCTGGCTTGTCTGTGGAAGCACTGTGGGGTGAAGCACCCAAAGACCACCCCCTACTACCTCCAGACTATTGGTTTGATGAAGACATTAAACTCTACAATAAAGATCATGCTACAGGCATTTGCAGACCAGTTTAATAGGGAATGGGACAAATATTTACCCCATCTGTTTTCTTACAGAGAGGTGCCCCAGGAATCCACAGGTTTCTCACCTTTTGATTTGCTGTATGGGCACAGGGTGAGGGAATCTCTAAATGTGAATTGCGATGAGTGGGAGGGCGAGTGTGAATCCCACAAGAAGTCTGCTGTGGCATATATCCTAAACCTCACGACAAGGCTCAGGAAACTCATGGGTTTGGCCCAAGAGAACCTGGCAGAAGCCCAACAGCAGAAAAAGTTCTGATATGACAGGAATGCTTGAACCAGAGAGTATGCTGTGGAGCAGCAGATTATGGTTCTCATTCCTGTCAGACACAATAAGCTGCAGGCAACTTTGAAGGGACCCTTCAAAGTGGTAAGGAAGGTCAGTGCTTTTAACTATATTGTAGAACCTGCTAGGCAGGGGCACAAATTGTACCATGAAACCTTACCATGGTAGGGAGGCCCTGGTGCTAAGTATTTGCAGTAGGAGGCAGGAGGAGTCTGAGGGGGGATCTATTGCTACAGGAAGCCATCCAGCAAAATCCCAAGTCACTATGGTAGAGCCCAGCGTTGCAGGCATATGATATGACAGTGCAACACTGTAGTGGGGTCAGCAACACCAAGGCAGATGGAATCTCAAAACAAGGTATGGGGTAATGTATTCCCAGATAGGCTCATCCCTCTCAAGTAACGCTTCTCAAGGGTCACTTGAAAAACTAGCTTGAGCCTTCAAAGTGTGTGTGTGGGGGGGTGATGAAATGAGATACTGCCTGCACAGCTAGATGGAATTTTGTAAATAATTATATGTTATTTGTGAATATCAAACTGATTTATACAAGATACTTGTGTTACAAATGTATTGGAAATGTATGTCATGTAAGATGCTGGTGTGGCAAATGCATTAGAACTGTATGTTGTGTGTACATCAAACTGATTTGTGCAGATGTTTGTGTTTAATAGGTATTTGTAAAGTCCTTGTGCTTGAAATGTATCTACAGTGTGCCCTACTGCAGTGAACAGAAATGTAAATATGCTATTGTAACTGTTTAAATGCATGTTTTAACAGAATAAACTGGGAGACAGGAGGTTAATCTCAGTCTAGCAAACTTAAAATATATCTGAAATTAAATCACTTTATAGGTTAGGTCATAAAGATGCTATCTCACAGGTTTCAATGCAGACAGACAGTCTGTACTAGGAAGCTTTCTGTATTGTCTTTGGGGTGAACTAATTACTGCTCTGGAAGTGTGGAGGTATGCAATTGTTTTATGACTTCCAACACCTTCCAAAGATCTGAGCAAGAACTCTTGTGTGTATTTTAACAAGTAGGTGCCAAGTCCTGTCAGATTTCAGGTTCCAGGAATGGGGTTTGCATTGGAACTAGAAGTCAGATGACCAGAAGTGATGTCATTCTGTAAGCTCTCAGAAGTAATATTTTAGAAATTTTAAGAAGTCCCTTAGCGAGACAGACAATGCTGTATTCTCTCTTGGGCCTGACAAGAAGAACCAGTCATCACATCATCTGCCTTGCTCTATTAAGTAGGGAATAGTATAATTCTTTTAGATTAAATCAGGAATATAGTGAAGCTTAGTTTAGATAGTGTTTTTCTTTATATGGCTAAACCTGCTCTTCCATGTTATGTTAAATATTTCCGGTGATTTGAACTCTGATGTCACTGAATATATACATAGTATTTTCTTGTTTTTTATTATTTATTATTAAATATATTTAAACCTTTCATTGTGGCTAATCTTTGTAGAGATATTTAAGTTTCAGGAGTATTTGCATATTTGGTGACACTGTGTGGGCCACTCGTAATAGCCTTGCTCTTGGTCAAACTACCATTTGTATTAATATTAATTTCACTCAGTATATTGGGTACCCTTGGAAGAGCCTTAAGGTAACTGGCAGGAGTGTCTGGTGGCAATCATACCTACCTAATAGTCTGGACAGAAGGGGGCATATCTAGTAAAACTGTGCCAGCCTTTCTTCCCAGGTGTGTGTGTGTAAATCAAATCTCAGAGTGTATGTGTCAGGTACTTTGGCAGGAACATGAAGCACTGGTTGGAAAGAAGTTGCTTGAGGCCTTAGCTTGGACAATCAGATGAGCTCTAAATTCTATAGCTGTGCCAGTTGGGAGTATTTTGGTCTCTGTGTGCTCTTAAGGGAAATTAGATTTGATGCAGAGAGCTGCATCTGGAAAAACTGTGTGTACCTGTTATCCTCCCAGTCAATGTCCCCCATTGGTGCCAGTGGTGAGGATTGAGGCTCCTTGATTACTGGTCCAGTGGTGAGATAACCAGATCCCATATTGGTTGGCAGTGGTGGGATATCCACATCACATCTTGATTGGCAGTGGTGGGATATCCACATCACATATTGGTTGGCAGTGGTGGGATATCCACATCACATATTGGTTGGCAGTGGTGGGATATCCACATCACATATTGGTTGGCAGTGGTGGGATATCCACATCACATATTGGTTGGCAGTGGTGGGATATCCACATCACATATTGGTTGGCAGTGGTGGGATATCCACATCAGAAGGTGCAATTAGGCTGTGTAGACTGCATGGCTTCTATCCCCAGCCTTCTTTGACTTTCACAACAGAATCCACCAGGTTGGGTAGACATGATCTTCCCTTTATAAAACCAAACTGTTGCATGTCAAGGTATACAAGATTCTTGATATTACAATTAATGAAGTCAGAAACTGTGCACTCACTATCCGTATAGATTAAGATACAGGAATCCAATTGCTTTTAAAATGAGAAAAAAAATAATGCAGTATGAAAAGGAATAATAATAAAAACAAATGACTGAAATGTCAGTGTGTTTAAATTGCTGTAGATAATACAAAGATGTGGGAAGACAGAGCAGGAGTGGTGAAGAATATAAAACCTATTTTATATGATAGGACTTATAGGATTAAAGAAAGCTCTAAAGCAACAAAATAAAATGGCCACTGTTAATCTTCTGATAAATGGCCACTGTTAATCTTCTGATAAATATACAGCCTTCAAACTTGGATTACATATGCTCACTCACATAGTTTTTAATTTAAGTGCTTTCTTTCATCTGATATCTCTCAGCTCATGAGAGAGTTTTAGAAAAGACTCCTCATCTCTTTCTTCCAACTCATTGTGATTCTTCTTTTCAGCTGTTCCTGTTAGGGTTCGCCACAGCGGATCATCTGTTTCCATTTCTTCCTGTCCTCTGCATCTTGCTCTGTCACACCAACCATCTGCATGTCCTCTCTCACCACATCCTATCTGGCAGCTTCATCCTCATTTTTTCCCAAATATACTCTGCATCCCTCCTCAGCACATGTCCAAACCAACGTAAACTTGCCTCTCTGGCTTTGTGTCCGAACCTTCCAACCTGGGCTGACCCTCTAATATACTTATTCCTAATCCTGTCCACCCTTATCACACCCAGTTCAAACTTTAACATCTTTAACTCTGCCACATCCAGCTCAAACTCCTGCCTTTTTGTCAATGCCACTGCCTCCAACCCATATAACATAGCTGGTCTCACTATCCTCTTGTAGACATTCCCTTTCACTCTTACTGGTACTCATCTGTCACAAATCACTCCTGACACTCTTCTCCACCCAATCCATCCTGCCTGTACTCTCTTCATCTCTCTTCCACACTCACCATTACTCTGAACTATTGATCCCAAGTATTTAAACTCATCCACTTTCGCCACCTCTACTCCCTGCATCCTCACCATTCCTCTATCCTCCCTCTCATTCACACACATATATTATGTCTTAGTCCTGCTGACCTTCATTCCTCTTCTCTCTAGAGCATATCTCCACCTCTCCAGGGTCTCCATCTGTTCCCTACTCTCACTACAGATCACAATGTCATCTGCAAACATAGTCCATGGGGACTCCTGTCTGATCTCGTCTGTCAACCTGTCCATCACCATTGCAAATAAGAAAGGGCTCAGAGCTGATCCTTGATGTAATCCCACCTCCACCTTAAATGCATCCGTCACTCCCATGGCAGACCTCACCACTGTCGCACTACCCTCGTACATATCCTGTACCACTCTGACATACTTCTGACACTCCCAACTTCCTCATACAATACCACAACTCCTCTCTAGGCACCCTGTCATATGCTTTCTCTAAGTCCACAAAGACACAATGCAACTTTTTCTGACCTTCTCTGTACTTCTCCATCAACACTCTCAGAGCAAACATTGCATCTGTAGTGCTCTTTCCTGGCATGAAACCATACTGCTGATCACTAATCACCTCCTTTCTTAACCTAGCTTCCACTACTCTTTCCCATAACTTCATGCTGTAACTGATCAATTTAATCCCTCTGTAGTTACTACAGCTCTGCACAGCAACCTTATTCTTAAAAAAATCGGTAACAAAACACTTTCTCCATTCCTCAGGCATCCTCTCACTTTCCAAGATTTCATTAAATAATCTGGTTAAAAATTCCACTGCCATTTCACCTAAACACCTCCATGCTTCCACAGGTATGTCATCTGGACCAACAGCCTTTCCATTCTTTATCCTCTTCATTGCTATCCTTACTTCCTCCTTGTTAATCCGTTGCACTTCCTGATTCACTATCCCCACATCATCTAACCTTCTCTCTCTCATTCTAGTCATTCATCAGCCCCTCAAAGTACTTTCCATCTACTCAACACACTCTCCTTGCTTGTAAATGTTTCCCTCATTACCCTTTATCACCTTTACCTGCTGCATATCTTTCCTAGCTTGGTCCCTCTGTCTAGCCAGTCGGTACAGGCCCTTTTCTCCCTCCTTAGTGTCCAACCTTTCATACAACTCTCCATACACCTTATTAGCCTTTGCGACCTCTCTTTGCCATACACCTCATCTCCTTATACTCCTGTCTACCTTTTTCATCTCTGACAATCCCACTTCTTCGCCAACCGCTTTCTCTGTATACTCTCCTGTACTTCCTCATTCCACCACCAACTCCCAACTCATTGTGATATCAACGGTAATTTAAACATATTCAATTTCAATTCCCTTTTATCCTGACATGGGTCACAATGTTTTCACACAGTATGTTGCGATTCACTGTGCTTCTCCTTGAGGAACTAATGCCCGATCCCCTGTTTGGTGTCAGACATCTGCTGAAACTTCCTCTCCATACCCCCATAGCTACTCTCAGATGTTCTGTTGTGTCAGTTTCAGAAATCATCGTGCCCTCCACGTGTTATGCAACAATATGGATTCCTCATTAACTATCATAACTCCTCCTTCATAGGTGCAGCCACCTCCTTCTTTGCATTGTGCATTTTGTCATCTTGATCGTTCTGCTTATGATCTGGAGGAGAACAGTGAGAAGTAGTACTAGACAGATGTGTATCAAATATCAAGCCAGATGATGCTATGCATTGGCAATTCCATAATTTAATATGTAAAATCTAACATTATATATATATATATATATATATATATATATATATATATATATATATATATATACACACACACATATACATATATACATCCAGCCTAAATGTGTTAGAAGTTGCAGACACTGTCCATCATCACAACCAGCACTATGGTGTAATCATCACACATGCCTGTTAATATAATTGGCAATGTAATATATATTTACTATGGCTACATCTCACCTGGAAACACTCAATAGAAGAGACAATGATGCCATGTCCAGCCCAGGTAATGTTATAACTTTCAGCTCTATTTTGCAAAAAAAAAATGTAATCAATACAAATTGCCCATGAATACATACTTGGTATGCATTGCAGAACATGACTGCCATCACTCTGTAGCAACATGTAGTCAAGCAAACACCAGAAGAACAGGCTGTTATTGTGCCTGATATCTCCCCACACCATACCCTCTGTATGCACTACAAAGTTTAGGCAGAACAGTGTATGACCGTCATGTCTGATATCATGCACCTGGACCACCATATCTCACATAACGTGTATGATATCAGGCAGCTGGACCACCATCTCTCACATAACAATCTATCCTGTTAGTGTGAACCAATGCACATGTAGTTAGTTGCTATAGCCAATCCCAGATAGCTAAATGTGCTATGTGGTCACAGAATAAACATGCTACAGTTGATGTGCTGCAGACACACTAGGACTGTTGCATGGGAGATGACATCTGTGTACATTGTGATGCAGCACCTCACTGACCCACAGTGATGTCACCACATTCCATTTTCTATGCAGCAGTTTTGGCACTGCATCTGGGATATCTATGCAACCACATTATGCCGGGCCTGGCTACACTGGCTGTAGTGACTGGATGGGTATTTTTTATATATATATATATATATATATATATATATATATATATATATATATATTAGGTCTTTTGTGTACCTCACCTTCCATTATATAGTAGGCCAGCAACTTTAAATATACAGCAATTTTAGGCAAATAAATCCTGTGTGTGTGAACTATACCCGCTATCTTGCAGTGGCACCACCATATGACATACAGCAATTTTTTAGTAGGTAGTAGTATATCCTATGTATCTTGATTGTACCTGGAATCATACAATGGACTCACCATCTAAACATACAATAAACCTTTGTTAGTTAACAATATATATTACATGTATTTGTTTATTTTTTATTTATGTATTTATTTTCTTCACTAACAAGGTAAATGAACTGGTCCTATACACTGGACCAATTTCAGTCATGGACAGTCCAAACTGCATAAAAAAATACACTACATTATATACATGAGCAAGAACAAATCATATAAATAAACTGCAGAGACTGACATACATACACAGTTATTAGTTCAACAGTTATTTTACACTGAATAACTATAACTTGAGTAATAAACTTAAACAATAAGAATCCATTCATTAAGAAATAGAGCAAAAATAAAAGTAACTTAATTTCACCAACTCTCTTGGGTTTTTAATATCACAGTGGGAATGGACCCCATTCCTAAGTCAAAGCATGATTAAAGTTCATGAAATTAGTATGTTTCAGTCTCTGATGTTCCACAATGGGGCCTGTAATGACTCCTTCTGCAATTCGCATGGAGTTACTTGCATCAGTAACATACCTAAGTAAGATTGTAAATTATTTTTTATAAGACCTTTTCCTCCTCCTGGAACTGTCTGGGTATCCTTCTTCCACACTGCCATCATTTCTGCCTGCAAATCCTGGTGTTTTATGACTCTGTACCTCTCTGTACATAACACATTGTAGTCACTGGGTATAGCAATTTCAGTCATCAATGCTACTTTTTGTCTTCTCTTCATAGACCACTATATCTGTTTTTCTTGCATCTGTTTTTTTTTTTTGAACTTTTGGTAATGGATGATCCCATGTGATATAAACGTTTTCTATAATGCTTTGTGGCTCATGTTTCCAGTATTTTTCAATCACTTAAATACCACAATGTTTGCACAATCCCCAGTGTAACAGTCTCGTCACATTAGTATGCCTTCCAGTATACAGTCCTTCTGCCATTAGTACATCACAACCAGCAACAAAATGTGTGACTGTTTCCAATTCTATTTTACAAAACCTACATTTTTCTGTTTCTCCCCCATGCTCAAGGGATTTTGTAAAATAAAGTGTTAGTCCACTATCTTGGGCCGCCAATATTAACCTTTCATCTTTCGGTTTAAATTCACCTCTCCTTAACCATTCCTGCATTCAATCCTGATCAACATGAGGTTGTTCCAAGAGTTTTCTATACTTGCAACTATATTTATG
Organism: Protopterus annectens; assembly: GCF_019279795.1. Taxonomy (NCBI): domain Eukaryota; kingdom Metazoa; phylum Chordata; order Ceratodontiformes; family Protopteridae; genus Protopterus; species Protopterus annectens. The sequence goes on from NC_056750.1 coordinate 141,628,113, forward strand.
CATTTTCCACATTTCTTGCCTTCTCATCTGATACTTCACCTTATATTCTTTATTTTGGTTTTTGGCACATTCAGTTGCTGCCTGATTTTTTTTACCTACTTCTGGTATGATTTCTATTCCTTGATGCTGATACGATTCTGCTAAACTAAGCAGAGAAGTCATCTTAGACTTATTCTCCTCATGTTTTATAACTTTCACTATGAGTCAGTCTTGTGAGGTCAGCAGATATGTATGCAGTCCCACGATTGCAGATCTATGCCTGTAATCAATTTCGAGGAGGCCCACACATCCTTCGGAATGGGGAATATATAATCTTGGTATGCACTTATTTTTATAAATCATTTGATGAGCATAAAGCATTCTTTTTGTTTTCCTGTGCAACCTATCCAACACCTTTTGGGGCCAATCAGTCGCTCCAAAACTAAGTTAGGACATGAAGAGCAAGGGCTTTGTTCCTACATGCCAATACTGCTTTAACTACTAACTTAAGTCTTCCAGAATATTCCTTACTAAGTTTTATTCACATTTGTTCATGTTTTATTGTTGAGCCTTCATCAATTCCCAAATATTTATACACTCCCTTTTGCTCAAGTTCTTTTTATATCACATTCTTGTCTCAAACTGATGTTTTCTTGGTGCTGCAGCTTTCTTGGTTTAAGGGTTGTTTTTCAGATTTATCAAGACCAAATGAAATTCCTTTATCTGAAAAAGTTTTGATCACTTGCAGATGTGCTTTCAGTTCCTCATCAGATGAGAATCAGATTTTAAATCTAGAAAAAGTTGTTAAGTATTTACACTGTTATTTTCTGGGAGCCAAACTGTAGCCATGACCTAATCCATTAAGCAGACAGCTTAATGGGTTAAGGGCATGACAAAAGAGCGGGTGATGACAGAGAATCACCCTGGAATATCCCTCTGAATTTTTATCCCTGGAATACTAATTTGTCCTTTATCATGGCTTAACTGCAATGTGATTTGCCACAGTTTTATGGTCACTGTAATGTAGTTGATCTGTGTAGGCTGTATCATATATTTTTAAGCACTCTTTTATCCATGAATGTGGGATACTGCCAAATGCTTTTTTGTAGTCTATCCATGCCATACTTAGATTATTCATCTTTTTATAGTTCTCCATTATGACTTTAACAAATGATCCTTTGTTCCATATGATTTTCTTTTATTACCTTTTTGTTCTATTGCCATGACTGAGTTTTCGTCTAAATGACCATAAACTATTAAATGACTATAAATTCTATCAAATGTAACCACAATGATGATGATGTCGATGAAGGTGATGTTAATTATCCCAATACATCTGCTAATAAAAGAAACATTTACATATTTTCAGAATTGTTTAAATAGATTTCTAAACCATAACTGACATCTCTCATTGAGTCTGCCATCTATGTAGTGAATGTCAGGCAGTAACAATCTGTCCTACTTGTGAGAACCACACCTAGAATTATGCAGTGGGTCTGCCATCTGTGTATACAACAAATATTTAGCAAACCACAATCTTTCCTACAAGTGTGATCCATGCCTGGAATTGTGCATTAAGGCTGTGGTATAAAGTTTAGACAGTTTACAATCTCTGCTACAAGTGTGAACCTCATCTGGCATGGAAAACAGGATCATTACAGGAATGTTCAGGAACATTTGCATGCTGCAGTTTCTAATACAGGTGTGAATCATTCATGGCATTAGTAACTTGGGTGACTAACAATGAACAGTAATGTTTAGGCAGCTAACAATCTTTATTCTAATGGTGATCACTGCCTTTTAGCATATCATGGTGTTGCAGTTATTATAGACCTACACAAGTAATGTATGACACATTCTTGAGTCCATTAAAACATGGCATGCACGTGTATTTTTTTTCACTTTATTTTCCTGATTTAATATAAAGTAGACAAAAGTGGTACAAAACAATATTGCAAATGATTATGAAACAAAGACTTTCATCTATCAAAAACAGTAAATAATAATGCAAACATCACTACAATTAGTCCAAACAACTCTCAGCTATAAATAGCCTATGGCACGGCACGTCTTAGGTGAAATGGAGCCCAAGGTAAAGGAATCCATGGTGCCCTCCCTCCGGGGAGCAGCTAGTTTTTCCCTCCTCGGATACTTCTACACCTAAAGTTTGAGATGATTTTTTTTTTGCACAGCTTAAAGTAGTGAAGGGGGCACCAGATTAGGGAACAGCACATAGTAATGGATTTGCTAATTGTGGCTCTGTTCTCCCTACTGCCACTGGTCCTCCCTGCAGCACCTCAACTGGCCCCATATTTAACCAATCTTGGCCTCCTCACACCCTCCTGATTACATTTTTTTTTCATGCTTTATCTTACTGTTCAACTTTTTCTTTCATCCTTTCAATGTCCTTCCAATGTACACCAAATGAGAAAGACTACACTATAATAAATGTGGAGAAAACAGTTAAATTGAACTGGGAGGGTTGGGTACTACTAGGTCCCCCAGAAGGCATAGGTTTCTAAAGATCTTTTCCAACATTTTGACTGAGGTTTTGCTCCTTCCCTTATACACACACTATCTGTCCAAGATTGCAGTGAAATAACTGTAGAGGAAATAAATTAAACTGGGGGTCTGGAGACCATTAAGTCTCCATAACCACAGGTTTCTAGATGCTCTGGTGTGCATTTTAGACCTTTTTTCCAAACGTTTGTTCCAGTGATGGCCTTAAAAAAATAATGACTGAAAAATAAATTTAATCTTATTCTTTTAAGGAAGGAATGTTTTCCAAAGTTTAATGTTTAAAGCTGATAAAATAGTAGTTCTCAATAAACTGAAGACAAATACTTATAGAAATATGTAAATCGTATCCGAGAATAATGCCTACCTTCCTTCAGCTTTTTCCCAAAAAAGAAAGTAATTTTCTGTGTACACTTCCTAAGCAAGATTGGGATGAAACTAAAGAACAAATGGCCACAGTTTCAAGTTGTTGTTAACATGCATATACACATCATGTCTTCTAAGATCCCCTGTGTTACAGCCTGATGTCAGACTGTGATGAAAGTAAAAGACCAAATAACAACGGTAATATATTTCAAACTGCTACTGTTACACAAACACATACCAGTTTCATTAGCCATTATCCCCAAAAGATAGTGACCCATGCATACAGCTGATGTTTGATTGTGAGGAACTGAAACAATAATGATAGAACTAAATGTATTCCAACATGTTGCTGCTAAAGCATATATAGCCTCTAGACAAGCTAGAGAGAACTTCTCTGCAAACCTCAGAGGTTAGATTGGGAGGTAAATTAAAGGAATAAAAAACACATTGTCCATGGCCCACACAAAAGCTCCAGAGACTTCTGTGTGCACCTCTATGCAGGGACAGTTTTAGAGTAGGTGGGACCCAGGGCAGAAGCTGAAAATGAGGCCTGCCTACTAAACCTGCATTAAAATTCACTTATTTAACCAAGAGTGTGGTAGCCACAAGGTACAGAGAAATTATACCAGTCTAACTGTTCTTCCATGCATTTTATGCCTAATATTTAAAGATAATTACAATTTAACTGTTCATTTTTTATTTCCTCAGAAGAGGAATGCATGTACCTACCAATACCGTGTGTGTTCCCAGAAACATTACACACAGACATGTGTACACACACTTTCCCACTTTCTACATGTTTTTCTACAGGCAATTATGATGAACTCCAATTCATCTATGACACATCTCTGGGATGTTGAAGGAAGCTATAATACCTGAATAAAACCCACCCAGATGCAAGAATACACAGACTCCAGAAATTAGATGCCACGACCAGGAAGTCAACCACAGAGTCAAGGACTGTGACAAAGCGATCCTATTCACTGTGCTACCATGCCAGTGATCACTAGGTGTTACACACATCATGCCCAGGCCACTAAATATATCCTCTTATTGTTTCCAGTGCTGGTGTCTGTAATAGAAAGTGGAAAAAATGATGGCCAACATATTACTGTTAAATACACACACAACACCTCCTATACACACATGCAAGCATACACCATGGCAATCATCATTTCATTCTAGAGTTCAGTAAACACAATACATTGTGTGATGCTTCTTCATCTAATTCAGACCAGTTACTTAACAATAATCAGAATACAGAAGGAGTAGGTCAGTTTTACTCATGTATAGCCTCTGCACACATCAATTATAGACAATTTATTAACAGTGTACACCTCAGGTATTAGGTTTTGATTGAAAAATAGCTACAGTAAAGTACTCCAGCTGCCTTACACAAATGCACATTAGTCCAACAAAGACATATTGACTGTAACTTGACCATGACAGAAGAGTCAATTTCATCCTCAATGGCCTTCATACCTGACAATTATAGACAACTGGTTGCCTGTGTACAGCTCAGATGTCTGACTTTGGTAAAAATAGATAAAATATTAATGGCTACAGTACTATATTTAAAGTTGATTTCATACAAACACTCAGGAGACATAATAAAGTATGACATTCCACAGAAATACACACTAGTCCAACAAAGCCAGATTAACTGAAGTAACATTTGAACAAAATGTAAAACTCTATTTATACGATAGCTGTCTATAAATTGAGTACATCAACAAAACAGTGTTAAGGTCATTAAATTACCTGAAAAACAATCTTAATATGTATATATAACATACGATCAGCTTAATAACCATGAAATTTAGTGAAGAAAAAAGTGCAGAACTGAATAGTTTATTGTAATAAACAAATAAGTCAGTTCATAGCCCAATGGCCTAAGAATCCTATTAAATATTTTGCATAAATATATTCACAAATATGATACATTTTAGCAGCAAATACAAAAATATGTAATTAGAAAGTGCAAACAAACTTATAAAAAAATGAATCTGTTGTTTAATGCCCTGGAATATTGGCCACGTAAATTACAGTTATATCTTGTGGCATTTAACACTTTCCTTTTAATTATTGAGGAACATATTCTTACTAAAAATGTGTTTTTCTGTTTTTGGCAGGTTCAAGCTACTGCAATGGGAGCATCTTTTGCTCCCATCTATGCAGATTTATTTATGGGATATACTGAGGAGCAAATTATCTATGATCACAGACACAATTTGTTCCTCTGCTCTATGGACATGTAGAGAAGATACCTGGATGACTGCTGGTTAATTTGGAGGTCAGATATTCTGAGCTTAGCGAGTCTGTTATTTACCTAAATGAAAATAAATGGAGTTTGGAGTTTACTGTGAGCTTCTATCAGAATGAAATTCCACTTGTTGTTTGGCTGTATAAAAATATGGATGGAACTTTTAGTATACCGTCAAAAAACCACACACTAAGAATTCACTTTTAAGGGAAACCAGCTGTCATCCAGGTCAAATAATATGTAGTATACCCAAATCATAATTCAGTCTTAAAAGAATTTGTTCAGAAATTACTCAATTCCAGGAGGCTTCCAAGGGTCATAGTAATAGGTTTCTTACTAGGGGTCATGACCCTTAAGTAGTTAGCACATCTCTGACTGAAGCAGAGACTATAGGCAAAAAATCAATTTTATAAAAGTAAACTATTTGGCAGATGACAAATGCTATAAAAGAGCTATGTTTACAACTTATGAATCAAATGCCAGTACATTTTGAATCATGGTGAGTTTTTTGGAAATATATTCTTTCAGGGCAGTGTAACAGTGTACAGGAAAGCAAAAACATTTTCACAAGTCTTTCTGGTCACAAACAGCTCAATAGACTTGCTAATTATAATAGATGGTGTAACAAAAGTATCACTGGTTGCAGACCATGCAGTTGCTGCTCTTTATGCAAATATGTACTTAAAAACAACGAGTTTACTTTGGCTGACACTAAAAGTATACAACATTAGAGGTTTTGTTGAATGCAGAATGGTGAGATTTATATATTTAGTGCAATGTTCTTGTACATTGCAGTACATGCATTTTATGTAGGCAAAACCAATAGAATGTTCAAATATAGAATATCTGAACATTTAATTGATATAAGCTGCAAAAATGACAAATGGTCTGTATACACACACCCTGGTACATGATAATGTCCACTTGTTTTTAAGTATTAATAAGATACAACAAAAAGAGAAAGGATGGAAAACTTGTCTGGAACAACAGTAGATTTCTGAGGTTGAGTGGTCTTTTTAACCAGGTCTGAATGACCATATGTGATTTTTATCTAACTGTTTACATTTTTTCAAATCTGGTGCATATCAGTTATTTGACAATATTGTTTTTGGCCACTAGTGGCCAATATAATATAACATTTAGTAGTAAATACCTTTGGTCACATTCTGTTTTTTCATTTTTTGGTTATAAATTTATATTTGCACTTTCCAATTACATATATTTTATATATGTTGCCAAAATGTATCATATGTATGAATATTTTTAAGCAAAACATTTAATATGGTTCTTAGGGTATTAAGGGGCTATGAAATGACTTTCAATATTGTACTTTTTTATTCAACAAATGTCATGGTTATGAAGCTGAACTTACATTATACAGAAATATTATGCCTATTTTTGAGGTAATTACCTTAACACTGTTTTGTTGATGTCCTTGGTGTATGATGTCATCAAAATGAGACAGCTACCTTATAAATACAGGGTGTTTTAAATTTTGTTCAGATGTTACTGATGAATATGATGCATCAAAACCAGCCTAATGGCTTTGTTCCTGTATTATAGAGCAGACTACTAAAAGATTTGCATTATCTTACGCCAGACTTGTTTCTGCTTGAATATTCTGAGCTGTTTGCTGTTTACCTGCATGCTCTGGGCTTGTGCACTGTAAAAGAAAAAACTTCAAGGACCAATGCATGTTAGGTTCAAGCAAGGCACCCTTTATTACTTACAGCAAGGAGACAAAGCATGTAGGTACAAGGTTTGTCTGATTTTCTGCGGTTCAGTATGTTATACTTATACAGTTCTCTTCAAGTCACACAGAAAATGTTACTAATCTACTGCTGACGTAGTTGGACACAGCTTTCTGTATGCTACACAGAAAATGTTACCAAACATATTGCTGACATGGTCAGATTATTGCTGTCTTGCAAAAACATTTGAGAAAAACATCCTGGCCTTGGGCTTATTTTAGCCCTCCTTGGTTCTTCAATTCTTCAATTGTACAGTTCTAATACATGTGTTACACTTTGTCTAGATTCAAGATACATTTCTAGCTTTGGTACAAGCATGCTGACTATGGTTTAAGCTTTCAAACATCTATTGTTTTCTTTAACAAGGCTTCTAGCAGCTGCACATTTTCACATGGCATAAGCAGAATAAAATGTCTCTTATCAAGTTTCTAGTAGCTGCGCAGATTCATACAACATGAACAGAATAAATGTATTAACCCTTTTAAGCCTTGAATGCACTAAGCATGCATATTACTATTATGCATTTTTTCTAACATGTACATTCTCTGGTTTGGTTCTCAGGCCAAGCAAACTTTTGTATTTGTGGCTTTCAAGGGAAAAAACAGAGCTGTCTTTACAACACCACTGCTTTCTCTATTTTCTGAGTTTTGTGTCACCTTATTTCAAATTTCATGCAGTGATTAGATGAACAAGGAAGGTTAAGTTTAAAAGAATAGTAGACTTAGTGTTTGATGAATGCCCTATGTGCAAATGATGTTTTTTTGACTGGTTGACATGAGAATCAAATGCTGAGATAGCAGAGGTGGGCTGAACGTAAATCAGTTGTCAGTGTTTTGGTAGATGTGGTTGGCTGAACAGCAAATGTTGTAGATGTGTCAGTGGCATGAAAGAGCAAGGGCCAAGAGAAATCTCAAAATGTGATTGCTGCAGGAGAGTAGTGGGACAACACTTCCAGATATGCAGCTTACAGCCGATGGCCAGGTTTTAATGGTGCTGGTCCATCACTGCTGATACTGATGTGAATGCATCTTTCATATTATCTATATCTAACTACCTATATTTATAGGTTCATAGGTAGGTACTAGGCTATCTGCCCGAGGGCATTTTTAAGCCTAGCCAGAGTGTGTCGGCTTTCGCCGCCCCATTGATTAACTGGGCCTCTGTCAGAGCCAATGAAATGATCCCAGGGGTTTATTTTCTGTTACCAATCCACTCGTCAAGGCTTCTCTTGAAGAATGTTAGTGAGGGGCTCTGCTTAATGTAGTTAGGAATTTTGTTCCAAAGCACGGGAAGTCTCTGACAGGAATCTATCCCTCCAGCATGTTCTATTTATAGTTGTAATGAGGTTTAGCTCACTAGAGCGCATGGCTCACAGTGACTTGGATTTCTTTACGTGAAGCATGTCCATCAACTCTGAGTTGGACATGGCTTTGTAAGTCAGGCAGAGATCACCTCTGAGTAAGCGATATGCCACGGAGTACAGCTGGAGTTTTTTCAGTTGGGCTGCATAGGACATATGTTTGAGGCCAGTAATCCTCTTTGTGAGGTGTTTTTCTGGTCTATCCAGCTGTTGGAAGTGTCTTGTGAGGTACATCCCAAATGGGCCATTGTGCTCTATGATGGGTCTGATATATATTTTTATTCATCTTTTGTTGGCCAGATTTCCACTAGGCTAGTTGCCTATCAGGGGAGACCAGAGATGGTATTTCTTCTACAAAGATAAATTTGGCCATGGCATGAAGGAGCTTCCCCTACTCTTCGTAGTTGGGGGAAGGATTTGTGTGTTACACATCCTAACTTCCTGTTTTCTGTCTGGGAGCGAAGGCAGCCAGGAGGAACAGGAAGAAAATATAGCTAATTCACCTTTGGCTAAAAATGAAGTAAAGGCTGATGAAAATGTAGTTGAAATGGTAGTCACTACCAGAAGTTTTTTTTTCTGATTGTGTGGCTACAGAAAAAACAATGATATTGGAAGAAAAGGAGATTGTAGCTGTAACAGATGGATTCAAAGGAAAACTTTCAGAGGAGATTGTTTGAAGGCAAGACAGTTACCGCTGAGAAATGCATAATTACAACCCTACAATTGGGAGGATTGCGGGATGATTTGGAAGAAATGGTAAACCAAAGTGAACCAAAAAGTGGAGCAGCAATTTCATGGAGTGACATCTTGAAGAAAATTGAAGAAAAAGGAGAAGAGACTGTGCCAGAAAAAGTTTGAGACAAACACTTATGCACAAACTGTGGGAGAAGGAGCAAAGCAGAAAGAAGAAATGAAAGAAACAAAGTATACGGTATATGTCAGCTGTAAAAAAGAAGAAAGTTTGGACAGTTATAAGGTTTAGGACTCTGTCATAGCGCCTATGGGTGTCAAAGTAAAGAGGTAAAAACATTCATTTTAATTAATAAAGAGACTTTTTGTGACTTGATATTTGAGACTGGGCAGGTCATGGAAATTTTTTGGGTGCATCTGAACAAAAGAGAAATATTTATCCATGGTCAGAATATGTCGTGCAAACTTTTTACAGACAAAAAAAAAGAATGATCTAGTTTAGAACTGAAGTTGAAGCAAAAGAACTGAAAGAACATTTGTTAACTATATGTAAAGAAGTAATGGACACTATAAAAATATATGATGAAAGAGTACTTTGGACTGGGGGATGGGACTGTGGAGTAATACTGAAAATGGAAAATGATAATGTTATGCACATACCTAGTATTTCTGATAATAATGGTAATAAGAGTTTTGTAAAATACAGGGGTCAATCAAAAACTTGTTGTTTTCGTGGAAAAAAATATCATTTAATTAATGAATGTGATAAAAGTTATGTTGTTTATGTGGTAAAACAGGGTATAATTCAAAAAAATGTGATTTAAAGTGCAAAAAATATGGCAATACTGGTCATTCATGGCTAGAATGTGAAATGAATGTGCAAAAAAATGAAAATGAAGTTAGACAGGATAAAGCGATAGTAGAATGTGTTATACAAGAAAATAAACTAAAAGATGCAACTGATAAAGAGGTTATACATGAAGTTAAAGAAATTAGCAAAGAAAAAGTGAGGAAGAAGCTGATTGGTGCACAGTAAGAAATAGAAAGAATTCAATAGGAAAAAGAATTAAAGGAAAAGAAAATTCAAAAACAATGCTTAGAGGAAAATAAGGAAAGGGATAAACATTTTATTATACTAACTGTTCTTAAAAGCTGAAAGTATTAGCTTTAAATGTGAACAGTATGAAAAATCTTAAAAGGAGAATAGGCATATTACAATGGTGTGCTGCAGTAGATGCACATATTGTTTTATAAGATATCAGATTATTAGCAGAGTTAGAAAGAACACAAACTGAAAAACTTTGGAATGGTGTGGTAGCTTGGAACATGGGGAAAGAAACATGCTCAGGCATATGTGTATTATGTCAAGAAAGCATTAATATATTAGATGTAACCATAGTCGAACTAAGATGAACTATGATAATAGATGTAAGATGGAAAAAAATATGTGTATAGAAATATAGCTTTATATGCATGAAAGAAAAAAGGAGAGAAATGATGTTTAAAAATATTCTTGAATATGTTTGTGTAAATACAGACATAGTGGTGAGTGATTTTAATTGTAATTTAAGGAAAATAAGAGCAATTGTGATGTTAAAATGGCTAAATAAATTGTGAGAAGTGGAAAGTTAAGTGTATGGGAGAATAACCACTGGACCTATAAAGGGATGAAATTAGGACAGAAACAGATTATTTTTTAATATCTTATAGTTTAAAAAATATAAAAAAGAAGTATGCTGGAGTTTCAGATCATGTGGCAATATGGGTTAAAGTACAGGAAAATGAAGAATATAGGAGATTAGGAAAAGGAATAAAGAGAATTAATGAAAAAGAACTTGTGCAATTATGGGAAAATCATACGACTGAGGGAATTTTATGAGAATTGGACTGTTTGGTGTTTTAATTTTAAAGAAAAATATAAAAAAGTATTTTTAGGATGTATAAGGAAGAAAAGAAATGAAAAAGAGATGTACGATATTAAGTCAAGAAACATTAAGTGACTTATTAAAGAAAAATTATTTTTATGAAAAGGAAAGAAATATATAAAATAAATCAAATTAAAATTAACAACTTGTTATACAAGTAAAAATATTGTTTACAAGGAAAGAAAAAAGAGGTAGCACCATAATTGAGTAAAATAATAAAAGGAAATATAATAAGAGAATTTAAAAAAGGAAAGTAAGCAAATAAGACAGCAAGAAGGAATATATGAAATTAAAGAATATGTACTGAATTATTTGTTAAGAGAAAAGAAAACATAGAACACATTTATAAAGGTAAAAAAATAAATAAGGAAGATAATGAGTATTTAGAACAAAAAATAACCATGAAAGAATTTAATGAAATTCTAAATATTAACATGAATTCTGGAACAGGACTGGATGGAATTCAATATATGTATAAAGAAATGCAAGAGTGGCAAAAATATTTTTTTATAGAAGTTATGAACGAATGGTTTGAAACTGGAATTAAAGAGAAAGATATGTACAGGAGTTATAAAATTTATATTTAAAAAGGAAATAGGAGATAAATTGGTGACCTATAACACTGAATAATACAGATTATAATTTATGAGAATAACAAAAAGGTTACAGAAAATAAATGGATAGAATATACGACCAAAATGTATTTGGAAGAAAAAGTAGAGTTATTATGGATAATAAGAGAAATAATTGATGATATAAATAAAAAATGTAGAAGTGAAGGTTATGATAGGTGATTTAAGTGAAGCTTATGCTAATATTCAATATAAATCATTATGGAGAAGTTTTGCAGGAATATAATGTAAGCAAAAACTATTACAAGTAACAAAATCTGTTTATGAAAGGAACTATGTGAAACTAAATGTAAATTACTGAATTGGGGAAGAAATAAATATAAAATGTGGAATAAAGCAAGGCTGCCCAGCTAGAAGTGTAATTTTCTCATTAGTTATTAATGCAATAGTGAAGGAATTTAATAAAATGTCAAGTAGTGGTGGATACAAAATGATGAAGGAAGTACAATTGCCAATAAGGTATAATTATGTGGAGGATATTGTTTTAATGGTTAAAAATAAAGTATGAATAGAAAAAGTAAATGAAAAATGAAGTTTAAATTAAAAAAATGGTTGAAGTATAAATAAAGAGAAAAGTAAACTATATGGTTTTGAAGGTATATAGGAGGTGCTGGGTTAAATGAAAAATATATAGATATATTAGGAATAACATTTGGAAGGAATTAATACAGACAAAAACAATGGGATAATGTACTCAGAGAAGTAAAGGGTATGACTATTTTTTGGAAATCATATAGATTTTCATATAGAAAAAAGCACACTTGTTGAAAACCATGGTAATAGGAAAAATTGCTTATGTTGCCAACATCTATATGATTCCTATTAAGCATGAAAAGGAATTAATGATTATTATATTCTCCTTTATATGGGGATCTACACTGAATCCAGTCAAAAGATGGATTATGTATAGGATTATTTATAGGAAATAAGAGCAAGGAGGTATGGATTTAATAAGCCCAATAGTACATGCAGCATCTTTAAAGTTATATAAGGTATTAAAAGGAATTATGAAGGAAAATAAAAACTTGATAGAAATGATGCTATATTATAAATACAAAAAAACTGTGGGAAGGAATGGAAGTTAAAAAAATGAAGAAAAAGCATTGCGAATGAAGAAATGAAAGAGTACTAAAACAAAATTGTCTTATGAAAAATAAAGAATATATGTGAAAAAAATAGAAAGGAATGGTACTTAAGTATTATGAAAGCATTTTATTGTATTGATCCATGGAAAGATTTAGAAATAGATAAGAAAAAAGCCATAATAATGAGATATAATCACTATAAAAAGATGAAAGAATGTAATGATTTTTTATGGAGATTGTCTATTAGAAAATTGGCAGTTAAGGCAAATATGCCATACAAAAAAAGCAAGATAGAATATGTAATAAATGTGGAGAGTTTGAGACTAGTGAGCATGTGTTGTTGAAATGTGAAAGAGATAATTTGTGGAAAGAAATATGTAAAGCTAAGAGGGTGATAAGTTTGTTAACATTTGAACAAATAAATATGGGCATAATAGAATTTGGTTATTACGGTGCACATAAACAGGAAGAAGTGAAGAAAATGGACAGAGTAATAGTTTATGCTTCACGGACTATATGGAACAAGAGACTAAATGAAATTAAATACAATGGAAAATTGACTGAAAGATTTTGAAAAAAATAATGTTTTGGTTGTGGATAAAAAAGTGGGGGGACTGCTTAAATTGAAGTTTATAATGTATGGAGATTTGTAAATAGATGTAAATATGTAAATTATATGTAATGTATATATCAATAAAAAAATAGTATTTTTCAGGATGTTTATTTGGAGATGATAAATCAGAGTGAGTCAGAAAGTAGAGCTGCAGTATCCTGGAGTGAGATTGTGGAGAAAATAGAAAAAGAAAATGTGCCAGGGAAGGTTCCAGAGAAAAAGATTTATGCTGAAACAGTGGGCGAAGCAGCAAAAAAAGGAGATGGGAATAAAGGAAACAAAGAAGAAATTTGTTGTTTGGGTGAGCAGTGAAAAGGAAGAAGGTGTGGATAGATATGAGGTATGGGACAATGTTATAGTACCACTGGGTTTTAAAGTTGAAGAGGTAAGAGGTTTCATTTTAATTAACAAAGAAACATTTTGTGACTTCATATTTGAAACTGGTTAGGCTATGGAAACTTTTTTTTGTGGGGTGGATTATGAAAAAAAGAAAACAAACTTTCCATGGTCAGAAAATGTTGCACAACCTTTTTTAGATAAACATAAAAACAGTTTTGATTCACTTTAGAACTGAAGTAGAAGCAAAAGAACTGAAATAATGTTTGTTGAACATATGTAAAGTGATGGACACTACTAAAACACATGATAAAAGAAGACTATGGACTGGGATGGGAATATGGAGTAATTTTAAAAAAGGAAAATGCCAATGTGATACATATACCCAGTATTATTAATGTTCATCATGGTAATAAAGGTTTTGTGAAATAGAGGCCAACCTAAAACCTGCTATTTTTGTGGAAAGAATGATCATTTAATTAATGAAAGTAACAAAAAAGATGTTATTTATGTGGTCAGACGGGTCATAATGCAAAGAAATATAAATTAAAGTATAAAACATGTGGCAATGCAGGACATTCATAGTTAAAGTATGAGATAGAGACAAGAAAATAAAAATAAAAAAAACAAAATGAAGTTATACAAGAAAAAGAGATAGAAGAGGATGTTGTACAAGAAGATACACCACAGCTGAAAAAAATGTAGAAGCTGCTTTTAAAATCAAAGAGAAAAATAAAGAAAAAGAACTAGAAGAGAAGTGAAGAAGAGTCAGAGTGGCATATAGTAAACTGCAAGAAAAATCCATTAGGAAAAAGAGTTAGGGAGAGATAAAGTAAGTTTAAAAATATAATAGTAAGAGAAAATAAGAAAAGTAATGGATAAAACATCTTTTATACAATTTTTCAATAAAGCTGAATATTTTAGCTTTAAATATGAAAAAGTATGAAAATATTAAGAGAACTAATATTATATATTAGTATGTGAAAGTAGATGCTCAAATAGTGTTATAAGACATTAGATTGTTAACGGAAGAGGAAAGGATGCAAACGGAAAGGCTTTGGAATGGTACTATTATTTGGAATATAGGTAAAGAAACATGTTCAGGTACATGTATATTGTGTAAAGAGAATATAAAGATATTAGATATAACAATAAAATTTGGGAGAATAACTGTAGTCGATTTGAAATGGAAAAAGCATGTATATAGGGTTATAGCCTTATATGCATATATGACAAATAGAGAAACAATGTTTAAAAGTATACTTTGTTATGTTTGTGTGAATATGGATATAATAATGGCAGGTGACTAATTGTAGCCTAAGGAATAAAAATAAGGACTGTGATGTTAAAATAGTAAGAGAAATTATGAGGCATGGACAATTAGAAATATGGAAAAATAAACATTGGACCTATAGAAATGTTTGTGTGAATATGGATATAATAATGGCAGGTGACTAATTGTAGCCTAAGGAATAAAAATAAGGACTGTGATGTTAAAATAGTAAGAGAAATTATGAGGCATGGACAATTAGAAATATGGAAAAATAAACATTGGACCTATAGAAGGAATGAAATTAAGACAGAAATTGATTACTTATTAATATCAGAAAGTTTAAAAATTACGCAAAAAGGAATAAAATATACTGGATTTTCTGATCATGTGGCTATTTGGATAAAAATTCATGAAAATTAGGAATATATTAAAACAGGAAAAGGATTAAAAAGAATTAATGAAAAAGAGCGGTGAAGATAGAATAGAAAATATACCCAAAGGTCCTTCTTGGTAGAAATGCAAACAGCAGCAATATGTAGAGAAAAAACTTCGAAGGACCACCAAAAACGTAAACTCAAAAGCAGTTTTATTTCGACAAACTTAAAACAGGATAAGCACTTTCTCGTACTCCTCTGGTAAGCTTCATCAGATCTAATTTCATATATAGATGGAGTGTCTTTAAATAGTGTTACCAATTAAAACTAAATAGTTAATAATTCAATTTACGCACATTAATTACAATCATTTAGTATTCCTTATATGGACATTTCCTGCTAGTAGGTACAAGACCAAAATATAAAATGCAGTAAGTATATTGTTATGCAAAACATACAGTTGTCATAAAAACTTAATATACATGTACATATATATGCAATGCTGATAACATAAACAAATATAAACAGATTCAATATGCAGTGTATAATAAAACAGGTTAATATAATAAATAAAAATATATATATATGTGCAATGATAATGATTATGTCTACCAATTTCATCTAAAATAATAATAAATAAATATTGCAGTTTATGTAGTTCATATGTATATATAATAGAATGAACAGATGATATGAAACCAATTTAAAATTGCCACGACTGAGAATGAATTACTTAATACTGGAACTCCGAGGGATACACCGCCCCCTAACCAATTAGCTTTTTCAGCAATGGAACAGAGGAATATGCCTCTGGGAGTGAGACCTAAAGTTAATACAGGGACTCTTGAGCATTTTTTACCCTTCCCCGTGAAAACATATACAACTTCCAGGAACAGATCAGGCAGTCGGGGAAGGAGAAAACGGAAACTATCGGGCGAGAACATCCAACAAAGAAGACGCCAAAAAATTTAACGTCTCTGGTATTTAACATTTCAAACTACACTTTATCTGAAGCAGAGTTGTCTCTTTTAAATAGGGGTTTGTCTTTTATACCCTCGCAAAATAGCATACTACATGAACTTTTGACTGACATCAGATTGTTTGCCAGAAATGTAGTGCTAAAGTTATTGTTTCATGATGAGCAATCAGAAATGAATGAATATATGCCTTGTAATGAGAACTACTTTAGAAGTAAAAGTAGCTTCACACCCATATTATCTCCACAGCTTGAATGTTTTATAAAACTGTGTGAACATGATTTTTATGAATACTTCACTACTTCTAAGCGTAAATGCACTTTCTTCAATATGTCTAATGATAAATGGCATGCTTTGCAGGCATTACGCAAAAATAGATCCATTAATATTAAGCCCGCTGATAAAGGGGGGGGTTGTTCTAATGGATGCTAAAATGTATAATGAAATTATGTCTGAGATGCTCAATGATGAATCAACTTATATAGAGATAGATAAAGCTAAAGTTAATGGAATTATTCATAGCATACATGATAATCTTTATGATTTGTTATTATGTAGACAGATAAATAAAGATCTTTATTCCTATCTTTTGATAAAATCATCCAGTATTCCTCATATTAAAGGCCTACCAAAGTTACACAAAAATGTAACCCCCCCACCAATGAGACCGATAGTTGTTGGTGAGGGCTGGGTAACAGAAAGTTTATCAGTATACATAGAGAAGAAATTACATCAAATAGTACAAACTAATACATATATTCTCAAGGACACATATCAACTCCTAGAGACACTTGAGTCTATGTTTATTGATGGTATACCTATGAATTGTATTTTAGTGAGTTTAGACGTTAAAAACTTATTTACCTGCATCCCGAACGATTATGGAATACAAGCTATATATGAGCTTCTTAATATGACCACTAGTTTTACCAACAATGACATTAGCCTATTAGGAACATTGCTTGATATGGTTCTTAATAACAACATCTTTATGTTCCAAAATAAAATATATGCACAAAAATGGGGGGTTGCCATGGGCACCCCCTGTGCAAACACGTACGCAAATCTCGTGGTACATCAATGGGAGAGAACCCATTTATTGAACAGCACTTTCTTTAATAGTGTTTTACTATATCGTAGATTTGTAGATGACGTGCTTATTCTATGGAATGACACTCCTGATAGACTGAAGGAATTTATACAATATCTTGAGTCCACCACTGAGTTTTTGAGATTCACCTACACTTATTCTTATAATAGTATAGATTTCTTGGACATCACAATTAAAAAGAATCCTAATAATAAACTCACAACGACACTATATAAAAAGCCATGTTGGAAGAATAATCTACTACACTTTAGCAGTATCCATCCTAGATTTATCTTCCCCAACATAGTTAAATCTCAAATAATCAGACTTTCTAGACTATGTAAGGATAGTGAGCAGTGTATAGATGAAATCAATAAGCTTAAATATTCATTTATAGAAAGAGGCTATAATGAACAACTTTTACAACTGAATGAAATGATGGTCTCAAAACAAATAGAGATATCACCTAGTACATTCAGCCATGTCAACTTTACTCAGTTATTAACTAGAAATAAAAATAAAGATATAAATAAAAATAAAAAGAAAGTAGCCTTCATAACTAGATTTACGAATGATAAGGGTGTTATAAACATTATATCTAAAAACTGGCATGTATTGACAATTGACCATGAAATATGCAATATTGTTGGTTATAAACCTAGTTTCATCTATAAGAATAGTAAGAACCTTAAAATACTCTTGTGCATAGATAAAGATTATTTTGAACCTATTAATATATGTGTTCAGAGAACTAATGGTACGTTCCCCTGTAATAAATGCAATATGTGTTACATAATTACAGATCAGCAAGAATATTGTCATCCTACTTTGAACTTTAAATTTACACCCAAATTTCATGCAACTTGTGATGACTGCAACCTAATATACTTAGCAGATTGCCTATTCTGTAGAGCTTTCTACATAGGCATGACAACAAGGAAGTTTAAGAACAGATTATACAATTACAAATATGATATGAGAAGGCTAGATGAACGCAACGCTTTAGCAAGACACTTAATAACTCACCCTGGACATGATTTCAGGTTTAGAGTTTTGCAGAAAGTTAAAATTAATAAAAAAGGTGGAGATAAAATGAATAATTTAGAAAAGATAGAATTGGAATGGATTTTTAAACTATGTGCACATTATGAACCAGGTCTTAATCAATTTGTTAGTATTAAACCTGTTTTAGAAGGACGCGGTGTAAAATAAAATTAAATAAAATAAAGTAAAATAACATAAAATAATAATAGAACAATGTATTTTATTCATACACTTTATACATTCCTATGTATATATACAAATTTTAGATAATTTTAAAAATACACACTTTCGATGAAAGTTTTAAATTGGTTTCATATCATCTGTTCATTCTATTATATATACATATGAACTACATAAACTGCAATATTTATTTATTTATTATTATTTTAGATGAAATTGGTAGACATAATCATTATCATTGCACATATATATATTTTTTTATTTATTATATTAACTTGTTTTATTATACACTGCATAATGAATCTGTTTATATTTGTTTATGTTATCAGCATTGCATATATATGTACATGTATATTAAGTTTTTATGACATCTATATGTTTTGCGTAACAATATACTTACTGCATTTTATATTTTGGTCTTGTACCTACTTGCAGGAAATGTCCATATAAGGAATACTAAATGATTGTAATTAATGTGCGTAAATTGAATTATTAACTATTTAGTTTTAATTGGTAACACTATTTAAAGACACTCCATCTATATATGAAATTAGATCTGATGAAGCGTACCAGAGGAGTACGAGAAAGTGCTTATCCTGTTTTAAGTTTGTCGAAATAAAACTGCTTTTGAGTTTACGTTTTTGGTGGTCCTTCGAAGTTTTTTCTCTACAATTAATGAAAAAGAATTAGATATAGGAGAGAGAAAAGAGATTATAGAATTATGGAAACAACATGGGTTCAGGCACCTAGGCAGTAAGACATTTCCCTGTGATACATTTGACTGGGGATACATGGCTGAAGTGACATTCAGCTGCAGAGAAATATGGCTGCTTGCAAATTCCCTGTGGGCAAAAAGAATATGCTGCCATGCCCACAACTTCAGTAGCCAAATGCACAGGAGAAAACAATGTCCATGGTCCCCAAGGGAACATGACAGCAGGCAATATGGCAGGCATCGGCAGCAGGCTGTCCAGAGGGCATGTCAGTAGCATTAAAAATGCAGTGCACAATGGGCAGTGCTTTTATAATTGGAGTATGTAGACTACTGCCCCCTTCACAGTGTCTAGAGAACATTACCTAAAACACATACTGGAGCATAAATGTGACTATAGTAGCCTGTAGGACTTCTTCCATGCTGTAGTACACTTCTACAAGTTGTAGTTACATAAGTATGTACCGTACACTGAGCACAGCACTCATTGCTTCTTCTGCCACCATGCATTTGGTTATTAAAGCTGTGAGCATGGCAGTGTGTGCTTCTCTTTGCCCACAGGGAATTTGTAAACAGCCATATTTCTCTGCAGCTGAATGTCACTTCAGCCATGTGTCCCCAGTTAAATGTACCACAGGGAAATGTCTCGCTGCCTAGGTGCCTGAACCCAAACAACATATTAATATGAGACCTTTCTATGAGAATTGGATTATTTGTTGGACACAATTTAAAAAGAAATATAAAAGGGTATAATAGAATGTATAAAAGAGAGGAAAAGAGGAAAAATGGAATACATAGTATTAAGTAAAGAAATTTGTAAAGGTTTAGTAGAAAAGTATAGAATATTATATGAAAAAGAAAGAAATATTTAAAAGAAAAAGAAAAAAATAATTTGTTGTATAAGCAAAAATATTGCTTACAAGGGATAAAGAGAAAGCACCACATTTATATAAAATAATGAAAGATAGAAAATGAGAATTAAAAAATAAAGGGAAACAAGTTAAGAAGCAAGAAGGAATATATGAAATAATTAAGAGCTATGTGCTAGATTTATATGACAAAACAGAAGTGTCAATAGAACAATTTATAATGATGAGAGATTTAATAAAGACAAGGAATATTTAGAGAAAAAAATAAATATGAATGAGTTGAATGAGATTATGAAATATATTAACATAAATTCAGCCATGGGATTAGATGGGATTGAATATAATATGTATAGAGAAATGGAAGACTGGCAAAAATGATATTTATAGAAGTTATGAATGAATCTATGGAATCAGGGATTAAGTACAGTTAAATCTGTATAAGAGTTTAAAATTCATGTTTAAGAAAGGAAATGAAGATGATATAAAAAATTGAAGGCCTATAACATTTTTATGAGAATAATAACTAAAACAGTACAATGTAAAATGGAAAGGTTATATGATCAAATTTGTTTGGAAGAAAGGGAAGTGAGGATTTGTTGTGGTTAATAAGGTAAGTAATTCATGACATTAACAAAAAAGTAGAAGTAAAGGTTATGATAGGTGATGTAAGTAAAGCATATGATAATATTAAATATGAAGTATTGTGGAGAATTTTGCAGACATAACATAAGTGACAAAATTACAAATTATTAAATCAATATATGAAAAAATATGTGAAATTAAGCATAAATGGTTAGATTGGGAAATGTCAAAATTGAGTATGGAATTAAACAAGGATGCGCACCCAGCAGTGTGATATTTTCATTAGTTATGAATATAGTAGTTATGGAAATAAATAAAATGGCAAGCAATGGAGAATATAAAATGGAGGTACACATACCAATAAGGCATACTTGTACTGATGAGATTGTAATAATTGCTAAAAATAAATTACAGATGGAAGAAATAAATGAAAACGTAAGTATAATATTAAAGAAATTTGTTTTAAGTATAAATAAAGAATAAAGTAAAGGACTTGGTTATGAAGGGATGATAGGAGGTGTAGAATATAATGAAAAGTGTATAGATATATTGGGTATAGTATTTGGCAGAAGTGAATATGAACATGAGCAATGGGGCAAAGTTATTAAAGGAATCAACGATCTGATAGTGTTCTGGAAAACACAGATTTTCAAATAGAATGAAAACACAATTGATAAACACTAATATTAGGTAAAATAGCCTACATTGCAAACATTTACATGATACCGGTGAAGTACAAAAAAGGAATTATGATAATATTTTCATTTATCTGGGGGTTGAGATTAAACCCTGTAAAGAGAGGAATTTTATATATGAAAGAAGAGCAGGGTGGCTGGGATTGATAAACCCAATTGTATATGCAGCTTTTTAAATATGTGTAAAGTATTAAAAGGAATGAAATATAAAAATTTGTTAGAAACAATAATATATGGTAAATACAAGGAACTCTGGGAAGAAGTGGGAATGAAGAAAAGAAGTTAAAGTATTATTAATGAAGAAATTAAATAATGTCATAGTAAAATTGTGTTATGGAAACTAAAAAAAGAATGTCATAGAAAACAGAAAAGAATGGTATGTTAAGATTATGAAATCTTTTTATTTTGCTGATTCATAGAAAGAGAAATAAGAAAAAGCAATACTGATGAGATATACAAATTATAAAAGAACTAAAGAATGTAATGATTTTTTGTGGAGGTTGTCCATAGGTAAATTACCAGTAAAAGCAAATATGGCATATAAAAGTAAACAGGATAGAATATGTAATAAGTGTAAAGAGTTTGAAACTACAGAACATGTACTTTTAAAATGTGAAAGAATTCAAGAGTAGTGGAAAGAAGTATGTAAACATGATTTGGTTAAAGATTGCTTGAAATTTGAAATGTTAAATATGGATATGATAGACTATGGTTATTAAGGAGCAAGATCTCAAAAAAGGCAAAGAAATGGGCAGAGTTATATTTTATATAACATGGGCAATATGGAATGAGAGGCTTAATGAGATCAAATACAATGGAAAATGGACGTTTAGAAACATTGGAGAAAATATGGTTTTGGTCGTGGGTAAAAGGGTGAGGGAATATTTAAAAATCCATTGATTATCTATTGAGTGATGTTACTTATGTAAATAACAAATATGTGAATATGTACATATGTAAATAATGTGAAATGCATGAATGTTTACAAAATAAACTACTATTTTTATGGGTGCAGTGTTTTTTTTTATATCCATCTGAGCTACTAGTGAATCCTCACCTAACCATCTTATCTGAGGGATTAATTATATTGTATTATATTATATTGTATTATATTATATTATATATAATGACTGTATGTTTATTTATGATTTTGAATCCAAATACAGACTGTCGTGCAACCTTTGGATGGAGAGGACAAATACATTCCCCAATACATTCACAGACTGGCAGATATCTCCATCAGGTACACACTTGTGTTTCTCTATTTTTATTTGAGGAGGTGTAGATTACACCCCAAATGACTACTATGCATATTTTTCTTCAGGTTCTACGTCTGTTGGTGGTGGTGCAGAACTAGAAACAGTATTAACTAAATTTTGACTTGGAGAAGATTATAAGATGAGCTGCGTGACAGTAAAACAACTATCTGGATATCATGGCAACTTGCAGAATGTCTTGTATATTTTATGTATGTTAACACTCTTAGTTTTATGAGTAAAACATTTCTTTAGTTTATTAAAGGCATGTAGCTCAAAAGTAAAGGTATACATGATTTAATTTTTCTGGTAGTTGTATAGCACATGTCCCTGTAGTGAAACTCATTTCTAGCTAAGCTATTTTCCCTTACAAGGCTTAGAATTCCTTGCCCTTGGGAACAGTTAGCTGGGATGCTGAGTCATCCTTTGGAAGGTAACACCAAGGTGCTGCAAATGTAACATTATCCCCCAAGACCCTGGCAATACTGAGTACTGAAATGCCATCTGGATCACTTTATTTGGGTGCAAAGAATGTACATCTATTTTTCTTTAAGAGGTTACAGTTGACTAGGACTTGATGGGGCTTTGTATAAGCAATGCAGGGGCAGCTTACTAACTTTTTTTTAAGGTCCAGGATGTTAGACATGTAGGTTTATCTCAGAAAAAGAGCAGCAGCTCAGGGTAGACATCACAGAGTGCATGCCATGTGGAGCCTCAAATATATTCATGGCTGTGGTGAAAGGGTATTTGCTGTTCATAGGTCCATAGGTAAGTATTAGGATAGCTGCCTCTGTGAGTCATTTTAAGCCTAGGCAATTTCCCTTCAAATGTGAGGATCAAACCCTGTACCTTATGTCTGCAAGGTAAACACCTTAACCATTATAGTAACTCCCAACCCACAGTCGCTGCAGTGGTCATCTATATTCCATAGTTCAGGAAATAATCAGGTTGGTTATGGAGTTCTATAACATAATGGCAACAGCACAGGCACCAGAGCAACTGCTGAAGATGATATCACAGCTGATATTCACTTCTGTGCCAACCTTCATTTGCCTGATATAAAGTACTATCCTAAATGTACTCTCCCCAGCTAGAACAGAATTGCAGCCTAAGCTCAAACCTGCAACACGTGGTAAAGCTGTAAATATCAGTCTGAAACAACGCAGTTTGTGCACCTCCATTCATTTATTAATATCAGCCACAACAGAGACAGGTGGAACAGCATTATAAGAAATTATAGAACTATGTAAGCCCTAGGGCCCTCTCTGTAGTCTGCCTGACCACATCACTTTTGAAGTGTAACTTTATTGTAATACTTGTAACACTTGCCATCTTGCCCGAGTCATTGATAAAATGGATCCCAGTTACCAAATAAATAAAGTAGGCAAAGAAAAAAAAAAAAAGACAATAAGAGCAGCAAACAAACAATCCAATAACCAACGAACAACGGACTGGACCAAGAAGTTTAATTGCAAGTAACTTAAAATACACCACAATCAAAATAAGCGCTTTTGTTTTGTGCCAAACAAAAGCGCTTATTTCGATTGTGGTGTATTTTAAGTTACTTGCAATTAAACTTCTTGGTCCAGTCCGTTGTTCGTTGGTTAAAGAAAAAAAAGAGAAATCAGACCCAGTTTAATGAGACTACATTCCCATCCCCCCACATTCTCTTTAGTGAGACAGTTCTCACTGTAATGAAAAGCAACTCAGCCAGCAAGAGATGCAGGTGTTACAACACACTACGGACAAGCAGCTGTTACCCAGAGCGGCCTACTCCTCAGGGTTTTGTGGCCAAGTCCTAACCACCTGTAGTCATGGCGTCTGTTCTTAGTGTGTAAAAACTCTACTGCTGTCAAACTTAGAGCTAGGAAGCAGCTGGGATTGCTCAAGTAAACCTCCTTGTGTTAAGTTCTCATTTAACATCAGATATGCGTTGAATATAAATTCTTGCTAATTACACCAAGCCATGAAATACAAAACAAAGGTATAATGTGTACACAGAGGCAAAACTCTTATGGGGACTTATATTTTCAGACTGTGCAGTTTCTCTCATCACCAGTAGGCACATGTTCACCTTTTCTGCCCACCACAATTACTACCCATCTTGCCTTTTAACCATATTACTGTTTTCCTCCGCCCAAGCATGTCAGTGTCTTTCATTTCTCTCACTTTATATTCACCGTTTCCCCTCTGCTTAGCTCAGATCTTTCTTGTACCTTCCCACTGTAACCCTCCATTAGACTGTGTTTTGATATTCCACCCACTTGTATCTCCTGCATTCATATACATTCAAGTGTCCTCCCTTCTTACTGCTGATGGAAGCTTAGCTAACAAAGAAGATATCAATCTTTTTCTCCCTTTCTACCAGGTTTTTTTGTGTCTATAGTGTATGTCAGGTAAGTGTGCAGTGGTCCTACTATCCTCCTTCAGCCGTCCCTCAGAACCCCAAGATCATGGCAGATGGCACTACAGTCACCAAGTAAATGGGCCTTTCCTCATGGCCAACCACTACCCAGCAGTAGATTCCTTATTGACTAGACTAACTTTGGATATTAAGAAAGAACTTGGAACCACAGCAGATTTCAGCCTGGACTGGTAGCAAACTCCCTTTCCTCCAGCTATTTGGGATAGACAAACTGTTCATAGCTCCTGGAAGGCAAACCATTGTTGACCACACACTTATGTCTGCATTGACAATTTTACAATAACTGGTATAATGCTTACATCTTCAGTGACCACCTACCAAATTTTTCTGTCTGGAGTTTTGGAGGTATCCCAAACCACACCATTATGTTTGCTTAAGAAATCTTGAAATGTCAGTGCTGATACAATTAATAATGTGCTCACTTGTTCTGTTACTGAATTCTACTATGGATTTTTTTTAAATTCCACTTCTTAACTAAGACCATGGCCCCACCAAGACTTTTTGAGCTTGGATAAAGAATGCAAGTGCAGATGTCTCACAGGGATAAGTCATAATGTGATTAGACCTCTAGACAGTCAAGAAATTTCACCGAAGTTATTAAAAATATACTTCTGCTTTAACAATATGCTAATTGTAACCTTTATTCATTAATTCATAATACCCATGCTCTTGTCTTTTTCAGAGTAGAGGGAGTTGGAGCCTATCCCAGCCCTAAGGGTAAATTAGCCACAGAACAAATGTTGGATGGGGCAGCAGTCCATCATAGGATGCACAAACACCATCAGTCATACAGTTACACAGTGCTTATACATAGATGGGAAATTTGTAGGATCTGTTTATCATGTGGAAAGAAACCCAAGTACATAGGACAGGATTGTGAGAAAATATCACCATAGCACTATTAGGGCTATAGTGACAATATGCGATTCAGAGACATGAAAGAGTTGCATTGAGCAATAGTTTTAGGGCTTATTTGCATATCTCTGAACTGCAAGTATTCCAGCACAAACACCCATGCACAGCTTCTCCAATGTTACCTGCAATGACACTATTATTCGTGATCCTGACATTGACATCAATATGTGAAAACAGTCAAAAGATGGTGTACATTTGTATTGTTTTACTCCCAAAATAGCACGGTACAGCTTTACTTTGAACTGGTCTACCAGGCTCTAATTCTTAGCAAAAGCACTCTGGAAGCACACATGCCTAAATTTTCTGTAGCTGAATCCCCAGACTGCTACATTCATGGACAGTTTTCTCTAGCACAGTCACTGTGGAGCTGCAGGCTGGCACATTCTTACCTCTGTAGTACTATAGTGGCCTTTGAATTATTCCTACATATTGCACTGAGCAACCTTGCACAGTGTATTATGTGTTTCTGAATCCCAGGAATGGTGCAAATCCACAGAAATACAGAGAAAGTATAGAATCTGCAAAGAATGCACCACAGTTGTTAAAAAGGTCTAAATATTTATTACACCCCCGGAAACAAAACTATCTACTTCTCAAACAGCTGACCGTTAATCAGTTTAGTAATAATTTGATATAACAATTGCAATAGAAATTTCTTTGCTTGACCATCACATTGACTTTCATTCTCCTTGAGTGATTAGCCACAGGAACTATCATGAAGGTAGCCATCAGGATAAAAAATATAGGCTACTTGTTGTGCATCAGGTCCCCTTTATAGGTTCTCCAAACCTGGTGGAGTGACTGGTTCTACCAAAGACAAACAAGTACAAACAAAAAAGCCTCTGTTCACAGTAATCCAGTGCTGTATTCCTGTAGGTATTTTTCCAGACAGCTAACCAGAGCCAAATATACAAATACTGAAAACCATGCAATAAAAACATGAAGCAATCTTTTTCTGAGCGTTAAGTAATCCAGTTTATTTAAAGTAATGAGCACTTTCATCTGTCAGACTTCATCAGATACGATGTTTCTTTCTGAAAAACTACTACAATTCTAGTTGTTTAAATAACCCTAAACAAGACGGTGTGGTAGAAAACAGCTCTTAAGATTTGGGGTAAGGGTATGGTTCCTGATTGGCTTATAGATGAGCCTACTGGTTGGAGAGGAGGGCAAGTCCCTAATTAGATTAAGAGTTATGTATTGGCTATTACACAATGACTGGCCAGTAATATCCACAAAGGAGCACACTGATTGGTCAGCCGAACCAGAGTGCCCATTGTAAATCAGAGAATATTTTTATTTTTTTTTTTTATTTATCATTTGTTGACCGGGAAAATCCGACTAGGTTCCACAGAGCCTGTTTTCAGCGGAGGCCCAGGGAGAAATGCTCCAGATACTAATATACTAATGGAAAAAGGTCCGGTTGTCCAGACTTTTCTTCATTAGTATATCCCATAAATTTTTTTGTTTTCCTTCTTTTTTTTTTAAATAAGTTTACAGAACTGAAAACCTCAAATGAACGAGGGAGACGGCACAGAGAAAATTAAGAGGATAATCAGGTATGTGCTGCAAAACTAAACGTACCGGATTATCCTTTTATTTTCTCTGTCCCGCCTCTCCTGAATGTTAAAAGACTCCCGGTTTCTTTGTTTCTTAAATTAAAAAAGAAAAGCAGGAAAGATCTTCCTTTCTCCATTGCTTCCTTTACACAGCACTGATGTACTGCATAAGCGTGGGAACGCAAGTCCCATAAGCATGTGCAGCACATCAGGAAGGCCCTAGGATACCGGAGAAAATGCTGAAGGGCACCATGGAGGCATTATTCAAAGACATTATTTAAGAAAAGCAAGTATTTCTTTCTTAAATAATGTCATTGTATAATAGCAATAACTGACTCCATGGTGTGGTATACTGAAGATCTACCCATGGTTGGCTTTATTTAATCACTCGGGTTTCACCCTCGTGACTAAACCGCACCAACCGTGGGTAAATCTTCAATGTACCACATCGACGTCATTGGTTATTGCTATAATAGTCAGGCCAACCAATGCAAAGATCTGTTTAACTGCTCCAGGCAATTCTGTCTTATTTGTCAAGACACTCACCTACCACAGATTTTTTTTTTAATGACAAATTACATTTTTGATTTTGATTCTCTGATTGTTCTAGGTTTCTTTTCTAATGCCCTAGTTCTGGTAATCTGAAGAAGGTTCAGTGTAATGATCCCAAACAAGCAGAAAGAAAAGGACAGCAGTTACAGTCATGGACCACTCCTCAGTGGTTAGATTCTGTAAACATCCAAACAGCAAGAAAAACATGATGGAAAAAGACAGCGGTGGCTCTGATGCAGTCTACTCCTGAGAGGTTGCAGATGTTTCAATCATTAATAGAATCTTTCGTTTTGAAACAAGCTTCAGAATGTTCATACAGTTCTGTTCCATGATTAACTAATGCAGCTTCTGATGGAAGCTGGGAGTAGTCCCCTTTCTAGACTACAAGTGTTCTTTTTTTTTTTTTTTTTTTTTGAGATACCCCCAAGAAATTTACTTGGGAAAGAATATGTTTTCATAGTTAAATTGCCCAGGTCCCTGCCTTGGAAGACAGAACATTATGGTTGTTGTGTCTTTTGGCTTTTCCCGGTTAGGGGTTGCCACAGCGGAACTCCAGTCCGCTAATGATTGGCAGCAGATTTTTACGTACCACGTTGCTATGCTCCATCTGGTATCTTTTAACCTTAGTAATTAAGTCTACCCTTTTTACTGTCCATTGAGTCCATGTATTTACCAGATGTGTATATCCTGCTTTAGTAGTGAATGTGTTTTAAAATCCTGTAATACTGTAGCATTTTCCTGACCCCAAGTAGAGAATATTGGCTCCACAACAATACCTCATTCTGAAGTGTGAGACCATCTTTAGTGAGATGGGCTACTACAGCAGTCAAAAAAGAAACACCAAAAACGAAGAATGCAGCCAACTGGATAAATCTTTACTTCTTAACAGATTCTGGTACCTCGGCCTTCGCCTTCAGTGGAATAAATTATTCTGTATACTACAGCAGTCCCCTATATTTCCTGTAACCCACTACATATACCGAGTACCAATGAGTTTATAATGGTAGGGCTTCAACATGTTAACATGGTAAAGTTTGTTTTTTTTTGTCTCCTCTCTGGGGACTCCACAACATAGTTATCATCATCTACCTTACTGACAACAATAAAGGACGCTGCACCCCCCCCACCACCACTGAAGTTTGAAGCTTTTTTTGCTGAACAGGAATAAGCCCCATTACCTTCTGTCCTACAGTACATTCTCATGTTCTCACCATCCGGTCATACCAAGCCTTTTGTAGTTGTGCTTGAGCTAGGAACACGTGACAATGCTTATTCCTGAAATTTTGTCAATGTGACTCACCCTCATCCTCCCACTCATCTTGAATTAAATCTATAGACTCATCCTACAACTATAAAGTTGCTCAAATGATGAAAAAGCTGTGGATTCTTGAAGTCCTTCTCTGTGTGCAAAAATAAGATTAGTTGGGTACTTTCTCACTTAAACTTCTTGTTCTTAAGGGTGGAGTTAAATCTATTCACCAAACCATTTGCCTAAGGATGCTAGGGGTTAGTTTTTAACTGTTCAATCCACACATTTCTACAAACAGGTCAGCAAGTCTTACATAAAGTTAATCTTTTTGTCTGTCTGACTGTCTATTTCCCTATCAAAAATGTCTAACAGACGACAAAGCCATTACATCTGGGTACCTAGTAGAATTTCCAGCCACCAAGATATACCTCTTACCTGTGGTTCTTCGGGTGCTAAGAGGCACCACAATACCAATGGCTACTCCCTGAAATATATCAGACAAAGGCACCACAGCAGCATTAGGGCAGTCCCATGCCTTGCTAATCTTGTGGCATTGTTCAAATGTCTTCTAATACCCTATCATGTCTTTTGCAATACCTGGCCAATGCAAATTCCTTATTTTGTATGTTAGGCCTAGATGGCCATAAAAGGAATATCATGGACTATGATCAGAAGTGCCCAATGAGTGGCCCTTGGGACTACCAGCTGCTGTATTAGTTATTTTTCTAGTCCCCATCCAAAAGTTCATTCTCTTTACCAAATCCTCCCATCCCACACCATCTTGGTAACTGGTGCTAACCCCAACATTGCCCCTTCCCTTCAACTCTAACCCCACACCTTACCTTCATAAGGACCTTCCCATAACACTGCCACTACACAAGACACACTGACACAAACATTCACAAGCACACAAACAGCACTATATCTGTCCCCTAACCTAACCTGATCCTAATCCTAAAATACACAAACACACAAACATACAACACCTACCCTTCAGTCTTCCCCAACCCCAGCTCTAACTCACATACACTTGCACACTTTTACCCCTCCAACCTCACTTAACTGTCTCGACATTACATACCACTGACATTTCCACCACTCATCTATCTGTAGCATTGACATTAAACAACACCCTCTGCATTTGTCGAAGAAATGGCATTTGAAAAAATCATGTAGCTCCAAGACCATGGTATGCATTAGAACTAGTTGCTTTCCCATTGCCTGTATAGCCTGATGTATTGGTTCAGACTGCCCCCCATGCATTCCCTTATATGTAGTGTTGCATAAACTCACCTAGTACAGTTCTGCCCTTCTTTTTCAACAGAGATCACCCTTTTTGCTCATCTCTTCAGCTGAGGCATATTTCTGGTCTGTCAACCAGATTCTTATACCTCATGCAAAACACCGAGTACTTTCTCCATAATCAGATCTCGATCATTCCATACATGGTACCTTGACATATACTCACCAACCTATGAAAACAATGGTTTATTTCAGCAATTAAATCATGGAAATCATCTAATTTTCTTCTATGTTCTCTAAAATTTCTTTTATAAATTTTAGATACGAGCTTAAAACATTCTTAAAGGACAGACTTTACAATATTCAACCCAATGATCATCTGACGTATTACTAATATCATAGCTTTACCCATAAGTTGAAGAGTCACAAACCTGATTCTAATTACACACTCTTTCAAAATGTGTGAATGAAACTATCAAAGTTACCCTCTCTATATTCTGAAGAAATCACTTATTACTTATCTTGGCATCTAGGACTGGGTTTCCCCATTTACTACCCATGTGTGTTTGGTGAAAGGTCCGGACTGAGCTCTGGTATCATGTCGCCCCTCCTTCTCTCTTTCTTTACAGTTGTCAGTCTGCTGTGATGTGGTGATCCTGCTTCTTCTCCTCCCCCGCAACTTGAAGTTATTTCATTATCTTGGCTGCTTCCATACAGCTCATCTCCAACTCCAGTTCAAGTCTCCCTTATTCTAACTATTTTAAAATTATCCAGGGACATATTAGGAGATCCTTTAGCAGCATGCTACACAACATCAGGCCTTGCCAGTTTTTCTCCATGCCTGGTGGGATGAACTTTGAAAGAGCACACAGCAGTTAACGTCTCGTCCTTCAAATCAGTATGCAGAAGTCCTTTTGATTTACTCTCCGTAACCAGTTGTGCTAATGGCATCTTGCAATATTTCTCAGATCTCATTTTACCAGGGTCCTACCTGCTATTTCTAAAAAGTAAAATAATTGTTATGGTACATGTACTGTTGTATGCTTTCCATTGTGGCTTCAAAGAATCACATTTTTATGACAAGGCTGTTTTGCAGGCTCTAAAATTTTCCTTGCAATATATTCTCACCCCTGCAAACTATTTGACAAATATTTCGAGTCTGCATCCCACTACTGCCATCAATGAGAAAAGGGACAGGGGTTATGTAGCCCAAATCCACAGCATCATCACCAAAATATGTAAGTAAAACAACAATCAGCTTTCATAGCTTATAGTAAATATGCACTACTGCCTTGAGTAATGGCCAACACGTTATACTCAATCTGTATACTGTTCGCTCCAAGGTTATAATTTCTGACCCACTAGGGTTTTCACTATCTCAGTCTGAGACCAGTGGCTTGAATACTAACTTACCAATACAAACTGAGGCTTAAGGTCTTTTTCATGCACATATACACTCACAACCATTTCCAGAAGGGGCTACTGGTGTTCCTCCAGTAACAGTATACCTAGCCTTTTTTCAAAGTAACATTCCATCAACATGCTAATATAATAGTAAGACCTCAGTTACTAATCATTCCTTTAATGAATCAGCTAACATTATGTTATGATAGCGGATAGCCAAGCAGTTGGTCTCTCTGTCTCACACACTGTTTTCTCAACAGAAAGCAACAGTCACAAAAGCACTGTAGGGATACCCTTCACTAGAAAATAAGACATTAAACCTATCCCTTCACAAACAAATGAAACCTCTTTAGTTTTAAAATATCTGATTTCATATACAATGCAGTATTGCAGTTTCACAAGGAAAGAAAAGCAAATTATTTCATAAGGATAGACTGTCGACAGAAAACCTCTAAAATAATCTGTGATGCCCCTGCAGTGGCCCAGTAATAAAGGAGTCTCGATCCTCACCATTAGCAACAATGAGGGATGTACACAATGAGAGGATGACAAGTACACACACAGGAAAGTGCAATTTCCCTTAAGAGCACACAGAGATCACAGTCAGTCTAGGGCTGGTTTCTCCCTCTCTCTCCAGATCCCCAATAAGACTCCCCACTGACACAGCTATAGAGTTGAGTCCTTAGCCAGGGTTCCACGCCAAGTCCTCCCAACACTCTGTCCAACCAGTGCTTCGTGTCCCTGCCCAAGTAGCTGACACATTGACGTATGCACACACACACTTTGAGATTTGAGTTACACACAAACACGCACCTGGGATAAGCTGGCACAGGTTTACTAGCTATGTCCCCTTATCCCCAAACTATAAGGTAGTCATGATTGCCACCAGAACCCCTTACCAGCTACTTTAAGGCCCTTACCAAAGGGTGACCAATCCTAGTGTGTAAGGTTACTATTATCCAAATGGTAGTGTTGACCAAGACTTGCAAGGCTATTCAGTAGTGGCCTGTACAGTGTCGCCAAATACATATGAAAGTACTCTAAGACCTTAAATATATGTCTCACAAATATCAACCACAAATATGGGTTTAAATATATTTAATAATAAATAATAAAAGAACAAGACAATATTCAGAA
Source organism: Protopterus annectens (assembly GCF_019279795.1). Taxonomy (NCBI): domain Eukaryota; kingdom Metazoa; phylum Chordata; order Ceratodontiformes; family Protopteridae; genus Protopterus; species Protopterus annectens. The sequence goes on from NC_056750.1 coordinate 141,661,165, forward strand.
AACAAACACAGTTACTCCAGAGTTCAAAATCACAGGAAATATCTTAAAATAACATTGCAGGACAGTCTCAAGTAAATACAGAAAACATCTAAACTAATCTTTACTATATTCCTATCTATATCTAAAAGAAATCATGGTACCCTAGTTAATTACTATTAGCAAGGCAAGTGTAGATGGTGACTATATTGAGTGGATATGGTTAAATCCAAAGATAAAATACAAAATGCAGAGTCTCTCTCTGACAGAGTTCTTAAATCAATATCACATTTTACTGCTGGCTTAGCCTGGATGACATTGCCTTTTGTCACCTGACTTTAGTTCCCAAGCTAAACCAGAAACTAACAGAATGTTAACATTTCTGTGTGAGAAATACATATCTATCAGAACTGTGCAGCTGCTAGGAAGTCATAAGTAATAAAACACTTTTCATTTTAAACATAGTAATTACTTCTCTCCAGGAAAATAGAAAAAATTTCTAGCTCTAGACATCTTGTCTTCTTGCTGCATTGAAACTAACTTTTATAGTACATCATAAAGCACTTAATTTCAACGTATTTTCTTGATGTTTTTTAAGTTAATCTTCTATGTTCCAGCAGGGTATGATGCGGTTACATTCTTGAAGCTCAGTACATTGCATACAGTTCTGCATAAATCCTATCAATATTCACAAATGACATAGAATTATTTACAAAATTCCAGATAGCTGGGCTAGCAGTGTCACAATTCTTGCCGTCCCAAAAACTCAAGCTAGTTTTTCAAGTAACCCTTGAGAAACATTGCTTGAGAGGGTTGAGCCTATCTGGGAATACCTTATTCCATTCCCTGTCTTGAGAGCCCATCTGTATAAATCCTTTTGGGGAGAGGATGTCCCCACAAATGATCACATTGAGAATAACGCATTAAGCACGCAATCATTTGAGGGACTTGGACACACAGGTTGATAGCAAACTGACTTTTGACCACCATATTGCCTCTGTTGTAGAGGAAGATTTCTACATGGCCTACCTCATTAGTATGGGTATCTCATCCAGGGACAAGGCAGTCATAACATCCCTGTATTTTTCCCTTGTAAGACCCATTATGGAGTACAATGCCCCTTTTGGCATGTACCTCACAAAGCAAATGCAGCAGCTGGAGAGACGATAGAAGTTCCTCACCCAGAGAATACCACAGCCTCAAACATCTACCCTACACAGACAGGTTAAAAGCCCTATCCCTCTTCTCAGTCTCCTACAGACTCCTCAGAGGTGACCTCTGTCTGGCATACAAAGCAATCTCAGACCCCACATTGATGGGCCTGCTGCATATCCGCAAGTCAAGCTCAATTTGAGTAACCCACACACAACCTCAACTTGGTCTGTGACATCAATAGGACTTGGTGCGACAGATTTGTGTCCCAGAGACTCCTCCTTTTGTGGAATAGACTCTTTCTCCATGTAAAGCAGAATACCTCATTAAACCTTTTGAAGCTCAACCTGGATAACTGGATGGGAAACAAAATACACCCCTGTGATTCCACCTGTGTCCCTGCTAGACAGTGGCTTAAGGTGCTGACTTGTTGGAACATGGAATAAATTCTTGGGGCCTCAGGGCCAATGACCTAGAGACTTCCTATGATCTGCGTTGGCATTGCTAATCCCACTGCAGGGTTGCACTCTCATATATGCTTGCAACCCTAGGCTCCACCTTAGTAACTTGGCATTTTGCTGACTGTCACGATGTAGCCATGTTAAGGGATTGTGGTCTGTAACTACAGTGAATTTTCTTCCATACAGATAAGGCTAAAGTTTCTGCAGTGCCCACACTATGGCTAGGCATTCCTTTTCTACAGCTGCATAGCATTCCTCCCTGGGTTTGAGCCTATGACTGAGATATACCACTGGGTGCTCTTCTCTCTGAGGAAACCTGGCTAAGTACAGCCCCCACCCCATGGGTTTGAAGCATCCACCTGCACAACAAATGCTTTGCTGTAATCTGGACTGGCTAACACAGGGGGGTCCTCCCAAAGCTCCTTTAAGCTTCTGGAATGCCTGATCACATGCTGGGGTCCACACTACCTTATCGGGCTTGTTTTTCTTTGTCAGGTCTGTTAGGGGATAGCTATGATACTATCATTTGGGACAAACTTTCTGTATTACCCTGCTGCCCCAAAGAATGTCATCACCTGCCTTTTGGTAACAGGCCATGCCTGAATAGCTTCTACTTGGGCAGGTTCTGGCCGGATCTTCCCACTTCCCACTCTATGTCCCAGGTAGGAGACCTGCCATACCCACCTGACATTTGCTGGATTTAATGGTCAACCCTGCTCTCTGTAGTCTTTACAGCATCTCCCTGACATGCTGGATGTGCTCCTGCCAGGGATGGCTGTATATGACAATATTATCTAGGTAAGCAAAGGCAAAAATCTCCTGCTTCTGCTAGGATACGATCTACCAGCCTCTGGAAAGTCACTGGGGCATTTTTCTTTACAAATGGCATCTTCATGAACTCATACATGCCAACAGGATTCAGAATGGCTAACTGCTGTCTAGCACTGGGAGCCAAGGGCTCCTGTCAATAACCCTTGGTAATACCAATGGTGGTAAGATACTTAGCCCTACCCAGCTGCTCTAAGGCTTCATCTGTCTTGGGTATGGGGTAAGCATCTGACTTTGTGTGACTATTTAATTTCCTGTAGTCCAGACAGAACCTGGTGCTGTCATCCTTCTTTTGTACTAGCACCAATGGGGAGGCCCAGGGACTGCTGGACTCCTGAATTACCCCTAGTTCCAACATTTCCTGCATCTCCTCCCTCAGTCTCTATGACTGTCAGGCACCCTATAAGAGGCCTGCTTAATAGGCCTTTGGGGGTCCTGTATCCACATGGTGCTGCACCAGGTGGGTGCACCCTGGTTTCCCAGTGAGCATGCCCCCAAACTCCTGTAACACTGCTTGGATTTCTTGAATCTGGGTAAAGGATAGCTGCTGGGACATTGCTACCACTTCCACTGAGGTGTCAGTCCGAGCCTCACTGAGGAAATCAGTCACCAGTTCCCCCTCAGACTCCTCCTGCCACCCACTGCAAATACTCAGCACAAGAGCCTCCTATCATGGTAAGGTTTCATGTTAACATGGTACAATTTGTGCCCCTGCCTCCTGCCTAGCAGTTCTACCATGTAGTTATCACTGACCTTCCTTACCACCTTGTAGGGTCCTTCCCAGGCTGCCTGCAGCTTGCTGTGTCCGACAGGAATAAGAACCATTACCTGCCACCCTAAAGCATACTCTCTAGCTTGAGCATTCCTGTCATACCAGAACTTTTTTGCTGTTGGATTCTGTCAGGTTCTCCTAGGTTGAGCCCATGAGTTCCCCCAAGTCTTGTCACGAGGTTTAGGACACGCACCACAACAGACTCCTTGTGGGATTTGCACTCACCCTCCCCCTCATCTTGAATCAAATCTGGAGGTCTCATCACCATATGCCCATACAGCAACTCAAAGGGTGAAAAGCCTGTGGATTCCTACGGCACCTCTCTGTAAGCAAACAGATGGGGCAAATATTTGTCACACTCCCTCTTACACTGGCTTGCAAATGCCCATAGCATGGTCTTGAATGTAGAGTTTATTCTCTCTACAAGACCATTAGTCTGGGGATGGTAGGGGTGGTCTTTAGAAGCTTTACCCCACAGTGCTTTCACAGACAAGCCAGCAGGTCTGACATGAAATTGGCACCTTTGTCAGTCAGCATTTCTTTTGGGAAACCTATTCTCTGAAAATCACATTTGCCACCTTTTCTGCCTCAGTGGAGGACAGAGCCATTACTTCAGGGTATCTGGTAGCATAATCTACTACCACTAGGATATACTTTTTCCCTGTGGAACTTAGGGTACTCAGAGGCCCCACAATAACCATAGTTACCCTCTGAAATGGCTCCTCAGTCACAGGCAAAGGCAGCAAAGGAGCTCTCACCTTGTCTTCTGCCTTGCCTACCTTTTGGCACCGCTCACAGGTCCTGCAGTACCCTGTTACATCTCTGGAAATCCCAGGCCAATAAATGTTCTGTATAATATGTCTCATTGTACGTTTTATGTCCATATGGCCTGCAAAGGGAATATCATGGGCTATGGCTGGAACTGCCAGATGGTAGGCTCTGGGCACTACCAACTGCTGTATTCTGTCAATCTCTAGCCCTCCCTCAGGGGGTCCACTCTTTAAACCATAACTCTTTGTCCCAGTTAACAGATCCCCCCTTCTGTTGAGAATAAAGTGCCTCACTAGCTACCTCCCTCAGGATTTTTAATATAGTGGCTCAGAGCTGAGCCTGTCGCAACTATCTTAGTAACCCTACCCAGCTCCCCTTCCACAGGAAGTCTTGTATTCTCTGACAGCGGTGTCTCACTGTCAGGCTGGGTACTACTACTCACCTCTTCCCTTGCAGTCACTCTGTCCAAGGGAACATCAGTACCCACAAGCAGTTGTGACTCACCTTCAGTCTCACTGCTACAGGGTAGCTTCCTTCCTGAAGTAACCACCTCACCAATCCTGGCTGCAAGTATGTAGTCTTGTCTGGGTCTCCCCCAGGCTAGCAGACCCACATGCTTGTCTCCAAGCCTGACTGCATGTAACTGCATGCACACACGGTACTGCATTTTCAAAATCATTCCCCATCAGGACATCTGCAGGGATATCTTCAAACACACCTACTTGAGGCTTCCCTTTCCACCCTCCCAGTCAAGGTGAACCCTAGCCAAAGGTATTTGGAATGTGGTCCCCCCTAAAGCTCTGACTACAGTAGACTGCCCAAGCAAGTAGTGCACCTCTGTAACCATTGCAGGCTTCACAATGGTTAGGTCAGAGGCTGTGTCTCTTTTAGCCATGGTCTCTTTCCTATTCACTAAGATAGGATATACTCTCTTGTGGTAGTTTGGTGCCCTTGTTGTCTTGAGATGACTTACTTTTGCCATTTTGCCATTCCTACTTACTGGCTCTCCCATCTTTTGTTCCCCACCTTGGCTTTGTGGACATCTATATGCTACATGGCTTCACTGGTTGCATTTCAAACATTTAACCCTTGGTCCTGGATGTGTACCTAGATGAGTGACTTCCCCTGCTACTGGCAGACTTTGTTGGGGGGGGGGGTCTGGGATGCCCACCATAGATTTCCTTAGACCCATGAGCAGCACTGGGCATCTCTTTCCTGTGCAATGATGTCCTGATTGCTAGGTATAGCTTTCGTTTCTTCCCCAACTCATCTGCAGTAGTACATTGTCTATCAGCTAACCAGAGTCTCATGTCCTCAGGCAAAAAGTGCTAAGGGCTTGTTCCCCCACCAAAATGTCTGCCAGCCCTTCAAAAATGGTGACTTGACATCCACTCACCCTTCTATAAAAATAAGAGCTTATTTCAGCAATATATTCACACACACTTTCATCTGCCTTGCGTCTATGCTCACAAACCTTTTTTCTATATGTTAGGTGTTAACTTAAAGCATTCTAACGAACACAATTTCAATGTATTATAATTTAAGCAATCAGTATCAGATAGTTTGGAAATTACAGTTACAACCTTACCATGGAGTAGGGGGGTCAGGAACCATACCCAGAGCCCTTGGTCAACATTATACTGTTTTCCAATATTCAGTCACGGTCTCTTCAGACCAGAACGTAATGCAGTAAATAACCATAATAAGCGATAAAGTTGACTGGTCCGTTTACCATCCAGTCAACTTTATCGCTTATTATGGTCTGAATAGACCCTGACTAACTGCCGATAACGGAATTTTGGTTTGCCTTTGTTATTTGTTTTATGCACTTTGTAACAAGATAACAGGAGTGCATACTGCATTACGTTCTGGTCTGAAGAGACCGTGACTGAATATTGGAAAGGTAACCTCACTTGTTTTCGCCTTATGTCCTTGAATTGATGTGTTTATAGGAGCTGACACCAACTTTTTATTTATTTGATATATACTGGCTTTTACACAGTTGGTGCAAGTTGCGGCAAAGTGTGTGGCAGGTCTGTTTAATTTTATTATACTGTTTTACATAACCTTTCAAACATATGAATGAAACTAAGAAATGTATTCCCCTCTGTAAATTGTGGAAGAAATTTACTAACCTTTGTTGCTTCTGGGGTTTGGTTACTCCCTTCCCAGTTACCTCCATGACTAGCAAACAGTCAGCATCTCCTTTTCATGTTGCCTCTGTCTCTCCTTCTCAGCCTGTAGAGATAGAAGTTTCTCATTTTCCTCAGCCTTCAGATGTTGCAGTTTCTCATTTTCCTTAATCTCTAGATGCCTCAGTGTCTCTGCTTCTTCTATTTCCAAATGCTTGGCCTCAAGCTCAAGTCTCTAACTCCAGATGGATTCTTAAGTCCTTTGTGGAAAGGTTGAACTGTCCATTTCCTGAGAGCTGTACATCTCGGAGACCAGTCTGATTGTCCTCCTGGTTGCTATTCTGTGATGCAGCTGTGACTAAAGCTGCAATAATGTCTGCTTTAGTCAGGTTGGCATACACCAGTTCTTTAGCCTGACATCTCAGCCAACTGGCTCCTTGTCAGTATGTCATACTTCTCTGCTGATATACTTGCCTGCTCTCCTTGACTAACCAAGCTAACAAAAAAATAAAACAATTGTGATATAAACTCTGAATGTTCACTGCGTGTCTGATTGTTAGTACAAACACCTTCAGTGACCACTGTACACAGGCTACAGGAATTCAATATCCACACCAGTACAAGCCAATTATGTGATGTGGCTAACCCATTGCTAACCAATTATGTGATCTGGATACCCCACCACTATCCACCAATTAATATGTGAAGATCCTACACTGGCCTAGTAATCAAGGAGCCTCAATCCTCACCACTAACAGTGAGGGACATGCACAATGGGAGGATGACAAGTACATACACAGTAAAATGCAATTGCCCTTAAGAGCACACAGAGATCAGTCAGTCTGGGGTTGGTTTCTCCCTCTCTCTGCAGATCTCCAATAAGACTTCCCACTGGCACAGCTATAGAGTTGAGTCCTTAGTCAGGGTTACTCACACACTCACACACTCACACACTCACACACTCACACACTCACACACTCACACACTCACACACTCACACACTCACACACTCACACACTCACACACTCACACACTCACACACTCACACACCCCTGGAAAATGCTGGCACAGGTTTACTAGCTATGCCGCCTTATGTCCAGACTATAAGGTAGTTGTCACTGACATCAGAATCCCTTATCAACTACTTTAAGGCCCTTACTAAAGGGTGACCAATCCTACTGTCTAATGTTACTACTATCCAAATGGTAGTTTTGACCAAGACTTGCAAGGCAATTTATTAGTGACCTCAGAAACTAGATCATATGGTCTCGACCATATGGAGTTAGAGTTTCTGAAAACTTGATCAACTGATAGGGACCCATATAGAATGTATAAATATATGTCAGACAATTCCTCAATGAACTGCGGATCACTGACTAATATGAGAAGCCAAACCATTACCAAATCAATTAAAGGAGCGGTGTATGGTCCAATAAGTAGATGACAACTCCAGGTATAAAGTACTTTTAGTAAAGCCTGTAGTGCTCATAGTATATTATTCTGACTGGCATCCTGAAAGTCTTATTTTTTCACAAACCTAGAGAATTTTGCAGTTATGTGACTCCTAAGTTTATTGTAGGTGCTGCTTCCATCACTAAATTAATTCCCTTATGTGAACTTTACACTAGCCATAAGCCACTATTAGTTGTACATTCACACTAAATGTATAACGAGATCTTGCATATCTTGACATTCACCTTTTCCGTCAAACATTCATTTTTCTGCTCACTTCTACTTATCTAAACTATATAAAAGTTTAATCAATCTGTATTAGATTCACACAAATCAGCATTCATATGTGAAGCCATTCTTTTATACCCCAACACATCAGCATTCCATCTTTTTTATTATAAAAAAAAAATAATAATAATAATAATATATATTCATAGGTTCATACTAGGCTATCTGCCCTAGGGCATTTATAAGCCTAGCCAGAGTGTGTGTGGCTTTCACCACCCCTTAGGATGAGAATACTATACCCATTAGTTTGCTGTGCCTCTGTCCAGCAGTGATATATATATATATATATATATATATATATATATATATATATATATATATATTTACTTCAGAAGCTCGAATTAACAAAATCTCGAACTGCGGAAACTCGAACTTCTGAAGTGAAACCAACAAAAAAAAAAAGACAAACTTTGCTTTTGCAGGGGGGGCTTCGCCCCCCCCCTGCACCCCTCACACCCCCCTACTTAAATATACCAACTCCAAGATCGCGCTACAGTGGGGAAATGGGAAATCTCCTGTCTTGCGCTGTATGCAGAAGCGCAAAATGGGAGATTTCTCATTTCCTGTCAACACCGCAAAAAAAAATAAAACATTACGTACACACAGAGCGTACAAGAATCCTTGCCTCTGTGTGCATGCAATGCATTAAGGTAAGTAAACTCTTATTTTTAAACACTACACATATTCGATTTACTGAATTCTCGCTCATATGGTCTCGACCATATGAAATTCGAGATTTCAGTAATTCGATTATGTGAAGTGTTCCCATATATATATATATATATATATGTAGACAGGCAGAGAAGCTTATAGACAGGCAGAGAAGCTTATAGACAGGCAGAGAAGCTTACAGGCAGAGAAGCTTACAGGCAGAGAAGCTTATAGACAGACAGGCAGAGAAGCTTATAGACAGACAGGCAGAGAAGCTTATAGACAGACAGGCACAGACAGGCAGAGAAGCTTATAGACAGACAGGCACAGACAGGCAGAGAAGCTCATAGACAGACAGGCACAAACAGGCAGAGAAGCTTATAGACAGACAGGCAGAGATGCTTATAGACAGAGAGGCAAGCAGAGAAGCTTATAGACAGACAGGCAAGCAAAGAAGCTTGTAGACAGGCAGGCAGAGATGTTTGTAGACAGGCAGGCAGAGATGCCTGTAGACAGGCAGGCAGAGATGCCTGTAGACAGGCAGGCAGAGATGCCTGTAGACAGGCAGGCAGAGATGCTTGTAGACAGACAGGCAGAGATGCTTGTAGACAGACAGGCAGAGATGCTTGTAGACAGACAGGCAGAGATGCTTACAGACATATAGATATAGACAGGCAGAGATGCTTATAGACATATAGATAGACAGGCAGAGATGCTTATAGACAGACAGGCAGAGATGCTTACAGACACAGACAGGCAGAGATACTTACAGACACAGACAGGCAGAGATGCTTAGAGACAGACATGCTTATAGAGACAGAGATGCTTACAGACATAGACAGATGCTTACAGACATACAGACAGATGCTTATAGACAGGCAGAGATGCTTATATAGACAGACAAACAGACAGACAGGCAGAGATGCTTATAGACAGACAGGCAGGCAGGGATGCTTATAGACAGACAGGGATGCTTATAGACAGACAGGCAAGCAGAGAAGCTTATAGACAGACATTGACAGACAGGCAGAGATGGTTATAGACAGGCAGGGATGCTTATAGACAGACAGGCAAGCAGAGAAGCCTATAGACAGATAGGCAGAGATGCTTGTAGACAGACAGATAGGCAGAGATGCTTGTAGACAGACAGATAGGCAGAGATGCTTGTAGACAGACAGGCAGAGATGCTTGTAGACAGACAGGCAGAGATGCTTGTAGACAGACAGGCAGAGATGCCTACAGGCAGACAGAGATGCCTACAGGCAGACAGAGATGCTTACAGGCAGACAGAGATGCTTACAGGCAGACATACAGACAGACAGGCAGAGATGCTTATAGACAGGCAGAGATGCTTATAGACAGACAGGCAGAGATGCTTATAGACAGGCAGAGATGCTTATAGACAGACAGGCAGAGATGCTTATAGACATAGACATTAAAAGGGGTAGTACATATTTTAAATGTAGTATGTAGTGTGGAAACATTCTCACAAACAGGTAGCTAGGAAACACTAGTTAGTTAATAAGGCATTAATTGCAAGTTAAGGTTCTTTTTAGGGAAGCAACCTGGTAGGCTGAAGTAAGGACATTTTTTCCTCTACTGGAGGTTCAGCTGGAGGTGATTTGGAGCTTGCCCAGGGCCAAATGCTCAAGATAATGAAGTGTGAGAGGCTAGTTTGAGGCCAACCTGTGGGTTGTACTTGAAGATTGAATTAGGGCATGGTATAGCCAGTAGTTTGAGGGCTGTGAGAGACTATTTTTGATAAGAAACCAAAGGTACTCGTCTATATCAAAGTAAGCCAAGTGGATAAAACATTTTGATTTATATGTGACTTTTTGCGGTTTTATGTATGTCCTGCCTTCTCCAGTGTCGCCATATGTTTATATTATCTCTCTCCCTATATACATACACACACATTTTATATATATATATATATATATATATATATATATATATATATATGTGTGTGTGTGTGTGTGTGTGTGTGTGTGGTGGCGTCTCTGTCTGCATCTCTGTGGATCTATTATAATATGTCAAATGTCCATTATGTTGTCAAAAATTTTGAAACATGAAATGTCAGCACATACTGTGCATGCTACAATGATTAGCCCAGAGCAGGCTAAACCAATAACAGGTAGATTTACAGCAGAGGCAAGCCCCCCTGCACTGCTACACCTCCTGTTAGTTATATATACTAACTGAGATCACACAGTCGCTGGGGAAAGAGAATATTCCCCTGCCAAGGGATTGTTGATCTGGTGCACGTCGACCATTTATTCCTTTCCACCATGTACATGAATCATGTTAATATGAATGATGGTGCTATGATGTACAGTTACACTGAAATGCTTTGTCTTACTTTCCAGATATATAGCTATATATATATATATATATATATATATATATATATATATATATATATATGATTATTGTGGTATAGTAAGGATGGGGGACCCTGGCTCTCTCAAATGTCATTGGCACCTTGGAAAAATACATTACTATGGAAAGAGTGAGTCCCAAAAATTATTTCAATTTCTGTGCATTTCTGATCTGTAATTTTGGTACTCAGCAGTTCTAACAGGGAGCCTATTCTGGACCTTAATTTAGATATCAGTCAGTAGCATGTTTTAGCATGCTTTAGGTTGATGCCTAATGGATATTCAATTTGTAATTTACTCCTGCCTTAAAATGTGCTGTCACTCTTCATTGGCTCATGTTATGGATGCAAAGGGTCCATTGAACAGTTCACTTATCTGTTAACAGAGCTAAATTTATTAAACAAGTAAATACATAAATTTATGAAGATGTACAAAAAACAAACAAAATAAGCAATAGTTCACAGAGGGCATATACAGATAGAGGGATAGGTTTTTAGCATTACTCCTCAATGTTTTTTCTCTTCAACTTATTCCCATGTTAGTTTTGTTTCACCACAGCCCTTTCCATCCTACATGCATACAAGTACACAAGCAGGCACAATGTAGAATGGTCTAGCCCTCATACAGGAATCAGCAAAAAATGTAAATACAGGAAAACGTCCTGCATAAAAACACAACAGTCTTGCAGAACTTGTCCTCAAACTTCAGTTAGTAGTGAGTAGGTGGGCTGGTAAACCGACCCTAATCAGACTACTTAGAACAAAATAGGCAATACAGTATCATTCTGATGACGGGTGCAGTTAAAAAAATAGAGTAATATAAAAACACAGCATATTGCACTTATCTTGCAGCTGGTGTAGAGTATTAAGGAGCTGTTAAAAACCTGTTTTCTGTGATCCAGTGGTGCAAGGTTTGATTCTATGAGCCTCCATTGCTTAATTGTGTGACTGAGCAAGTCATTTAAGCAGACACCGCTCCAAGGCAAGTCTAAAAAAGGTCCCTAGAGATCAATGCTTTACTCAGGGAAAACAAATGCAAATAAACATACGCAAAAGGTACAATATGTACAGTGGGAACAAACATAAATGTAGTCTGCAAAGATGAATACAGATATGAGGACTGGTGCTAGGAAGGTTTATCAAAACAGTGGCATTCCTTTTATTCAAAGTACTGTGCTTCTCTTCCTCTAGGGAAGAGAGTTAAAGAATGTATTAATGTTTCTTTGGAGACAGAATTTCTTATGCTTGCAGGCATAGAATTTTACACCAATATAGCTTTAGTCCAACAGACTATTTTGTGATTCTGAAAAAGTAAACAAACAAATGCAAGGATGCGTATATGCTTATAGACAGCTATTAGAAATTTCAGCATTTGTAAGTGGAGAGGGGTGGATGGAAAACATTGTTGCCAAAGTAAAACAAAAACTTTGAAGAATGAATGAACAAGCCCACTAAATTCACAGTTAGCAAACTTGTTTAGCTGCATTATTATCTGCAACATTATTTTCAAACAAACCAGGAGCATATTTGAAGCCATACCATCTTTCAGGTAGCCACAGCTTTTTGTGTTTATTTCTTTTAAGAATGGTCGCAAAGAAGAAGAAAGTTTAGGACAAATTATAATTGTCTCTGCCCCTCCCCCCTCATCTCAAGAATGATGTTCGTATCCCCCATTCTGCACCCCCTCCTAGATCCTGAAATATAGACTGTTGCAGTTGTGGAATCTGCAAATTTGCTCTCCCCTTAACGTTTCTGTTCCTAAATTCATCATCTGATGACATGTGTCATCTTAAAGATTTTATCAGCCCAGTCATTTGCATGACGACTTGCTTTATCAGATGCAGGAAAAGACATTTAAAACTTCCATGTTAACAGAAGATTTTGGGAGAAATGTACAAACTCAAGAGCAGGGCTGTATTAACTCCATGTGTTGATCTTAGTAGAAATGATCATACACATTCCAGGAACATGAAGTCTAGCCCCCTTGAGTATGGGTGGAGACTTTACAAAACGTTCATTCTAACCAGAATGTGGACAAGTTTATTTAAATTAAAACAATTTTTCAATTATATTTAATACAAGAGTGAGATAAATTTATTCTCCTGGGAGAGTGAGCTAAGCAGAACTGAATCATTTTGCCTTTCACTTTGCTTCCTCTGCAGCCCCTCTCTGAATTGTGTAACAATAATGTATCCAACAAACAAGCTTGAAAGTAGTAAGGATTTGGAAATGTGATCTGACGTGTGCAGTTCACCATCCTACTATGCTAAGGGCTGATTTATTAGTTATCAGAAATGTTTACACAGGCATGCAGTATAAAGCAACATTAAATGCATTTTAATGCATGAGTATTACAACTGAATATGTGATTTTAATAGATGCTGGTAGCAGTTAAGGAAAGCATATTAATTATTCTGTATTATACTGTGTCAGAGTAAAAACAAAGTCTAAAGCATGTATTTGTGTTTGTTTAAACAAAACTTACTTTTAGGCCTTTAACTACTATACTTGATGGGACTTTATAGATTCTGACGTTCTTGTACTATTTTATTGCTGCATTGCGGAAAGTAATGTACTGTAAGATGAAGATATACACAAATGTTTTATTTATGTAAATGCAAAAGCTTATTCAGGCATTGGACAAGATGGTGAAGCCATGTATACTCTGCATTTACTTATACATTTGCACACAATTCTCCATGTCTATCTTGTATGGTCATACCAATGGAGCTCATTAACAAGCTGTCCATACTGGGAGTGCCACCGACTCTTTGCAATTGGATCTTGGATTTTTTAACAGGCAGACCACAGTCAGTCAGGCTGGAGAATAACATCTCTAAAACAACAACAAATACAGGAGCTTCAGTGCTCCACATTGGATCTTGGATTTTTTAGCAGGCAGACCACAGTCAATCAGGCTGGGGAATTACATCTCTAAAACAATAACAAATACAGGAGCTCCATATTGGGTCTTGGATTTTTTAACAGGCAGACCACAGTCTGTCAGGCTGGGGAATAACATCTCTAAAACAATAACAAATACAGAAACTCCACAAGGCTGTGTGCCGAGTCCAGTGCTGTACACCCTCTTCACTTAAAATTGTGTTGCTTAACATCACACCAGTATTGTCAAATCTGTGGATGATACAACAGTCATTGGTCTGATCTCTGGGGCTGATGAATCAGCATATAGGAGGGAAGTGGAAAACCTTGTGAAGTTTTGTCGGAACAATAATCTCTCTTAATACCAGCAAATTGAAAAAAATTATCACTGATGTATGGAGGAATAGAGGGCAGAACATACCATTATATATTGGCAAGTCTGAGGTAGAAACAGTGGCTGCATTCAAATTCCTCAGTGTTATCTCTGTAGACCTTACCTGGACTCATAGCATCACAGACCTGGTAGGGAAAAGCCGGCAGCGACTGGATTTTCTGAGAAGGCTGAGAAGTTTGGCATGCCCAACATCATCTTTAGCAACTTCTACAGATGTAAAATTGAGAGCATTATCTTCCACTCTATTACAGTATGGTTCTGGAATAGTACAATACAGGATCACAAGAATCTGTATCAAGTAATAAAACTATGCAATACATCACTGGAGTAACACTGCCTGCATTGGAGAACATCTATTCCAAAAGAGTTTTACAAGGGCCCAAAACATTATTATCGACATTACCCATCCACAACACAAACTATTTATGCAGCTACCATCAGGGAGGCGTTACAAGAGCATGGTAGCCAGAACACCCATGCTGAAAGACAGTTTTATACCTCATGCTATTAGACTGATAAAACTCACATACTACCTCTCCCTCTAGTATTGTAGGTCGGTTCACATTTGGAGGGAAATGAGTGTTTTTGCACAAATGCACTCTTTTGCACAGTTATATATATTTACTGATATTGGTATTTATATTATTGCCTATTTGTTGCCTTAGATTACTTCTTCTAGTTAATTGTCATTGTTTTTTATATGTTGCTGGAGGACTTGCAGAATAAGAATTTCATTGTACTTTGTGACACTGCCTCTAGTACATATGTCAATAAAGTCAAATTGAATTGTAAAATAACAGCTCTGGTAAGACTAACCATGTAAACAACATTTAAAGAAAAAAAAATAATAGCATCTTTATCTGTGTGTGCATATGATACACTATGAGGAAAAAGATAATAAATGTACAGTAAACTCAACTGGCACCCATGGGATTGGTAGATGCAGAATAATTGTAGTTTCTGGTTGCTTGAGAGCTACTATTTAAAATAGGCCTGACTAATACTGTACCCGATACTATTTGTTTGGGTTGACTTGTTCTTAGGGTAGGGAGAGGGGGAATGTATTCTTATCTTCCTTTTTAAAACTGTTTCTGCTGGGGGGGGGGGTGCAATACATAAAAATTGGCCTGTTTTTCTTCGATTTTTTTTCTGGTTTCTTGAGTTCCGGTTAACTGAGAGTTTACAGTATACAATAAGGCACAAAAGGTTTACTTGGTGCAGATATTGCCATAGTCCAAGGAGTCTTGTGGGGTATGACTCAATGGCAAATGCACTACCATTTTCTGGGAGTATGGTAGCATCTATATATCTATGTATGTCTTACACAGCATATAAAATGTACAGTTGTGTTTCACATGTATTAAATTTTAAAGTACGTAAGTTGTGTTTTAATGTAATTAGGCTTTTGATAGTGTATTTTGACATAATTTAGTCTTGCTAATGGCTTGAATATGATTTTGAGGTGCTGAAATATTTCTGGTTGCATCAGAAATAAAAAGTGAGAAGAAATTTTTCCAGGTTGGTAGAAACATAGGCTGCAACATGATATATCTAATCTTGTGAGCTTTCTTTGAGATTAGGGGGGGGATGGGTCATCTTTATAAGTTACTATAATTCTAAGTGATTAGTTAATGATTGCAAACCACACGCATATTATTGCTTCTCATGTATATGTCTGATAGTTAAGATGACATTTAATAGGTTGGCAAGACAACTGTCTTCAGTTTTATATGCCTTCCCATTTTACCACTTGGCACTCATCTCTTTTCATTGCTTAGAACATGAAACTAAAGTTACAACCTGCAGTTTTTGCATTCATCTCTGTTGTGTTGTAACTAGGTTGTTATCCCTTTCTGTACCGAGGAATAATTTAAATAATTTACTGAAAGTCTAAACCATGCAATGATATTTTCTGCATGAAGTTATATATGGATATGTATATTGTACTTTAATTACTGCTTTCCAGATTGTTCATCTCCAAACACTCGTCAGTTTGGTCTCATGGGATATGTAGTTTATTTCCATACATTATTATAGCACTAGTGAGGGAAAAAGTTGGTTGAGTATAATTCCAACTTTGCATATTGTGGTAATAAATGTTCTTAACCTATTCATCTGAAGAATTCCTCCATGAAGTTTCCCAATACAATTATGCTTTCTTATTAAAATGAGTTGTACTGCTATAAAGAACTATGTCATGTGAATCACAATGTCTGAAGGAAGCAGCAGCAATTTAAGTTTAATTTCCTAATTTTTTGTTTTGTGGCTATCCTTTTACACTTTAAATTATTCCACAAAATGGGTCAAAAATGAAAATAATGTTACTTGCTCCAAATACGTATTTACATTTTATTTTCCTGTGACTGTGGGGGATATGGAAAAATCATGGTGGCCATTTTTTTCTGAAAATTTGGATGGCAACTTACTTTTTATTATATTGTTCTTGGGTTAGAGCCTATACTTTTTTTGTAATTTATTTCATTAGTTTTATATATTGTTGGCAAACTTTTGAGATCATTTTGTAAAAAAGCAGAAAATATATTTTAAGTTTTGTATATAATGTTCTGGAGCTTTTCTCCTCAGGTCTCCACTGGAAATGGGCTTCTAGCTCAGTTGGACCAACCCGGTTAACAAATGTCAAATAAATAAATAAATAAAATACATTTTTTTCTCAAATTTCTTAATCTGTAAAAGTTTGTAATGGTTTATAATAGAATAAAAGGAATGTTAAAAAATTTAATCAACCCTTATTTGTGGGCGGCCACGGTGGTGCAGCGGTTAGTGTTCCTACCTCACAGCAAGAGGTTCTCTAGTTCGATCCTTGGCTGGGGTGCCTTCTGCCTTCTGTGTGGAGTCTGCATGTCCTCCCTGTGGTCGTGTGGGTTTCCTCTGGGTGCTCCAGTTTCCTCCCACATCTTAAAGGCATGCTGTAGATGGACTGGACACTCTAAATTGGCCCTAGGTGTGAGTGCTTGTGTGTGCCTTCTGTGGAAGGTTGGGTGCTGGGCTGGCAACTTGACACCATAAAAACTCCACTGCCAATCATGAGCAGACAGGTGATCTGCTGTGGTGACCCCTAACCGGGAAAAAGCCAGAAGAAGAAACAACTCGTGTGTGTGTGGCTACATAGATATGGCTATATGGACAGTTTGATCTACTGCATTGTGTTAGACACAATGTCATCGTCCAAAACGTTGACCACAAAATGTCAACAATATGAATGATGAGACAGTACTATGCATGCTCTTGGTGCATGCAAAAATCAAAAGTAAAGTAAAACAGTAAAACAAATTTTTGCAAGGGGCAAGCACACACTTCAACCACACTGCCACACCCCCTGCTAATTATATATATATATATATATATATATATATATATATGGTTCCCTATTAGAATCCTGAAACACTATAAGCCTGAAAGTCAAAATCCTGAAAACTAATGACTGAAAATGCAAAATCTCGAAAATGCAAAATCCTGAAAGTCAAAATCCTGAAAACACAAATAATGCTAATATGTCACTATAAAGACACTAATATCTACCAACTGACCCTGACCCTAACCCTAACCCTAAGGTCTGTCACTATCGCACACTCACCTGACCCGCGCCCTAACCCTAACTCACTTAAACCGCCCCTAACCCCAATATTTGTCACTATTGCATACATGCCTAACCTGCGCCCTAACCCTAACTCACTTATACCGCCCCTAACCCTAACATAAAACCAACTGCACACTTACCTGGACCCAACACATGACCTAACACCACAGGGCTAACAATAGCAAAGCCACAATGACGTCAGTATTTCCATTTTGTGTTTTCGGGATTTTGACTTTCAGGATTTTGCATTTTCGAGATTTTGCATTTTCAGTCATTAGTTTTCAGGATTTTGACTTTCAGGCTTATAGTGTTTCAGGATTCTAATAGGGAACCATATATAGATATGTGTGTGTGTGTGTGTGTGTGTGTGTGTGTGTGTGTGTGTGTGTGTGTGTGTGTGTGTGTGCGCTAAGGGTGTCATGTCAGAAAAGTGTGATCTATAAAACAGTACGTTGCATCAAAATATTTTCCGTGTCAGGATTTCTTATCTACAAAAGTTTGCAATGACTTATGGTAAGTTAAATGCATGTTTATATTGTCACTTTCATACACATTCTTATTTTTTTCCTAGAAGGTGCTGCTGATAGAATAGGTATTTCATGCCTTTACTGTATAAAAATCTTTCAAAGTTTACAAATATAAATAGATGCCCCTTGACTGATTTCACAGTAATTATGCACTGTTAATACCATCTAGATATTTTTCATCAGAACCTAGATCCATACAAAAATCTTGAATACATTACACAAAGCAGTTGGCGAAAGGAGCATTTTGGCTATTTAGTCTGATTGGTTGTTGCAGCTAGGATAATGCAGCTACCTTATCTCTCTTTCAATTTATCCTCCAGAAGGTTCAATCTGATTTAAAAACCTCAGCTGTCTTTACTTCCTCTACCCATTCCAGTACCTAATGGTTTCCACCTGGCAACCACCAGCTCTTAAAAAGGTACTTTTGCACCCTTGATCACTGGGCCAATATCCCTGTGCCAGTCATGTCCCCTTGTATATGGCCTTCCCTGCCTTTGCATTGCAATCCCTTAAATCTCTATCCATTCCTTATATCCCCATATAATAGTCTTTGTATCTCCTGTACTAAAGAAAAAAATTCTGAGTGTTAAACTAGTACAAATAACCAGAGTACTGTAAGTGATCACATGGATGTTAATAAAATGATATTGCACATGTACATAAGACTCAGAAAACAAAGTGGTTTCCACGTGTATACTTTGTTTCCTATGTGTATTTTTAGTATAGTATGTGTGAAAAAAAACAGAAGGGTTGACACAGTTTTTAGATTTAAAGAAAATATAAAACCTATTAAAGAATGACTAATATGGGAAGTTATATTAACCACAGAGTTAGGGTCTCTATGTATGTAGAAAAGGAACATTCCTTTAGGTAGGTACATTCTGTTGGCAATAACTGGGATTATGAGATTTCTTTTGATCCTGGGTCATCTTCAATAACCCAAAACTAAAACATATGTATTGATTATAAAAATGTTAAAGGAACATTCTGCGCTTCAGTCTTTAATAACTACAGAAATATTTGCTTAGCCATTGCAACCAGTAAGCCTATGAGACTGTGATGCATTATGCTGTTGAATTGAAACAATATGCTGTAAACTGTGAATTTGGTGTAGATTTGGATAATATACAGAGATAGATTCACCAGTTGCATTTTTTATGTTGCCTTCTATTAAAGATTTCTTGTAGTAATGAAGTCAATATTTCAAAAAACATTCAAGGCTGAATTTAGCAAGGAGACCACAGATAGGTATCTGCAACAGCTGAATAATTATTGGGTACTGTTGATATGGTACATAAAATTGAATTATAGGTAAAACGTTCTGAATGCAAAAGTTTTATCAAAGTGTGCAACAGTAACATTTGCCTCACACAAGTCTTCAATTATAAGGAGAATAAATGCCACATTTGTAGAAATTTGGGAAACCTGGAGCATATTGTAATAAAGTACAGATTCAAAATGAGATGAAATAGAGATTATCATGACAAATAAATAAAACAATATTGGAAAAATATATATGAAATGAAACTTAAATTTCAGTGTTTTCAATAAGTAAAATGATAAAATATGACTGAAATACTGACACAGGAGCAATAGTAGCTATTCTATCTAAATATGATTATGTCAGCAAATATCTGAAAAAAATTCACCTGCCAAAATGTGTAAAGTTTAATATAATTTCCACAAAATAACAATATAGCAGAATCAACAACACAAGCAGACTTAAATATACCGACTTCATGATCTCACAAAACCCAAGATGGAAGTTATCTTCATGCAGATGGAAATCACCACCAGTGCATCTGCTGACAGTGACTTGTACCACTACAATACGTTTCCCCATAGTACCACACATCCTTAAATAAAACAAACATATCCACCTTAACCCAGCATATCACAGTTCTCCAAAATCACAACTGTTGGACTTTAACACAGTTAAGAACTTGTGCATTCTAAATACTGTGAATTCAATATTAAACTCAAAAAAGGAATTGCTAGAGTACACATTTGACATAATGTACTGCAAACTTAAAAGTATGTTCCATCAAATGTTCCCCAAATAAATACTTAAAGGATATAACTGTGAAGTTAAAAACCTACACAAGTATGGGTTTGTCTGTGTTGCATGAAATAGTGTCTACAGTATGCTTTCAAAAAGCAAACAGTTATTACAACTACAGGAAATAAATATGTAAATAAAACATTTGCCTTTTTGATAAAATGCATTGGCCTTGCATAGTTCTGGTAGAAATGGTTGCAAAAACTTACAATAAAATCTTATCTTTCCATGAAATAAGGACTAAAACTACTGGAAGTAGTCCAACCTGCCCTCAAAATTCCTTATTAGATTAATCAACCAAAACAAATTCTCCCCGACTATAATAAAAATAACCTACGAAAGTAAGAGCTATCATAGAAAAACAAGGTATAATTGACATTTTTGAACAAATATATAGGGGTTCATATAGTTTCCCCAACCTTCATTCAAATAAGCTAGATGTAGAAACTTTCTTGAACCAACTAGCTTTCCCTATACTTGACCCTGAACAACAAACCACCCTATCTCCCATTACTTAAGAAATCATCGCTATCAACAAGCTTAAGCCCAATAAAGCCCCAGGCCCAGATGGCTTTACTGCAGAATACTACACAGCTTTTAGTAAAAAAAAATAAATTTTCCTTCTTCACCTATTTACCTACATTACCCATAATGGAATAAAAGATTTACACTTAAATGCTTCCAGAAGGATTTTCATCCCTAAATCCAACTTGGATCTTAAAAACCCTTGGAATTATAGGTCCATCATTCTTATTAACCTCAACATGAAGATCTACACTTCTATCCTAGTTAACAGAATTAAACCGGTTATCTCTACCATTATCTCCTCTGAATAATCAGGGTTCACTCAGAATAAAGAAACATTTGACCATACTCTTCTCTAATGCCCTCTTAACCCTTTCTACCACTAATCACAACCTATATATACCCTGGCTATCAATGCCTCTAAAGCCTTTGACAGATTGAATGTAGAATTCCTCCTATCTACTCTCCCTAGGTTCAACTTTCCCCTAGCTTTCATATAATTCATTAAAACTCTATACTCCAACACCCATACTATCTTACAAATCAACAACCACCTTTATTCTTGAATTGACATTAAAAATGGAGCTAGACAAGGGTGTCCAATGTCACCCTACTTATTTAGCCTCTATATTGAACCTCTTTTTTGTTAATCACCCAAAAAAACTTTCATTGCATTTCCACAATCGTCAATACCAAATTTCTATTCTCAGCCTTTGCTGATGACCTTAACCTCTATTACTTCCACCCCAATTCTGACCTTTCAAAAATACTAGCCTCAATAGACACTTAAAATTCTCCAACTATAAACTAAACTTAGAGAAATTAACCATTTTTCCCCTGAACCCTTTTTGCCGACTACCTAGCTGCCTCCCCAAATCAAAATGAATGGTCTGCAGTTTCAGTGCTTCCTTTCACCAAGACCCCAACTAAAGCTATTCAAATAATATCTCCAAACTACAATCTAACATGCAACAAGATTTGAACAGATGGGAAAAATTACACCTCCCACTTCTCACCAAACCTGCTATAATCAAAATGAACATTCTACCTTGTCTACTTTATGTTTTCAACGCATCTAACATAATAATTCACAACAATTTTTTTTAAACTCTCCACACATCTTTCTCCAAATTCCTATGGTCCCCCAAATTAATTAGAATTAGCTATAATAGACTACCTCTCCCAAAAGATAAGGGTGGTTTAAGTCTACCTGATTTCAAACTTTATTACGATATTAGCAATGGTAACAAGATAGCAACAATATCTGATTATACTCCCAATTCGTCTACCTGGTCTCCTACATGGGTAAAATTATACCATAACTATATAAAACATTCAGCTTTAACCTCAAACCTCTCCCCTTTCTGAATACAGAAAACCTAAAAAAGTCAAATTGCTATCAACGATTAAGCATAAAATAACTATTCTTCAGAAGATTTTCAAATCTCTAAAACTGTCCATTGCTTTTAATACTCCGCAACCATTCCACCTCAACCCCAGCCTTAGATAGAACAACAAAATTATCAGTCTGGTACATACTCCTTTATGAGAGAGTTAACTATAGCAAATCTCTTTCCTCTTAGAAATAATTCCTTATCCAAAATAAGATTACACATGTCTCTACCCAAAAGTTATACAATCATTTTGAGACAAATCCTTGAACTCTGTCGTAATACCCCTTGAACTCTGTCATAATACCTTGGAAGATACCTCTCTAAATCTAAATTATATTAAAGCCTGCAAATCCATATGGAACCTCCTCCTACTTAAGAAAATGACTTATAAATTCATACAAACTTATTCTTTATATCCAAACCCAAAATTATCAAATGTTTTCAAAGCTATTCAACTCTCCTTGAAACCTAATCCCCTTAAAAAAATAACTATACCCAACTTATGATCTTAAACAATGTATACCTCACCCCTGACACTTTCTAAAACCTATCCCTCCTCTCCCCTCTGTCCCCATTGTACCAATCACAATGCTGACCTGCTCTATATTTATGGGAGCTGCAAATGCTGTTTCTAGACTTTGGTTCTCCCTTGGGGTACAATTGGAAAAAAAGGATATGAAAAATGACTTTGTCCTAGAAATTTGCAATATTACATATCCACTCTACAGGATTATCCAAACTTCAGAATTGTATTTTAACACTCTTTTCCCTTGTCAAACTTTATATCACCCTTAACTGAAAGGATAGATCTCTACTCACTTGGGATGGATTTAAACAACTTGCTACCAAATACTTACTTGCCCACAAATACCTGAAATACTCCCAAAGACTTAATGCACACGTTACTGAATATTGGGATACTTTAATATCTTTCTAGCTTAATTGTTAACTTATCGTTTTTGCTGAACATAAGCCGTATATGTAAATAGTTATTTGGTTACCATTTTGTACTGCATTATTAAAATTAATAAAAAGATTAAAAAAAGAAATGGTTGCAAAAACTTTAAATTGGAAACAGATTAAATCTATGAGGTAAAGGGTTTTGCACAAGTTTAAGTGAAAAGAATGCTTGAGATGCAGGCTTAAGTGTCTGTTTAGAAGCTTGATAGACTGAATGGTGTTAATGTCACCATTTTGGTGATTCAGTAAATGGTATTTATGTTTGGCAAAAGCAAACATTTGCAATGAACGAACATGTAGATAAAGAGCAAATGGTATTTATGTTTGGCAAAAGCAAACATTTGCAGTTAACGAACATGTAGATAAAGAGCAAGTAGGGGTTGAAGAAGAAGATGTTAGTCCCATAAAGCAGAGTGAATAGACAACTCTGATTATTTTTCTTTAAAAAGGCTAATGACATGCATCTATAGTGATTTAACACTGATCATAGATATGACTGCAAACACTGACACATCTTCTCTTGTGATATAGACAGCCATTTTAAGGGGCTGACTTTTTAATAGCACTAGCATTACAAGTATTACTTGATCATTTTTAAATATACAAGATAATTACTGCACATATAGGTTTGTTTCTGTATTATATAGAGTTTAGCATGAATTTAGAATAATTGAAAATGCATTCAATGATCTGAATGATGTAGCACATTTTATGTGGTTGATTTGATGCTTACAGGAAACCCTGAGAATGACAATATCAGTAGCATAGTTGAAGTACTGCAAAGAATATAGGATTATGAACCAACAGTTCAGAAAAATCATAATCTAAGTTTGGCAAGTCACACACTGAATGTTTGGGCCATTAACTGCACAGGAAATTATATACCCTTCTGAAGAGAAGGAGAAAGTCATCCACAAGGCTCTCCACCCCTAAAAAATGTCTACAAAAATTATTGTGGAATGTTTATGCTAAATCAAAGTATAGTATTAGTATTGTGGTATAGATTGAAGAAAGAAAATATCCCTAGTTAATGGAAAACTGATCAGTGTGGTTTCAGAAAATGAATACAAATGCTAACGTATAATAAAGTATCCATAAAGAATTAAAGGCTTCCAGTATCACTGGCTTGTAATACCTCAGCTTATATCAGATTTGGTGATAAATAAGGTATGAGTATTTGCAGACACATTAAAAACTCTTTATCCTGTTGCAAAATTGTTCCAAACCAAAAAGAAATCCTTGCTTTTATTCTTGAATGATGAAATACCAACAATACCATTGGGATGAAATATTCAGGTTGGTTACCAGACATAAATTATTATTAATAGTGATAAGTGAGCATAAGGGTTGCCTACACAATTCAAAGATGAGCTATAAAAGTCAGACTGTGAATAGAAGATAAAATGTGGAAATTCTCTGGGTCATGACAGTGTGGATAGACTTTCTAGAAGTTCTCCATTAAAGTGTTAATGATTCAATGGGTGGCAGACTTGCTGCTGCAAGATCAGAACTTTATGGATTCTGTCCCCACACTAGATGCATGGATTCATTTTCCAGTAAGAACACTATAGTGAAGCATAAGGGGATGTTACATTCCTGAGGGTATCATCTGCAGAGGAGCTATTAAACCAAGGTCTTCTCTACCCGAGTCGGTGGTAGCTCTGGTAGCTCAGGTGCATGTAAAAGATCTTAAAGCACTTATCAAAGAAAAGGAAGGAAATTTTACTAGTAACTGGGCCAAGCAGTCCCTAGTTAGGAAGAATATCCCCTTGGGTTATTAAAGAAAAGGAAGGAAATTTTATTAGTAACTGGGCCAAGCGGTCCCTAGTTAGGAAGAATATCCCCTTGGGTGTCATATAAAAATAGGCCACAAACTTAGTCCAAGTAACCCAATCAGCAAATCATAAACAAATAAACAACAAGGAAGCTAAGAAACTAAAAAAATAAACATACCAGACATTACAGATAACACTACAGAACTACAGAAGAAATCACAGATTACGTAAATTCTCCAGTACAATTTTTTGAACCAGGAATGGTAGGTAGTACATTTAACTAGAACTGACCAAATTCAGTCTCCTGGCTCTAGGATGGCCTACAAAAATATGTGAGAATCTGAAAATGTTACTCAAGAGAAGATTTTCAGAGAAAAGTGTATGTGCCTTGTGGGTGGCTTGTATAATTATTCCATAACAATGATGAAAAGCTGTATTGGAGCAAGTCTGTACAAATGAGAGTCAGACTGTAAAATCAAAACCACATTTGTGTGAGACTGTGAACATTGATGAAGACTTTGTGCCTGGCTTGGATTCCTGTAACTACAAGACCACTTTATTGCATCTAAAGCCATCTGTGGGCCTACAAAGCTAATATAAGTATTTTTGCACTTCCTGTATCTCAGATTCAACAGTTATGTGCTGTATTTATTGACTTGTTTGAATGTATTACTGTTTTTCAGCCTGTACTTGTTAAAGAAACACTGTTACTGTACTCCTCTTAGGTCATTGTAATAGTATCCTAATAGTTCCTAATCTCCTTTGATATTACAAAAGCTGGTTTGAGTTTACCAGAGTTCTCTGGAGTTTGCCAAAATATTTGTAAGTAAGTTTTCCAATATTTGCGCACATTTTTGTCTGTATTTGTGAGAATTTCTCAGGGTTTATAAATTTATTTCCAAAGATTCCCGATACTGCAGGAGTTTTGTCTTTTGTTGTAATGTGTTTGTTTTGTACTTTAGCTCAAAAACAGTTTTACATTGAGAGGATTTTATTCTGCACTCTGGTGGGAGCAGAGGGCTGATTTAACCCACCTAAGTTGGAACTGCTGGTGGAAGGCTTATTGTGTTTTATCTGATTGGCCTGAGGACTTAACTGTGTAAACGTCTTTCATCCTACTGGTATAAAAGCCTCACATTTACAGATCACACAGAAGCACTTGCCAGTGCCTTGTATATATGCAAACCTCACCTGTTTAAAACCCTCTTTAGGAAATGCTCTTCATAATCACCCACTGTTCATAGCTGCTGGAAGAGCTGCTGCTTTGTGCAGAGGGCAGCACCACTGCAGGTCATCCTATAGTATACTACTAAACACTCTCATGTAGATCTTTAACTGACTCTCCCCTACTCCTTTCCATCTACTAAGGATCTGGTATAATGGACTAGCGGTTCCCTGTCATCTCTGTTTCTGGCGTGGTGGACATGGACATCCTGAGGCAATGCAGTAACTGCCTCATGTTCACTGACAACCACTTAATTTTAAAACAGACAAACAGTATGTGAGAGATGCAAATACACAATATAATTTCACACAGAAAAAATGAAAACCAAGTTGTTAGCATTAAACTCAGAACACTCACAACCATTATTTAAAAACAAACTCAGACTCACATATGTGGAGGCACTCGCATGTAATCTACCCAAACCTCCATGACCACATAATATCATCTCTCAGTGGCCCTGTGACAATCAAAAAAGTCAGTGCCTCACACAACACAACTTTGAAAATTACAGTAGCCCCACATCCAAGCCCATAAGGCAACTCACCACACAGCCAAACATTCTAGTTATTGGACATTCCATTATAAGACATGCTACTCTCCTCCTTACCAGTCAAACAAGGAGAAGATCGCAGTGAGCTGGCTGTCTAGAGCCAGGATCTGCCAGATCACACATGCACTTAGGTCTATAAACCACAAGTACCAGTATGACATGGTTGTAGTCCATATGGGTGTAAATGACCTAAGATGTACCTCACTGGACTATGGACTATGTGAAGAGAGATGATGGAGCTCTCTCTGAATACATGTCCCAGGAAGGTATGAATCCTGCCCTAGGTAGTATCCTACCTTCGTCAGTGATGATACCACAATACCAACAAAAAAGGACTTCAAGAATTGGCTTCTTTTCTGGTGTTCCAGTATCTCTCATCCTGGAGCAACATGATTGACAAACCACAATGCTTTGCCAGAGATGGTTTGCACTTGTCACCACTTGGCTTCTGGATACTGGCAAAAACGTTATCCTCATAGTGCCTTTTTGGGGGGCAATCCCAAGCTGTTAAACCTTCCAATATAATGAAAATCATTCATGACCACCTAAAAGGTACTGCTGCACAATGCTAGGAATTTAAATAAAAAACTGGACTCCCTGGAGCACTATATATTGCACTGTTTAGAGATTGAATAGTATTACTTTATCATTTACCCCTTGCTTTCTGTTGCTTATATTTGTCTCTACTGCTGTATAACCCTGTCCTCTCAAATGGACTAGGGTCACTGATAGCATGCTGAATGAATGTGTGTTGTATTTAATGCAGCCTATATTGCCTAACTTGTATTGTTCATAGCATAATGTATGCTGCTTTCCATTGTCAATCCCCTAAACTTAATATGTGCTCCAGCCTCATCTAACCATAGCCTCTCTCTACCACTGTGCTTTGTTACACCCTCCCTTCTTCTCTAAACATCCCTTACCTGCTACCTTTCCCCTCTACATCTGCAATATTAACTAACTCAGTATTGTCTCCCTCTCCTCTACAGTAATCCATCCCGGGTGCTCCATCCCTGCTTTAAATGCAAAAGGAATACCTCCGGCCATCACCTGAAGACACCCTGAATTGGCCAGCTTGCCTGGTACTTAGAAAAATACTACTGAGAAGACCTCCCAACAAGACTTTGCAAATGTATGTTGCTTAACACTAATTAAATGTAGACTTGATGCACTATCTATATAGAGCTAGTCTTCCCTCCCGTGTGTGCATTCTAGTAGCCTACCACAGACCATTTGCCCTATTCCCCTCCTGTTATCACTATCCTAGAATATATTTAAACTTAAGACTGGTCCAACTATTCTGTGCTTTGCTATCTCCTTCTATTAGGTGGCAGCATCTACCAATATAAATCCTAGATATTCTTTATAAACACAAGTTTTATTTTTTCACAAACAGTTGGTTGTGAGTTAATATCCTTAGACTGTAAATATCTTCTTCCCCCTGCTAAACCAACCTCATTTTCTGGCTGGAAATATTTAGCTCATACCTTCCAACTACAGCCTTTAAAACTGTTCTTTGCGGATACTTTTTCTGCCATACTCACCTCTGGTGTTCTTTCCCACTCAGTTTGCCCTACGGACTCACTCCGCTTCCCTACCCTGTCCCCAATTTCCACCCGCCCCCAGTACTCCTAGCTTTATTCCTATCTTACCCCACCCTCTCAGCCTAATTACCTTATACCAGCTTCCCCCTCATTACTCCTCTCAACTATAGCCATCCTTCTTTAACTCTGTAATCCACCCAATAATTATAGTCCCCTACTCTTTCCTTAAATATCTACAATAACTCCATCACATTTTAAACCCTTTCTTCTTCATAGCCTTCTCTATTTTCCTAACCACTCATACCACTCTCCTCTTTGCTCCAACATGCTCTCCTCAAGTTATCATACCCTCCAGTCCCCCAGCCACCTCTTTATGTTTCTATTTTCCTTATACTATGCTACCTCATATTCCACCTATGCTTGTCCAATACCACCTACAAAGACAACAGCCATACAAACCCACCTTCTCCCTCACTCTTACTCCCATTTCCACTATCTCCTCTTCGCTCATTCAGCCCAACCCACTGCACCTGTTTCAACCTAAACTCTTCTCCTCTAAAGTCTAGACACTATCGCCTGCTCCAATCTACAAAAATTCATGCCTGGCAGACCAATATGGCTAAAGGATATCTCCTTCAACAATCTGGTCCAAGCTGGTGATATCCATCCTAACCCTGGTCCTACATCCTTTAACAACTCTCATTCCTTACCCTATTCCTCCTATCTCAACACCCTAAGGTGTTTTTTACAATTACTGCACAAAGTCTAGACAACAAAGTACACCAATTTCAAGCTTGGTTAAGCCATAACCAACCAGATATCTTAGCCATCTCCGCAACCTGGCTCAAGCCTTTTATCTCTAACTCTGAGATTCTGCCCCCAGGATTTAATTGTCTCAGAAATGACAGACTAAATAAAAAGGTGGAGGCACTGCCTTAGTCTACTCCAACCTTCTTACCTTAATTCCCCTCCACATTCCAATTCCTCAATTTCAGAACACTGAACTAACTGCTGGAATTCTAAAACTAAACATAAAAATATCTGCATCATTGCCTTATATCTCTCACCTGGTAACAATATCTCTGCACTCGAAAATATTCTCCTATGGGCCTCTATTGAAATTAACAATGAAACTTATATCCTTGGTGACGTGAATATTGACTGGAATGAAATCAATTGCCCCTCTCCCTCCCTATCCATTAATTTCTATAACTTCACTCAAATAATCCTCTCCATCACTCGACCTAACAAAATAAACCCTCCCGGATCCACTATAGATTGGATCCTAGTCTCAGATCCAAATAAAATAACCAATTCTGGCACAATTCCTGATACCTGTAGCGACCTCCCAGCCTTTATGCATCGCTCAACTAGTTCCTCCTCACACCAGCATCAATACATTCAAACTCGTAACCACAGTAGCTTCAACCCAACTACTTTCTCAAATACTTTCAAACAAATGAACTGGCAAATTCTATAGCCTTGTCAAGAGGAAGGATGTTTAGAATACTTCAGCTCTGTCTTCCTTGATACTTTAAGCTCACTAGACCCACTAAGAAACAAAAGGATAAAAACTAAAACTGCTCCTTGGCTATCCAAAGAGACAAAACAGATTATGCACCACAGAGACAAACTATGGAAGCTTTACCAAAACAATAAACTGGCCAATACCTTGCTCCAATATAAACAGCTCCACAACCATGCAAAATGACTGATCACCAAAGAAAAAATCCTACTATATCAAACTTCAGTCCAATAACAATAAAAAACCCAAAAATTCTGGAACTCAAACTCACTCCTCAGTCCAGGCTCCAAGAATAATTCCTGTCCTGACCCAAGTAAATCTGATGTTGAACTAGGCTTTGAATTTAACTCATTTTATATAGAAGCTATTACTACCCTCACGAAGACTTTTCCCAATAATAACCCAACTGCTCTACCCTCTCCCCTTCTAACTCACCTCATCTGTTTGAGCTCAAACCCATCTCCACTAACTTTATCAAAAAACCTTTGTCCAAACTTAAACCTTGCTCTAACACTCCTGACAATATTCCCTCTTCCTATCTAAAATGTGCTGCTGATGGCATTGCTCTCCCAATCAACATCATTATTAACCGATCCATAAAATAATCAAATGTCCCCAAACTCTGGTGCTTAGCTTATATTCTTCTTCATAAAGGAGGCAAAAATACCAGCATCTCAAACTTTTGTCCCATTGCTTTGCTCTCACCAATCTCCAAAATCCTGGAAAAATGCATCCACTTCCAACTTATGCCTTTCCTGACCCAAAACAATCTTCTCACTCCTACCCAGCATGGCTTCCGTCCAGGCCATAGCACAATAACTGCTCTACTCTCTTTCCTAGAAACGGTCAATCAAGCCCAAGATTCAGGACACTTAGTTTCTACTGTTTTACTCTGTCTAAAGCCTTTGATACTGTTTCCCACAAGCACCTTCTCTGTCATCTCTCAAACCTTAATCTCTTAGATAACTGGAGAAGCAGGATAAAGCATTATGTATCAGGCAGATCACAGGCAGTCAAATGGAAGAACTCCATATCTTCCTACCTACCCCAACTGGCATACCACAGGGATCCATCCTTGGGCCATTGCTTTTTAACATCTTCATTAATAACTTTCACACTGCTATTCCTGATGCTAAACTCATTCAATATGCAGACGATTCAACCTTAGTCTGCTCTGCCTCAAACCTCTATGAATTGAAACCCAAACTGCCTTCTCAACAACTGAAAACTGGATGTGGCAAAACTACTTCTCTCTCAATGCAAATAAATCAAAGATTCTACTATTTCCTCCTACAAAGACCCTCTCCTATGATAAAAACAACTTCAAAGTCTGTAGTCAAACCAACTCGCCTATAGAAGTGGTCCCCTCTGCCAAACTACTTGGCATTACTCTAGATGAACACCTCAAGTTTGATATTCATATTCAACAAAATATTAAGAAAAGCCACCAAAAGCTAGGCATGCTGTACAAGAATAATCACTTTCTCTCCAACTCTACCAGGTAAATTCTGGCCTCGACTTATCTTCTTCCTTTCTTATTATACGGAGCCCCTCTCCTAACCAACCTGTCCTCTATCACCTCTAAACTAGAAAACTGCTACAACAAAATCTCTAAATTTGCCTGTAAATCTAGAAATACCACCCATCACTGCTTAACTCTACAATCCCCGAATTGGCTTGAACTCCCAAACTACCTAGACTATCTCCAACTCACTACTGCATATAGACTCATATTTCACCCAACAAAATGCCCCGCTCTAACATCCTCCCCCCTTATACACCCAACAGAGCTCTCAAATCTGAAAATCAAAACTCAATTACTATCCATAAACCTAAACGTCCTGCTGGCCAACTTCTCCTATCTTTCTCACTAGGCAAAAAATGGAATTCCCTCCCCTCCACACTAAGAACCATACCAAACTCAGAAAACTTCAAAACCCAGCTATTCAAACATCTGTCCACTAAAGGTAAATGTACCTGCCTTCACCCAACGTAATCAAAGGGGGTTCTCTCTCTGGTTCCCAAGCTCTATAACGCTCAAGTTATCTTCCTATGAGCCTATCTAAGCTCTTAATTTCTATAGTTTCTCTCTAAGCTCTCAACTCCTACAGCTACCCTCACACAACTCAGCCTTGTAAATATTGTCAATAGCATTCTACTGTTAATGTGTGTATGTAAAGCGTATTTACATTTTCTTAAAGGGTTTGTATGTAAACGTTTCCACACCTAACATATGTTTTCCTCAAATGAAACTGTATGATCCCTACTTTCAAGCTTAATGAATTTGTTAACTATGCATGATACTGAATGCATTTATGAGTAACTATTCTACATAATATTATCTTTAATATTAACTATCAGTTGTATCTAAATTGTATAATGCATCTTGGAGTTTTTCTCCCCGGGCCTCCATTGAAAATGGGTCAGTTCGGCCCATGGACTTCCCCGGTAATCAAACTGTAAGTAAAGTAAGTAAGTAAATAAGTAAATAAATAATCCACTTTTCACCCTGGAGAATGAAGACATATGTGCAGTCACAGAAACATGGTTAAGAACCATTGAGTGCAACCCTGCTATCAAAGGCTACAATGTCTTTCAGAGGATCATAGGATTATAGGATCCTAGGATGTTACTAGACTAATGGCCCTAGGGCTCTTACAAGTCTAGCCAAGTTCTACCCTTATTTCCACAATCAGCACCTATTGACCCTCTCCAAGAGGGACACAGGTGGAACCTCTGGGGTGAATTTTTGGTTACCCATCCAAAAGTCTAGACATTTGAAGGCAACCAGTGAAGTGCATTGTTTGACATGACGTATGAGTCTGTTCCAAAGGTGTGTGAACCTCTGGGAGACAAATTTGTCCATCCAGCAGGTTCTATTAATTTTACAAACAAAGTTAAGGTCTTTAGAGTGAGCAACTTGTGTACCATTTGATTTGCAGATATGCAGCATTTCCAGTAAAGCAGGATCAAAGATTACTTTATATGTAAGGCAGAGATTGCCTCTGAGTAGTGTGTATGAAATACAGTAAAATGACAATTATTCAGATAATCCACATAGGACAGATGGTGAAGACCTTGAATTTTCCTTGTGAGGAACCTTTCTGGCATCTCCAATTGCTGCAGGTACTTGGAAAGGTACATGCCAAAAGGGACATTGTACTTGAAAAGGGACATTGTACTTGATTATTGGCCTGATGAGGAAAGAGTACAGGGAGGTCATAATGTCTTTTTTCTGTAGGCAATGCCCTTACTTATGAGATGAGCAATTTAGAATGCCCTTCTTACCACTTTGGAGACATGGCAATCAAAGGTAAGGTTGTTGTCAACCTGTGTGCCTAGGTCTCTCGCCACTGAGTACATTCATACATTTCAGTCCCTTACAGATCAGGATAAAGCAAAAGGAAGTGCCTCAGTGTTCATAAAGGACAAGTACACTGGTCCAACAACATGACTCACTTGAGCTGCTCCATACCAAGCTAACCATAGACACAACCCCCCTATCATATCCTTACTAGCTACACATCCCCTAATATGTAACTTGGGAAACCACATCTCCTACCTAACCCTACTAGAATCTCTTATCATTCAGCCTAACACCATAGTTATGGATGACTTCAACTACCGCTCCATAAATAGGGAGACTTATATGACCCATAATTCACTTGCTCAGTCAATGTAAACACCCTGGAGTAATGCTCTCCCAACTGAGCTATTTTGTCTCATAACTTGCTAGCTCTCCAACTAGAGGTACAAATATTTTAGATCTAGTACTCATGAACATGGGGGGATGCTGCTCCCTCCCATGCATTAACTCCTCCTTGGTAGGTCTGACCACAAAATGATCACCTTTGGTATTAAAACTAACCTAGAGCCCCCATCAAACTCTAAATCTGTTAAGAACTTTGCCAAGGCCAGTCACCTCAAATCAAGTGAAAGCTTATAAAACATTCAAGCCTCTCCAGTCCTAGATGACACAGAGGCCTACTCTGTGCTGTACACAAAAGCACTGTACAACCACACTCATAAATTCACAGATTAGGTAGTACCTGTCCATGTCAAGCCAATGAATACTGGCAAAAAATAAAGCACTCTGGTGGACTCCTAGCATAATTAGGATATTCAATAAAAGGGAAAAAAATCTTCTTTCAAAGCAAAGAAGAAACAGACAAAACAGTGCAAATTGACAGTTACCTATCTAAAGAAACAAATTAGAGAGCTGGTCAAATCTGCCAAAGCAAACTGCAAGGCAAAGAAAGCCTCCCAGGTTAAAGATAACCATAAGGCCTTTTTTAATTATGTTCGTAACCTCAGGGGAAATGCTCAGTAATGTGCCACGTTAATCATGAATGGAAACACTTACACCCAGCCTAAAACTACAGAAAACCTTCAGGTGTAAAATTTCAGTTTAAAAACTTCTCCCCTATCACCTCCTATCACACCCACAGAAATACTAGCAACCATCCCCTTACTGGTCATTATGAGGGAACTGCACTCATTAAAGATAGAAAACACAACCTACATGGTTCCCAATAACATTTCAGAATACTTCTTAAATAACAAATCAGAATCTATCAGGGCCACTAAAAACCATCTTTAACCATAAACTCTGGACAAATTTGTTCCCAGAGAAATAGAGGACTGCGGCAGTAGTCAACTCTCCCTACAATGGAGACCCATCAACTGACCCCGTGAACTGCAGCCCCATAAGCTTGACCAGTTTTATCTGCAAGGCCATGGAGAAAATTATCATGGACCTGATTAATAATGGCATAAGAAATCTCCAAACACTGGAGCAGACCCAGTTTACCTTTGTCAAAGGGAGGTCTTGCCTGCTCAATCTGGTGGACTTCTTTGAGAAAGTCATCAGGGCTGTGGATAATGGTACAGCAGTAAACACCACTTATCTAGACCTGGCCAAAGCTTTTAACACAATCCCCCCACCTGGGATTCATAAATAAACTTAATGCATTAGGCATAAACCCCTACAAAGTAAAGTGGATAGCGAGTTGGCTCACTGACAATACACATGTCTGGATAGGCAAATCCACTTCTGGTAAGAAACCTGAGGTGTCCCACAGGGCTCAGTGTTGGGACCCTCCTGTTTGATATATAGTTCTCTAATGTGAAGGCCAATGTTGGGTGCCATTGGCTTACCAAGTTCACTGACATCTGTAAGCTGGGAGCAATCTTCAAATCCCCAGATGATGCTAACATCTTACAAACAGGCTTAAAAATGAAAAAGACTGCAGCCAAAACCATGGTCAGACTAAATGCTAAAAGATTTTAATCATACTCTTTGGTAAACCAGATGTCTCTACAAATTTTAATATTGCAAGCACACCCCTAAAAGTAGACCCAGTGGTGAGGGACCTAGGAAGGCAGATAGATAGTAACCTAAACTTTGACTACCAGGCAGCCCCCTTCTGCCCAGACTATAAGGTAGTTATCACTGCCACTAGACACAACAAAGCCCGCTACCTAAGGCTCTTGCAAGGGTAAACAATTATACTGAGCAAAATTAATATTGATACAAATGGTAATGTTCACCAAACAGCTAGGCTTCAGGAGTGGCCACAGTGTCACCAATAGATACAAGTACTTTCAAAGGTTAAACATTCTCTAAAGAACCAGTCACAATAAAAAAATTAAATATATTTAATAATAAATAATAAAAACACGGAAAATATGAAATATTCACTTCCAGTAAACACAAGAGTTTTAATCACAGGAAATATTAAAATGATACAGTTTAACAGATTCACACAGTTGCAGCAAAATAGTACTTAACTAATCTCACTATATTTTCTAACTGATTTAGAGAATTACTATCCCTGGTCACTTACTAGAGCAAGGCAAGATGAAGTAGGTGAGGGATCCTTCTATGTCATGTTCCAAGAAACAGACTACCATGAGACTTCTGTCTCACCTAATATTAAAACATTATTTATTTCTGTACAGACTGACATCACCTACTCTGGTCATCTGACTTCTGGTTCCCATGCAACCCCCCCCCCCCCCATTGCTAGAAACTGCAAGGATTTAGCACCTACATATCAATAATACATACACAAGAGCTTTGCTCAGATCTGGTGCAGCTTCTAGAAGACATAAAACAATTACAAACTTCTATTCCTCCTACATAGACTAACAAGCCACACGTTTTACAAACATTGCATCTCTGGCTTCATTCAAAACTCTGAGATAACATCTTTATGGCCTAGACCCTATAATTTAATTTTCTTACTATTTCTCAAAGTCAAGTGGATTGAGATTAACCTCTTCTCTTCCAGTATCCTCCATTACAATATATACATTTAAACAGTTACTTACAATAATGCTTGTACATTTCTTTTCTGCCCAGCAGGGAACACGGTTGATACATTTTAACATAAGCAGTTTTACAAATACATTTTTTCAATGCAAGCATCTGTACAAATCAGTTTGATATTCAAATGACATAGCTCTTTACAAGAAAATTCCAACTAGCTATGCTGGTATATATCTACCACTCTACTTCCCCTGGCATAGCTGGCAATAGCTCCTATTGTCACGCACATACTAACTCATCTATCTGTCCTTAAATGCAGAAGAGTTGCATAAATTAACCTTCTCAATCAAAACTTAGAATATATTGGTGGTAGGTATTAACTCCACACAAAATACTGGCGGTTGTCAAGGAGTGGTCAACAATATATTCAGATTTACTTCTCTTTTAGACCATCATGAAACCAAGTCTTAGAAAAAAGGCTGATAGAATTCTAAGTCACTGTGTTATTTGCCTCCATAGCCTTTAAACTGCACCTAGAATATTACCTCCTCCCCCAGCTTACTGACTAGAAATTATACCTTTCAGTAATTTATGGTTTATTTCTTTCTTTGTTGGCATTTGATAACTGGGAAAGTCTGAATGAGCTGTGTCATTTTTCAGCAGTGGCATGGGAACAAAAGTTGCATTATACAGACATCACTGACATAATTTACATTGTTTCATTCATGATCAACAGTTCCATTATACAGACATTGACATAATTTACATTGTTTCATTATTTAAAGTCCACTTCATTCACGATCGACAGTTCCATTATTTAGACATCTTTGATATCAGTTGCATTATTTACAAACAGTTTTAAACATAGTTATATGGGTTGTACATGAATATGTTTTTTTAATATAGGGTGGCATATGTTGTGCAATATCATCCACATGCATAGATTGTTAGGTTTTATCTAAGAATATTTGTTACTATAAAAACTTGTTCAAATCTGGGATCTTGGAAGCTAAGAAAGAGTTAGAGCAGCCCAAAGGAAAGAGGAAGGGGAGGAGTTGCAAGGAAGATGAAAGAGAGGAGATAGAGGAGGGTATAGTTGTGATAATAGTATATTATGTTTTGTGCAGCAAAGAGTTATGGCACAAATTCCTGTAGCTATTTAACCAGGGGTGATGCAGGTGCAGAGCCATTTATCGGTAAGGTGTTGCTTCAGTTGGCATTTAAAGTCTTTCAGGTTGCAGACGATTCTTAAGTGGAGTGTGATGGTATTCCAGTTATTAGCAATGCAGATTGAATACAAGGAGTATCCTGCATTGTTTTTGGTTTAGTTAGAGAGTTATGATTTGTTAGTGCTGCACACAGGTCTTTTAGTAATGTAAGGTTGAATGATGGAGTGAAGTTGTGCAGTAGTCTGAAGGTTGTAATTAACTGCGAGTGCAACAGAGTTTAGTTTGAGCCAGTTTTGT
The DNA here is from genome assembly GCF_019279795.1 of Protopterus annectens. NCBI lineage: Eukaryota > Metazoa > Chordata > Ceratodontiformes > Protopteridae > Protopterus > Protopterus annectens. Next base: position 141,698,721 of record NC_056750.1, read on the forward strand.
TATAGAGAGGCAGTGATGTGTACAAGGTTAGTTTGTTGGTTGGGAATTTGGCTACTTTATTGTAGCATTCTTTTAGATTGGCTAAGAGGAGTTGACATGGGTTAGTATAGGAGAAGCATACAATAGGGTGGGGAATAGAAAATAAGTGGTTATATTTTGTCTAGCAGAGTCAGTAAAGTAGATTTTACTCTGTAGAGGCAGCCATGATTTTGGTTTGCCTTCTTTACAGCTTGTTGAAAGTGGAGATCTGATTTCAGGTCATCATATATAATGGGTGTATATCAGAACATCGAACACTTAGGTTGTAGAACGCCTAAAAGTCAACACCTAAATGTCGAACGCTCAAAACCATGACAGGCAAATCACACAATTTTTTTCTATGTAAAAAAAATTCACTCGGCCAACAAAATAAAACATACTTTAAAACCCTAATCAAGTGGGGAGCTACACCCCCCCCCTAACTAAATATACCAACTCCAAGATCACGCCACATCAGGGAAAAAGGGCAAATCCCCAATGACGGCCAAACAAATTTCTTCCCTGGGAAAAAATTTGAGTAATTGGCCAGTCGCAGTTATGAGCGTTCGACGTTTAGGTGTCAATGTTTAGGCGTTTGGCAACTTAAACATTCAACAAAGTAACAGGAACCCATGTATAATTACACCCAGCAGTTTAGTGTGGGATACCAGTTCTATTTTGGTCTTGTTGGATAATATATTAAAGGTAGTTTTGAGGTATAAGATAGTTGGGTGTGAACAGTAGTAGTTTAGTTTTTCTTTTTTGGGGATGGGTACTCAAGAGGAGTTGTGAGTTATTGAGCCAAGTTTCTATGGAGGATTTCTGGGTGAGTAGCTGGAGCATGGGTAGTGTGGTAACAGCACATATTAGATGGAATCAAGGTATAATTTACACTAAAATTACTTTTATTTATACTACCAACAGAAAAAAGGATAATCCGCTTCTCCAGATGTAAGGCATGAACCAAACTACGTTAGTTTTCAATCTAAAGTACTACAAAACTTAACTAATGCCTATGAAAATATCTGTTTTAAGGAAAATGGATGAATGCCTACAGTTTTTCTAAGTACAAACTGATGTGTATTATGCCATATTTTATCTCAATGTCCCTCATGTATTCCTTTCCCATTTAATGCCTTCAGCATTGCATCCCTTACCATGCATAAGGGAACACTAATGTTGTAATACAAGTCATTTAATATATTTTAACTATGTAACTAAATGTAAATATTTCTGTACATTTATTCCCAATCTTGTGTGCTTAAATTCTGGAATTGTGCAACAAGTCATTCTGTCACTGTTTATACTATGGGCCACATTACAAAAGACTAGCTCTTGGTGTAAGTGACTTATGCTGGTATAAGGCCCATCTATAAAACAGACTTGCACAGGACAGTCACTTACACACATTGAACAAGTCTTACACCTGGGCCCTATACAAGTGGAAAAAGTTTGTGCCTTTAGCCTGAATTGTGGCTGAAAAAGGTCCATGGGCTAGTCCAATTATATGGTTATATATGGCTACAAATAAATAATAGTATTTATTTTATTTATTTACTTGATATTTGTTTACTGGGATAGTCCAACTGGGCAGAAGCCCATTTTCAGTGGAGGCCTGGGTAGAAAAGTTCCATTGCATATGAAAAAAGAGACATTACACAAAATATAACAAATTGGTACAAAGTAAAAGTTGTCAAAAATGCAAATGACTATATCTTATACATAGAAATACTTAAAGATGCATGAATTAATATAAAGGCATTTAAAACATCAGTGTTGTAATTCTTTAAACATTGTATTAATGCCTATAAACCAGAACAACATTAAATCCATACTGTTATTAGCTGATGATTCCAGGCTTAGTCCTGATCTTCCAATGATCACTACGGATATCATTTACAATTCAGAGGAGGCAATCAGCAAAAAGTGGAAGAAACATATACACTAAATTCCCCATACTAAGCATATGGAATAAGCAGCTATAAACCAGAAATATTAGCCATACCAAAATCTTGGTAAAGATGTCTGACAACATAACCCACAGATATTAGCCTTTAGAACAAGAGGTATGTCCTACTGCTTTGTTGCAAATGCTTATCTCTTAATTAGTACCTCACAAAACCTCACAAATTATGGTTCAGACTGCTTCATATGACATACGTAACTGGTAGTCATTCAGCAACTTCTCATCTCTGTGGTTTGCAACCACACCCATTCACTTCATCTTTGCCTCCATGCTACATCAATACACAGCCGTCACTTCATTTTGGACATTTCAAACTCCACTGAGCCCTCTAAAAAAATCTCTCCCACATGATCTTCATTCACCAATTATCCAAATCGTCTCGCCCCATGAAAATTTATCTCAGACAAATACTGCCTGTCCTGTAAAGGCACTTCCTCTCAGACAAGGTCTCTTCCTCTAATGTAATAGCACTTCCTGTCAGGCAATGACACATCTTCTCACACAATGATTCTATCACTGCCTGCTTATAACAAGTACACCATCAAAACTACTAAGCACTTTACTCCTACCTCAGTGCTTGAATAAGCACAATACAAATGGTGATTTCCTTTTCAACACATTTCACCCAGTCTAGAGAGAAATTAATCACCTTCTGTATAAAGCATGCCAGCTACCATGTGAACTATCCAGCACAAATTATATTACAACCACTACCTAGATAAAAAGCAACACAGCATTCCACTGATGTCCAATTGTGGAGTCAAGTTACTCTACAGTGCAGTCCAATTAGATAATGCTTAACATTTGAATTAACACTTGTTGAAATATTGTTAGCTTACACTGAGGTTTTGTGACACTGAAGTTAGTTATATTAAGGAAGTACCTCGAGATGTGCACTACTTGGGGAGAGGTTAAGAGGCTTTAGCAACCATGTAAAAAAAATTTGAAGTGCTCCAGTTTGAATACTTGGATTCACTCAGTCATGCTTAAATATCTGATTACAAAGCAAATACATCTAATCTCTTACAAAAAAAATTAAAAAAAAGAAAACTTAGATACCATGGTTTACAGCAAATTTAACACTGGAGTGAAAAAAGAAATATTCAGCTTGTACTCCAGTACTGCATGGATTCCCACGAGGCTCAGAACAAAGCCTAGCATCAATAATACACCAGCACTCCTTACTACACATGGCTTTTTCCTACATGCAGATGTGTTACTCATCTTGGCCTCAAGTTAAATTTGTCAGCAAATACAAGATATCATTGATTCAAATTTCAGATTCTTCACACACGGCTACAGTCATTAGCAATAATCTATTACCCATTAATTTAATCATTCATTAATTTAGCAATAATCTATTACCCATTAATTTAATCATTCATTAATTTCTATAAAGCTAAATTCATATTATTAGGACCCACAAAAGAGTAGCCTCATCTACAGATGAAAAAAAAACTAACTTCACCAGCTAGTCACACTGAATATATTCAACAATAATATCTTGGACTATAGAGTGACCCCAAACTACCCATTAAAATGCATACCCTAAAACAATGTTTCACCCACCAAAGAAATGGCACTCTACAGAGGCTTCTCACCAAAGAATAAAAAATGTATTACAACCCTAGCTTTGATTCACTCTCAGCCATTGCTAATTCATTCTCAAAGACCTCAAACAAAATGCAAGCATGCCAAAAACAGAATTATTGGTTCTTGTACTCCACTGCAAAGTTACACGATAATTATGTTACAACACATCAAATGTGTTCTCAGTACATCTACAACTTGGTCTCACAGCTGGGACATTTATAAATAAACTCAATTCTAAACTTCTGTCCAGCTTTTGTAAGAATAATAAAACAATGTAACCACACCAGAATCCATTGATAATCGATCAGCCTGGCCTTAGCATACCTCCTTAACATTTAACAAACTCTTGTAAATTTTTCCTATCTGAGCTCCAAATTTATGGCCCTGCCTGCCATCTGTGGTCATAAACCATTCTAACTTCTCAGCTTTTGAAACAGTTTTAATAACCTACTTATTATTCATTCAAAATGCAAATATCATTGGTCAGTTCCCTGAAATTAGCATTAATAAATACAGACAAAATAACCGCTTAGAACACAGCTGAAGGAAACTACTAAGTATTGATAAACAGGCAAGTCTTATTCCATTGTCAAGATTCTCTATAAGTACCAGCCACCAATAGTAATTATATAACAAATATTATGCAGATATTTATCATGTTTTGATGGGTGATTGTATATTAAAGATTATATTATTTGAATTTCATATAAACTTTCAAATAAAGCTGTCTTTAATATGTCTTGTAATGTAGTGATGCCTAAAAACAGACCATGAGGCCCAGTCCACCAATATTTAAATTTAAGTTAACAAATAACCAAATGAATAAATAACTATAGTGTAAGAGCTGTGGTACACAGGAAGTTTCCATCTGTAATGCAAGTAATAATAAAGGTTCTAGTAGCATTTTAAGTGGTGAAAGGTCAGCTGAGAATAGGCACGCATTTGTTACATGCCTATTTTCCTCCCTTGGATGAGGTTGAAGATGCTGAGGTCAAAGTGGACATCACAAGATAGGTAAATTCACATAGATGTCCACTGTGTTGCCACAAGAGGTAACGTGCACATTCCCAGCACCACTGTGCTTGCATACCTGGTACTGGGGAGAAAGAAATAGTGCACTTTAGCAATCTAAGAAAGTTGAAACCCCAAGTAATTATGCCCCATAAGGTGCACTTAAGTCAAAGTGAACACACTAAATTGGTAAAAATAGACTAGAGATATTTTGTGGGTTATGAAGGTGCTATAAAGAGGGATGTAGCAAAAAAGGTATGCTTGATATGTGGCTGTCAGAAAGTATTGGACAGGTAAAAAAGTCACCTTAGTGTTTAAATCTCACAAAAGACAGAAGAGAAGAGGACAGGAGAGGGGAGGACAGTGAAGAGAGAACCTTGAAAAATCTTGGTGGAGATAATAGTCTCATCAGGAAATTTTAGGTTTAGGTGAAGACTAGAAAATAATTACACGCACCCAATATGTGAATGCAGGTTTTAGATATACTAGGTTGGAGCGTATCAGTATATGCCAGAGTGCATTAACAAAATTAATTACACTGAAATGTATTTTAAAACTCATCCATCCACAAAGAGGTTTTGCACATGGGGTTAAGGCTGTCATTTCACCAGTGACAATCTAGAGCCAAGGTTTACACTGCCAGGAGGCTGGCCCTGCTGCTGTAGTTCTTCCACACCAGAGTGTCCAGTCCACCTACTGTATGTCTTTGGAATGTGGGAGAAAACCGAAGCACCCAGAGTAAACCCATGCAGACTCCACACAGAAGACACCAGAGCCAAGAATTGATCCGGGGAACCTGTTGCTGTAAGGCAACAACACTAGCCACTGTGCCACCATAACACTAATGTAAAATTCCTGAATACACATTTTTTTCTGGGAGATTTAATTCTACTTCTTGAACAGGAAAATATATTTAACTCATTCACACATGGTGCAAACTTTAGAAATTATACCCATCATGTTTTCAGACCATTCCCCATTAAAGTTGCGAGTAAGTCTACCAACTAAGGAGTTAGGAGACAGACACTGGAAATTTCCAACCTTCTACTTAAAAATTCCAGAGTTTAGTGACAAGTATATTCTGTTAGCTAAAAATAGAATTGCCAAATAAAGGAGGAGAATGACAGAGAATTAAAATAAAGCATGCAGACAAAAAAAGGAAATACAAACAAGAGAAACTTTGTTTTATCTTTAAAGTGCGACACTAATCAAGAACCTCTGAAGCAAAATGTCACAATTACAAGAGCAGGAGTTATAAGCCCTATGAATGACAAAAAAGGAGTGTAGGAGTGTAGAAGAACATTTAGATTGGTAGAATTCCATATTGCCAAAGTAGGTAGGAAATCCTTCTATGTGGCCCATCTAATTACCAAGGGATTTGTATCTAGAAATAATGAGGTTATAGTGCCCCTCTACTCATCACTCATCAGACCCAGAGTACAATGGCCCATTTGGGATGTACCTCACAAGACACTTCCAACAGTTGGAAAGACCACAAAAGCACCTCACCAAGAGGATTACTGGCCTCAAACATATGTCCTGTGCAGCCAGACTGAAAAAACTCCGGCTGTACTCAGTGGCATATCATTTACTCAGAGGTGATCTCTGCCTGACTTACAAAGCCATGTCCAACTCAGATTTGATGGACATGCTCCACCTAAAGAAATCCAAGTCACTGCGAGCCACACGCTCTAGTGAGCTAAACCTTGCCACAACAATAAATAGAACATGCTGGAGGGATAGATTCCTGTCACAGAGACTCTCCATGCTTTGGAACAAAATTCCTAACTACATTAGGCAGAGCCCCTCACTAACACTCTTCAAGAGAAGCCTTGACGAGTGGATGGGTAACAGAAAATACACCCCTGGGATCACTTCATTGGCTCTGCTTGACAGAGGCTCAGTTAATCAATGGGGCAGTGAAAGCCAACACACTGTCCAGGCTTATAAATGCCCTTGGGCAGATAGCCTAGTACCTACCTATGAACCTATAATACATTCAGGCAGGGACCACAAAATCTCTGTGGGTGATATCCATAATCGCTATGCAACTGCACAGCACATCTGCAGGCAAGTGGCAATTTAGAGAGATAAGCTGCTTTTATGTATAACAATTGGAAAGTTCTACTGAATTCCAAAGGCAGATAAGCACATGAGGTATAAATGAGAAATATGTGCAAAAAATGTGACTTAACACTGTAAATGAGGTTTTCTTCCCACGTTTTCTGATTCAGAGTTGCAATTTCTTGTGAAAGTGCACAGTACACACTAGAATCTGCTCCTTTTCCAGTTACTTTGCAAATGGCAAATATGCTCAGTTTTGCTGCGTTCATTAGTGTATCCTGCTTCATTGGAGGAGAAACAGGCAGAGAATAACTCATATCAGCTTCGCAGAAGAAGAAGTGCTTGACAGATTCAGAGTGGGCAGTGATATTGGTATCTACAGGTATGAGAAGGCCAAGCATGCCCCCATTTCCGGTTTGTGGGATGCACAAATTCACCAGAGTCCTTATAATATCACTGCCCACTCTGAATCTGTCAAGCACTTCTTCCTCTGCGAAGCTGATACGAGTTATTCTCTGCCTGTGTCTCCTCCAATGAAGCAGGATACGCTAATGCAAGCAGCAAAACTGAGCATATTTGCCATTTGCAAAATATATATATATAAAATCCCTCACAAAACTGGTCACAGGAGCCTTTCAGATACAGGCTGGGGACATGTCGGGCATCTCACAGGCTTTTGCATTATACTGCATTCTGCTGATGATGCAGAAGAGGTTTAAAGCATTACAACTAGTGTTTCTGATGCCAGTTGACTCCGCGATGAGCAAACCCATCACTACTGGGTCAGAGGATGCCTTGTATGCCAGACACACATCACCTCTTAGCAGTCTGTATGATAGAGTATAGTGACAGGGCTTTCAGCTGGTCAATGCAGGATGTGTTGTTTAGGCATTGTATCCATTTAGTAAGGTATCTCTGTGAGCATTCCATTTGTTGCATGTGTCTGGATAGATACATGCCACAGGGGGAATTATATTCAATGACTGGCCTAATGAGGGCTGAGTAAAGGGATACAATGACATCCCTAGATCTAGACACATTGCCTTTGTTTATACGCTGTGCAATATAGAAGGACTTTCCTACAATAGACATATGTTGGTCAAACGTTTGATCACTGTCCACATAAATTCCCAAATCCTGAACAGCTGAGTCAACTCTTAGGGGTGTATTGTCACTGTGGTAGTTCCCCAGGGTAGATTCATTTTTTGGCATTTCAGTCCACGATTTGGCACCAGTTATTTATTTGGGATAAGCCTTTATGCAGGATGGCAAAGTCATTTGGGGATTCAGTGACTGCTCCTAGCTTGCAGTCACCTGCAAGCTTAGCCAACCAGAGCCCTTTGGTATTGGCTTTTACTTCAGGAAAAATAGATGACAAACAAGTGAGATCCCAGGGAAATTCCACTGGTGACTGGCACTTTGTAATGGTACCTTCCCCTGTTTTGATTTTCTGCATCATATCTGTGAGTCAATTTGCAAGACAGTGGGTGACATAGGGGGTTATTGCCCATTTATTTAGCTTTTCTACTATGCCTGACTGGGGAATTGTGTCAAAAGCTTTTGCCAAATAGAGGTATGCAGTGTGTACCATTGTTTTTATCCAGTCTGGTCCATCCATCCTCCATCATCAACCCCTTTTTCCCATGGGATCAGGGTGTCACTTCAGAGAAAATCTTCTCAAGCCAAGATTTATACAGCTGGGTGGCTAGACCTGCCACAGTAGTTAATCTGTACCACTCACTTGTACCTACAGCCAATTTAGAGTGCCCATTCCACCTACTGCATGTCTTCTGAATGTGGGAGGAAACCAGAGCACCCAGAGGAAACCCACATGACTGCAGGGAGGACATCCAGACCCCACACAGAAGGCAGCCCAGCTGAGAATCAAACCAGAAAACCTCTGCTATAAGGCAACAATGCTAACTGCTGCACCACTGGTAGTGACCTTTCCAAAAAAATCCACCAGCTTTAGTAAGTATGGCCTGCCCTTGATGAATCCAAAAATGAGAAGGATACAGAGCTTGGAGGTCGTACCACATGACTGGAAGTCTGATAAGGCCTAACTGCCTTCCTTTAACATAACCTGCAGTAGTTTGTTGGGACACATGTGGTATCCATCTCAGTCTTCCACAGTACATGTAGACACTCACTTGGCCACATCCAGCGCTATAAGCAATTTGTGCTTGGTAAGTCTTCAGTTTTATGCAAACAGATGCTGATGCAGAAGCCATGTGTACAAGCATGCTTCACAGGAGGATCATGATGGCACTGTATCTGGCTTCCACCATGCCTATATACTGGTGAATTTCCTCATGTATACCCTGAATCTCTCTAACCATCTCTGACTCGCGGCGGCAGTCTGTGCCTGATCTATGTCACAGCATGTCTACAGATAAGGCCTTGCATGCCTCTAGAACCAGTTGTGATTGAAGCCTTCACTAGGCTACACAGCAGGTAATGGAACCTCAGACATCATTGTGTCTTCCTCCAGAGGTTCAGCTTGTCCACATGAAAGAGGTATTGAGCTAGAAGACTATTCCCTTTTGGTAATGGCATTTCTTCATTTTGCACTATGTGTCAGTCTGCATTACTGATTATGGAGTTATTAATCTACTTCTGGAAAGGGGTCCTGCTAGTCCTGAGGCTGTGCCCTAACTAGGAGAGTAATGGCATCATTGCTGACAGCCATTGCACTGCGCACATCAGTCTGCTGTGGCGCACATAGCATGTGATTAATTCTTGTGTTGCACCTGTGAACAAATAACTTTCAATAATCTATCCTGGTTAAAAGATCTTAAATTGCAGTAGAGGTTGTATTTAACAATGTCCATACTTATCATGTGCAGTCTGCTCCTGCATGTCTTCAGCTGATTGTGATGTAATGCCTGATTAGGAAATATTTTATATTTAAATACCAATACTCACCATATCAAGGTATTCATGGCCAAACTGAATGGCAAGGGAAACACTGACCTTCTGTACCACCTGTGTGTGATGATGAAAGTGTAGCAAAATGCAGGTATCGATGCCATCATGAATTAAGCCAGTGCCCTCAAATCTCAGTATCATAACCATCCCCTCACAGGGACAGCAGGTGGTCCACATCAGATGTTAAACTTTGGACCGTGGAAGGTCCAGTACCTGTGGTACTATGTGCAAGTGCATTCTTCCTAGCCTTACTCCTGGTATGGGACACCTTTTCCTTCCCTCTTTTTCTGCACTGTTCCAAGGTATGATTCCTCCCCCTATAGCACTTATGTCGGCCAGAATATCCTTCCACGCATCAGCTCATTGCCTTGCTCGGACAGTCTTAGGCCTCCTTTTGCAAAAAGATCTTTTCCAGTGCATCCATGAGAAAAAGTTCCTCCTCAGCAGTGAAGTTACCTCTCCTGTGCCTTCCTTATTGAGGCTGAACATCATTTGTCTAGAAATAGCAAGTTTTGTAATTACTAATGTAAGCAGTCCTTGACAGTGAAACGTAGTGGTAAACGTCTTGTAAAATGCAGTAGTAAATAGTATAGGAAAGTAGTGATGCTACTAACAGTTGTCATGTTTCACCATTTCAACTGCGTATTAATTGTTACCTTTTATTTTTTAAAGAACTATACAAGAAAGTATATGATTGTACTGAAGGACTGTAAAGGAGTGTTTGGGGGATGGGGGGTCTGTCACTGTTGACTGGTGAAAGTTCACTTACAAAAATGCGATAAATATGTATACAGTTTGGTTCTGAGTATTGCCATTGTTAAGTACCAGCAGTTATACTAAAAATCAGTGCATTATTGTGAAACTAAAATATCTGGAAAAAAAAAAAAAAAATTTTACCCAGCAATGTCGGTACAATTTATAATCAAATGATTTTGACATCTTCACCTTAGCAGTAATTTAAAAACTATTCCTGAAGATTTCTCAATAAACAGTAATGTTATGAACCAGTCTTATTATTCTGATCTTAACTTAAGTTATTTTAAACTACTTGCTTTAACTGTGGCTTTCTGGCAATGTTTGCATAAACACTGCAATCAGGAGTGCATGAAATGATGACACAAAGTTTCACCACTTTTACTTCTGGTTTTGAAGTTCTTATGCAAATGACGGTTGTTAGCACATAGTTGTTTGAACTGCATTACTACACGTATCAGTGAAAGAATATGTAAATATTATAAGAAAATATTAGTGAGAGGATGCAATTAAATGATGCAACAACCCTATTTGCTATGGTTTTGCAGCTTTACTGTCTTTACAGGGTTATAAATTAGACTTCCACAGAAAGGAAATGGAAGGCAAAATGGTGGGTTGGGGCAGTTAATCTGAAATGTCCTTTTCAGTGTAGTTCAGGGGTGGCTTGTGATACTGGCTGCTGGACCAATATATGCCCCTATAGGCAAGAAGATGACATGGATTTATGCCTGTGCCTTGCGTATCTCACAAATTGTTCCCATCCATAAAGGACATGGATCTCAATGGTTCCTGTAATTTGCCACATCATTTTATTTGTTGCATAAGTATTTACTGTCAAGTCACTAAGAATTACAGTCCATCTCTAAAGCCAGTTATTAGAGCTTCATGCTTTTTATTGTTATTAATGAAAGCCTCTTGCTCTATTGACTGTTTGATTGTATAACGCTGACTGAATTTAAAATTATCTCTGGCATTGGGTCTTTGTCCCTTGTTTATTGCTGGTTTGTGAAGAATTCTTAAGCAAAACAGTTAAGATGTATGGGAGCACAGAAGGTCTCAATTCTCTGACTTGTGTCACAAATTTTGGTCCATTGCTTTTATGGTGTTCTGGCAAATCAGTGAGAAGTGCAGTTACTAAATCATGACAGAAATGTGAGTTTCAGACTTAATAGCCTTCAGGGAAAGAATGCTACTTGTAATACAAAACAAGCCTATTATTTTAGCAACTTTTAAAGTATATACAGGTAATATTTGTCTCTGATTTTAGTCCTTTATCCTTCATTATTGGTTTAGATTTTTCCATAATTTCTGAGCTAATATGCTGAGATGTATTTGATTTCAATGGGTTGAAAACCATATTCTGACAGTACTGACTTGAGAAGATAAAATCCTGTGTGGCAGGTAGTTATGTATTTATTCATTAATTTGAACACAAACAATATCCGTGGTGATGCAGCAGTAGCGTTGTTGCCTCACAGCAAAAGGTTCTCCCGTTCAGTTCTCGGCTAGAGTGCGGGGAGTGCCTTCTATGTGGCATCTGCATGTCCTCCCCGCGGTTGGGTGGGCGTTTGAAAGACATGCGTAAATGGGCGTGCCTTCGTTGAAGGTTGAACGTCGAGCTGGTACCTCAGCGTTCATGAAAATCTACTACCAATCATTAGCGGACCATTGTTCCGCTGTGGTGACCCCTGACTGGGAAAAGCCGAAAGACAAACAACAATTTGAACACAAACACGAGGTTTACAGTCATAGGCATACAAGTAGCTATAATTGATGGACACGTGTGTTTCTGTGTGTGTGTGTGTAGGTGCTCTTAACTGTCCCTGATTGGGGAATGTCTGATTTTTTTGATAAAAAATACAGGTTGCAGACACCAAATAATGATGACAGACATTTGAGTTGCAAATTTAATAACCTTCAAAAAGCATGCTAATGCAAACCCTGTTTGGTTATTCTAGCAAGTTTCTGTATATACAGGCAATAGCCGTTTCAGAATTTTTCACAAGAAGCATCTTTATTAAATTATCACTTATGACATAAGCAATGATTTGGATCCTTTGTACACCATTATTTTATTTATTTATTTATTTTTTGCTTTGGATTCTAAGCAGTTGAGTGAGTTGAGAAGCTAAATGTCTGTATGTTATTTATGCATTTAGTCATTCATTTGATTGCAAACATCTACAATCACAGCCATTCAATGTAAATCAGTGTAAGAAAATACGGATCCATTTTTATTCATGTTGGTACAAATGATGTCATCTGCGAGGATTCTGATTGTTATTAGGGAACTGACAGCCCTCTTAGCTAGCTTAGCTTGTACTAGTGTTAGGACATATTTTTCACAAATCACCTATAGAAAGGAGAGTCAGGTCACTGTGAATGAAGAGATTTTTGGGGTAAATACCTACATGGAAAAAAAATGTCCTGTTCTAAAAAATGGAAACCTGTAGAGCATCCTAGCCTAGGTTTTGGGCACGTGTTTGGACAGGATGGCATTATTATGAAAGACTGGAATATCTGAATTTGCACAGCGTCTCTTACAGATATCTAAGAGGAGATCTTATTCAAGTATATAGAGCATTTAGAGACTACCTCTGGGAATGTTTGGGGTTATCAAAAAGTACTAGATAATCAGACAGCCTATATAGAAGATTCTATAGGAATGAGAAGTGTACTAATTAGTTCTCTGACAGAGAAACTGATGCACGGAACAGACTACCACATTACATTAAAGCAAGTACTAGTTTAGATATTTTTAAGAACAGCCTGGACACTTACTATGGGAACAAGTGTTTTGGTATATATTGGCAAGCTAGAAGGGCATTCATGCCCGTGCTTGAAATATTTGTATGTATTCAAGTGGCTGTAATTGATGGACAGATGTATGTTTGTGTATGGGGTGGGGTATAATTACTGTAGCTAATTATTTTCATATTTATTACATTTTGATAGCTGAGATGTAGACAATCCATAATGTTGGTTTTAATTGCTGGGTACAGGGCCTATCTTTGGATGAAAGTGATTGACAGTGCTATCATTTGTTCAATTTAAGCAGTCATTATTCTGGATTTTGAGAGAGTCTGCATTTTTGTGAAGCCAGCTGGAATGCTTTACTAGATTTTTTTAAAGGCAATCAGATATTTGAGATGTATAGCCGATTACGTGACCGTAACTGAGGAGTACGATGATAAATGACTGTATGTGTGGTGAAAGGGGTCGCTGAAGATCTAAAAGTAGCAAGTTGGCATTAATTGTTTTTGCTTTCCATCATATTCAGGTATAAGCACTGTACTTAATATGTGGCTGTCTGTGGTTGTCTGTGCAGGATGTGTGTGATAGTATCCAATCATTAGCAAATTGTAGCAGTGTGTAATATTGTCATCTAACACTGCTTGATTCTCTGGCTGAGATCTTGTCTGCGATGCCTTCTGTGTGGAGTCTGCATGTATTCCCTGTCTATTTTTTGGATTTATTGATTTCTTGACCCAAACTCTCAGCTGCATAACGTACGTCTCTGATGATTTGTGCTCTTACTTTATTCCCCGTCAAACACCACAAGACTACACAGACAGTAACAGTCTTTTTGCTTGGGAGGAGTAGGACAACAGATCCTATTCTCAGATAAAATTTGTATAGCCTTGCAAGAATTTATCTTCTCAGTTCATTATATAACTATTATTTTGCTGGCTTTGAACATTAAGTTTTACACACAACTTTATTTTCCTTGAAAAAAATGTGACTGAATTTCTTTGGTTACTCATGATTGCTTTGCTCAGGCCATCATTAGAACAAAAAGTTGTTTAACAAAAGCTGGAAGATGCACCTCAGATCATAAACATATGACTTCTGGGGCCTTACTGGCCCCAAGACCACTGGCTTATTTCAGGAATTTCTGCCAAACTTATTTCAGAAGAATCTTAGCCTGTTGGGCTGCGTTTAACAGCACAATGAAACAAATTTACAAAGCTATTCAACTCCAACTTTTCCCCTCGCTCCCCCTCAACCTTCCCTCAGGAAATACCATCAAATATAACTCTCCCTGTATCATTAGGGAACAAGTCCCTAATGATCTCTCCAAGGCCAAAATCACTGCATCAGTAGGCTCAGACAATATCCCAGGATGCCTTCTAAATAGCATGAAACATTGCCATTTAACTGTAGCCTACCAACAGGATTTGTCCCTCATGAATGAAGAACAGCAACAGTCATCCCTCTGCTCAAAGGTGGCCCATCTACAGGGCCTGGAAACTACAGACCTACAAGTCTCAGTCTTATATGCAAAGCCATGGAAAGGATTATCATGGAAATGATCAGTAATGATATAGAAAACCTCCAGACACTGGATCCAACCCAGTTTGGTTTCATCAAGGTCCTACCTACTCAATCTGGTGGACGTCTTTGAGAAGGTCACCAAAGCAATGGATGAGGACAAAATGGTTCACACTGCCTACCTTGACCAGGGCAAGGCATTTGACAATACTGCACTCAGGCATTGTTGACAAACTCAAGAGGTTAGGCACAAACCAGTATGTCACCCAGTAAATAGCCACCTAGCTCATAGATAGAACCCAGAAAGTTAAAATTGTGGAGTCTGCTACAAAGAGACTAGTCACAAGTAGAGTCCCTCAGGGATCAGTTGTTGAACTACTCCTTTTTGGCATTTACTTCTCTGAAGTCAAGGTCAATGTCAGTGGCCTCTGGCTGACTACATTTGCAGATAATTGCAGATTAGGAGCAGTCATTGAATCCCACACTGGCACACTAGCACAAATGTTCTCCAGGAAGGCTGACACAGGCAAACAACTGCTGTTAGAGTAATGGACTAAAACTAAATGCAAAGAAATGCATAATAGTATCCTTTGGGAAATCATACATCCCTGGTAGCTATCATATTGACAACACACCCCTTAGAGTTGACCCAGTAGCCAGGGACTTGGGGACACAGACAGTAATCAAGCCTTTGACCATAACGTGTCTACAGTAGTGAGGAAATCACTCTCTAGTGCACAATTTATAACCAAAGTATGGCATCTGGGTCCAAGGAAGTCAGTGTTCCACTATATTCGGCATTCATCAGATCTATCATTGAGTGCAATGCCCCTTTTGGTATATACCTGACCAGGGATATCCGACAAATGGAATATCCACAGAGGTTACTCACTAAAAGAATACAGGCTTAAGAAAAATGTCCTGTGCAGACCATGTCAAGACCCTATCCCTGTATTCTGCCTCCTATAGGCTGTTGAGGGCAGATCTATGCCTGGCATACAGGGCATTGTCAGACTGCACTCAGATGGATCTCCTGCATATCCACAAAACAAAGCAGCAGAATTACCCATTCTAAAAACTTAAGCCTTGCCTGTGATATAAATAGGACCTGCTGAAGTGACAGGCATGTAATTCCAGAGACTACCCCATCTCTGGAACAGGCTCCCCATCCATTTAAAGCAGAGTTCCTCACTAACCCAATTCAAGTGTAACTTGGACAATTGGATGTGGAACAGGAAATTCATCCCTGACTTGGCACCTGTGTCTCTAATGGCCACAGGCAACCTGTAAATGATTCATCTTCCAGCCCCCTGCTTGTAAATGTTTCATCTCCCAACCCCCTGCTTACATTTATTAAGGGTATCTGAACTTGTCAGAGATTTGGGATGCATGGGTAGTCTTAAAATGGCCATTGTGGTGGTTAGCCTAGTAAACACCTATGAACCTATGAATTCTTTATGTAGCATTCATAAATGATTAATGTAGAATCGTGTTTTGATATAGGTACCACTTGAAAATGTTCTAAATAGATTTTGCATATGGAATAAGAAGATGCTTCATTAATCAATTCATCCATTCATTTTCTGATATATACTTTATATTATTCAAGGCTACGGAAAAGCTAGAACCTAACTTGTCAGGAGTTGACCATAAAGCATCATACTGGTTATGTAAAGGATGCAGCTTTACTGCAAGACACAGACACACACAGACACACACAGACACACACAGACACACACAGACACACACAGACACACACAGACACACACAGACACACACAGACACACACAGACACACACAGACACACAGACACACACAGACACACACAGACACAGGAATAGATGACTGACATTTCACCTATTGACATACGTTTGGAATATGGGAGAAAACTTGGAACCTGTGTCCAGACACATTCAGACAGAAGGTAGCCTGATATATATACACATACTAGGGTCCCCAGCTAGACATCGGAAACTGTATAAATGGGAAATGTTATATGCAGCAGTGGAAAATGCACATTCCTGTACGTACCATTTGGAAATGCTTAGCTACACATGCTAAATGTCTTTATTGAGAAATGTGTTACAATGCACAACTACAGAGTATAATACAATGACCTGCGTTTACTATGGAAATGCATTACAGAAATGTATATGTAAAATCATGGGTGCAATGATATGATTTACTAGTGTACCTTACGGTGCAGTGGTAGGTACCACGTCTAAAAAGGCATTTAGGGCCTAATTAAACAAGACCCTCATATATAGTTACTCTTACACCTACATCCATATCGTCATTTATCTAGATGTGTGCGTGTGTATTTATTATATATGTGTGTGTGTCATAGCTTATTATTTCATGGTTGGCTGTGGTGATGCAGCGGTTAGCGTTGTCACCTCACAGCAAGAGGCTCTTCAGTTTGATTCTCAGCTGGAGCGCCTTCTGTCTGGAGTCTGCATGTCCTCCCTGTGGTCAAGTGAGTTTTAAAGATTTGCAGTACGTGCGTGCGTGTGCCTTCCGTGAAGGTTGGGTGTCAGGCTGGCAATTCAACAGTGTGGACTGGTGATCCGCTGTGGCGACCACTAATGGGATAAGTCGAAAGACATAGCTATTAAAGTGGTATTTCCCAAAATAAGAAAATAAACATCAATATTAATGAATAAAACAGAAAATCCCAAACCCACAATGATTAAATAATGAAAGGTAATTCTTTCCTTTTCCATTTATTAAAACAAAAAAATAAATGAATGAATAAAAAGTAGCTGCACTAACATGATGTACTTTGAATAGTGATACTATTAGATAAAAGGAACTTTTGTAATGTACTGTGTAGACTTATGGTTAGGGGCTATGGCAGGGTTTATTTTATTTATTTAAGTTTGTTAACTGGGATTGTGGTCTGATATCACATCCATTTCAACCATGAGACAGACTACAAACACAGAATAGCTTAAATGTGTGCATATATAAAGCAATGTGCACTATAGGCAATGCAAACATTAGGAAATGTATTTATGAAATATCAAAGTAAATATATTCTAGAACACTTAAAGAAAATCAGAGTGAAATATAGTTCCTTGAAACTGAGTAGATTTAGTACACAAGGCACTTGGACATAGAGGAGAGGTAATATAGGTCAAGTGAATGAGATTATAGTGTGCCACACAGAGGCAGGACAAGCCTATAGTGAAGAGGTGAGCATAAAGACTAAAGCTTACAGAAAAGGAAAGTGTTATGATGGGACAGATATGAGATTGGAAAGGAAA